>NC_081407.1:236090622-236408397 GCF_030272615.1 Cryptomeria japonica | reverse complement strand
GGGAGAGGTAGAGGGAGGGAGAGAGGGAGAGAAGAGGGGGGAGGGAAGGTAGAGAGAGGGAGAGAGGGAAGGAGGGAGTGAGAGAGAGAGGGAGAGAGAGAGAGAGAGAGAGAGAAGAGGGGGGTGGGAGAGGAGAGGGGAGAGGGAGGGAGAGGGAGAGGAGAGGGGAGAGGGAGAGAGGGAGAGAACATGGGGGGAAAGGAGAGGTAGAGGGAGGGAGAGAATACATGATAAAAATCAAAGAGGAAGTTGCAGATAAGAAATAAATTCACTTACTTCTATAGAAGTGCAGACACAGTTGCAGTGGGGTATGGAGGGAGAGAAGAAGAGAAAGAGGGATGGGGTATGGAGGAAGGGAGAAGGGGAGATAGAGAGAGAGAGAGAGTGAGAGAGAGAGAGAGAGACCTTGTATGCATTTGAGAGGGAGAGATGATACACTTACATGTGTATATATATGTTTAATATATTATATGTATATAAACATATTATATATACAATGTCATATTATACACATATTATATATTACATATATTATATGAATATACACATATTATACATAGAATATCATATTATACAATAGGGTGTACGCGCTATTTATAGTAAAGATAGCGCGTACGCACTGTTTAATGGGAAACACGCACGTACGCACTTCTTACACTATAAATACCTCGTACGCACTTTTTAAACCATACGTACCCCGTACACGCTTTTGACTTTTCAGGCTTGGAAATAGGCTTGGATGACAAAGCTATGGATTGGAAGTTTGATTTCCCTCCATTTCTCTCATTTTTGACATGTTTTATTTTATCAACTTGGTTTATCAACTTTGTCATCATCAAGTTTACACTTCATAAAGTGGGTATTTCTAAAATTGCCACCATATTTTCACCCATCTTTTGAGCTTTCTAACCATATAATTTTTTTTCAATTTGAACAACAATAACATATTATTATTGAATTTCTTTTACTAGTGTCTCCATAGTTCTCACAGACATAGGTGCACCATTTTTTGAATAACTTTTGATATACGTATCCAAATTTAAAAAACTTCATCTATTATTGTAGTGCACTTGATTCTTTATAATTTAAAAGAAAAAATTTGTATTTTCAATTTGTTTAGTGCAACTTATGCTTCGCGCACGAACAGGTACTAAATTTTTAAAATTTGCTCAATTGGAAAAATCATTAAAAAAAAAAATACTCAACAAAAAATTACAAAAAAATACACATCTTCTAGTGCTCACTCTTAACTATCTTTTTGCCAAAGGATTTGTCAAAATACTAAATCTAACTATGACTTTTTGATGTGCACGTCAGACACTATGTTATGTTTTTAAGAAAAAAATAGGGTCAATTTTTCATGCGCGAAGGATTTGACCCCCTTAATCTTATCCAATTTTGAAAAAGTTTAGTAGTTTGGAAACTAGATTCAGAGTACTACAATATTTGTTCTTTGATTATCTTCATATCTTGAGTGGATGACTTTCAAATTTTGCCTCTAAGTTCAAGTTCACCTGATTTTAGAAAAAAAGTGTCCACTTATACCCCCCTTTTTGACCACCATCTTTGTGCACTTACCCAGGGCTCCTCCGAGATTTTATGCTTTATATTTAAAGGAGCAGTATTTATGTTGCAATCTAAACTGCATTGTTAGGGATCTTAGTCCTTCTCTAAATACCCCTTAGGAGTTTTATAATGTTTATCAAAACTCTCCTATAGCTGTTAGGAATTTGTTATGTGAATTTTATTTGCATAATTATGTTGTGACTTCTAACAATGAATGGAATTCTGTACCATACATTGGTGACATTCAATTAAAAGAATTGATGTCATGGATACAAAATAAAATTAGTATGGGGACTCAAGCTAGAACATACAGAAATTTGGAGTTTGATTGCCCATTACCACTCAGAGATGAAGCCAAAAACCCATGGCGTATTTACTATGACTGGCAGAAGTTGTTAACAAGACCTGATGTTAGGAGCCAATTTTTATTGTTGAGAGAGGAAGCATTCCGAGAATATGAGCATTTGGTTGAAAATGAAAATAAATCTACAGCTGAATGTTTGGTTCAGTGCTAGAATAAACTCCCAGAGGACCTAAAGCAGGGTGAACCCCATTCACTTCCTAATTATCATGCAGTCACACAAAGATCTCCCAAGTACATCCACTTGGGTAGGACAAAAAGCAATAACTAGCCACCCTTGATATTTCAGCCACCTATCCTTATGTAGCCATTGATGTGATGCAGGGTTACGGACAAACCATATGAATAGGCCACAGAGAAATCCAGATGGGCTAGACTGGAAAAGATGAAGGGTTTTTATTGGAACTTGGCTATAGGAGGAACAGGACAAGGAACCATAGGCGATTTACAAGTTAGTGCCTAGATAAGAAATTTTCCTCTTGCTGGAGGATCAACAAGACATTAAGTTGGGGGGCATGATGAGCTGAGATATTAACTCTTTCATTCCTATAACTGATAATTTTTTGCCATGTTTTAATTTGTATATCGGGATAGTGTTTGAGTCATATGATGTATTAAAGTTTGACTATGCACATTCTAGATGATAACTAAACCCATTAAATCCTGTATTGTTTTGACCTATTATTCATGTTTCCATGTGAATTATCATAGGCGATATCATGTGTGAATGTATAAGTGTTATGATTAATTAAAATAGATATATGTGTGTGTTTGTGTGTGCTTGTATATCCTATCTTTTTAATTGTAGGAATAAATGAGATGTTGCAGAAGCGGTTATTGCATTGCGTCATAAAGGTAGTTGGATATATTCAAGGGCAATTAAATATTCAAAACAGCAAAGAGGATAGTGTGCATAAGAAGTAGCAAATGAATAACAAGGCACTGCCAAATTCATTTATGTTTATCTTCAGTAAACATAAATCTTGTAACACTGCCATGCTATATTCTTGGTTGTGGTTTAGCTGAGTTCCACGTTTTCCTATGGATTAACTTCTTTTGTTTGTAGTCATAAATGTTTTCCACCTCATTTCAATGGTGTGACCTAGATAGTAGGAAGTTGCTATAGTTTTCTTATAAATAAAATCCTACGCCTCTTCTCAGAGGTTAGAGATAGGGGGTTAGAAATAGAATTGCATAGCATTTTTAGAATTTAAAGCATTTCTTTCATTTCATATGTTGTATCAACCTTTGAAAACAATGAATAAAAATGATGATATTTTGAGTATATAGAATTATCTTTGAAGTTTGGATACACTCATCCAAGGGGGCCCACTTGGTGAGTATTCTTGTGTATTTGTTACATTCAGTTTTCTTTTTTTTGTAGTAGATGTTCTAGTGATTGACTATTCCTACAGCCACTGGAACCAGATCCTGTGACTGTTCCTGCAGCCAAAGTAGACAGAGTAATTCCAATAAAACTTGTTTCTACTCCAATAAAACTTGTTTCTACTCCAAGATAAGGAATTTAAATTTAATGGGATCAACAAGACTTTTTACATCATCATTAGCCATTGTGATTTCAGCTAAAACAACTCTTGGGATTATTTATGTGGATTGTTCTACAAGGATTTTTCAAAGAATTATAAAGTGATGTTAAGGATTTCTAGAAATAAGGAATATTGGTGTACTTCCAATTTATGGCTTGTGAAAACTTGTATGATTGACTTAAATTATTCTTCTTCTATGATATGATCACTTGTTTTCCTTGTTACTTTGATTATATCTTCTTGGGCTATAGAATATTTTGTTTCTATGGGGACCTCACCTTGGCCAACTATCTCTTGATTACCTCTATCACTAAGAAGGAATATTCCAAATTGGTCTCTTCTATACCACATGATTCATTAAAATTTTAAGTTCCTTCTAATGAATAATTTTAATGTTGTGATGGTAAAAAATGGAATACTAGGATCTAATCCCACCTTCATCCATACATTGGAATATGAAAGAGCCTAAGTAAGTGATTCACAATGACTAACACTTATGAAAGAGAGTCAAGGAATACTTTTAGGGTTTATATTCCTTTGTTGATATGAAGGGGGAAGTAATCAAATGTGGGATGCAAACAAACTAAGCTAGTGAAAGTATGAGAATAACTAGGATAACAATAAATAATAGACAAACACATAATTGAAACTAAGATACAAAGTATAGAGTTGGAAAGGGAATTCTAATGTGCACCTATCACTGGAATCTGGTCCTAACTGAGCTAGACCACGGCACTAGGCGCTCTAGTCCTTGTTACCAAAGTGATATAAAAACTGGGAATCTGCAACTTGAAGTGCCTGAGATTTGAACTGCCAAAACTTGGGCCACAAAATATGGTGGACTAGGGCACTGGGTTCTCTAGACCCAGTGGTCTACTTGACTAAATTATAGATTTGGATCTATGCTTTTTGATTGAGACTTCTCAAAAATTTGCAACTCCAAAGGAAACTTGTACCTACACCTGCAATTTGAAAAATGGTGTGTTTGGTGGCTATATAGGATTTTTCCTAGTCAAACCCCTTTTTTGGTGATTTTAACCTCTACAAATAGCCAATAAAGTATTAAAAAGTGTATGTGCCCTAGAATCTCATGTGTTTGTAAGATTCCTATGAGCTAAAATGCAAACTAGAGTTCTACCCAATGTTTGGAGTATAAACCCTAAATGAATGTAATGTAAATGCTTCAAATCACAAATGCAATACGGATCTAAAGAAATAATGTAAATCTGAAAATGAATGATGTCTAGATCTAAAAACTCACATAAAGATATGAAAATAACATGGAACCATACCAAACCCTAACGAAGAGGTACAAGCCAATCAACAGTCGGTGATCTCCTTATTATTCTTCAATATATCCTAAGCTTCCACTATTGATGAAAAAGGTTAATGAAGACTTGATTGATGATGAATTTTCTAATTGTAGACTCCACATAAAACTTGCACTTTCACTTCATATAGGAATTATAAATGAAAACAATAAAAACTCCCTATTCTGTGACTGCGTAGAACTTCCATTGCTCTTCTCCTCTTCGTGGTATGATGGCTCTCAGATATTGCACTGGTAACCTGCAAGTGACACAAAGATTCAAAGTTCGTGATTGTTGAAAATGGAGATTGGATGCTCAATTTATAAAAAATTGGAGAAGATTGATTGAAAGGTGGAACAGATTGATCAAGAGATGTGAACCTAGGTGAGCTCAAATGAAAATTAATAGTTGAACTATTGATTGTAGGAGTGAAATTCAATAGATTGAATAGATTAATTGAGTTAACAGATTGAGAAAAAGCTGATTGAGGGAAGAAAAAGAATGATTGGAGGAAATAAAGAGGATGACAAAGAAAGCTTAATTTAGAAAAAGCTAACTAAAAGATAGAAATAGAGATTGAAGAGATAAATGATTTAATTAATTTAGCATGTGCTTTCATTTAGATTTAGATTTTTAATTTAATCTTTGCATGAGATTTTAATTCAAATATTAAATTTATTAATTCAATTTAGTATTTGAATATATTTAGAACTTGACTTTGATTTTCAATTTGGTTTTTGAAATCATGCACATGTATTTGAATTTAGAAGAATATGAAATTGAATGAAATTAGAATTTGGGGATTTGGAAATGGAAGAATTAATTAGTTAATTAAATAATTTAAAGAAACTATTTAATTATTTAAAAATGGAATTTAATTAAATAATAAAGATTATTTAAATTAAAGGATTAAATCATAATTAATTAAATAATAAATATTTAATTAATATTTAGAAGAGGATTGAATGATTAGATGATTAGAGATAGAAATTGAATAATTGGCAATTTATTTAAATAATAAAGATTATTTAAATTAGGGAATTAATTAGAATTAATTAAATAATGAATATTTAATTAATATTTAGAAAATAATTAAAATGATTAAATGATGATAGAATAAGAAATAGAATAATTAGTAAGATTATGAGGAAATATGAAATTTAGAAGAATAAGATTAATTAGCTTAATTAAATAATTAAAGAATTACTTAATCAATTAGAGGAATAATTAGTACATGATCAAGGAGACATTTTTAGGTGTCTACATTAGCCCCTCTTTGAGACAAAGTCAGAACGACATTGTTGCAAAGAAAACAAAAAATTTTGCGCCAGTATGCCTTGGTACTGTTGTATAGTGTAAATATGCCCCCTCGAAAAAGGTGGTCGGAAAATTCCAAAATTGAGACCATGTTTTCGATATCAGTGGAATGAGCAAGCGTGTGAAATTTCATGTGATTTCGAGATCATTTGAGTAGGCTACGAGGTGTTTGAAGATGGCGGGGACCATGAGTGTCGAGGTGTCAAAAAACCCTAATTTTGAGCTATAAATAGAGATTTTTAGGTTTTCATTTGCCCATTTGCACTTTGGTAATTCCTTGGTTTTCTTTGCAATTTGTGTGCTTTTTTATGAGTATTTGATCATCATGGCTAGTTATAGAGCTCGATTGCACCTGTCTGACCGAGTACGTTCATATCAAAGACCTCCTGGGATCGGCGACATGGTATTTTTCCAATTTTTTTCCTAATTATGCCTATTTTATGCATGTTTTCAAAAAAAATTCATGATCAATTTTTGCTTTCTGTTACGCAATCGCTTGTCGATTTTCATTCATTAGTGTTACGTGTACCGCAAATGCTTCAAATGCTACGCATGCATCCTAAGTGTTACACATTAGTGTTAACATGCTGCATTCGTGTATATCATTACACATAAGTGTTTATCATTGCGCATGCGTCCATTTCATTATGCATTAGCTTTAATCATTATGCAAGAGTCATATTTGTACCGCATAAGTCATAACTATCACACATTCATTGTATATGTAATTTTTTGTCATGTGTTTGAAAATATTTAAGTTTTTTGGGATCCGATAGCTGATATTTTGATCATTTTCTCATTGCAGAAGAACATTGGAGTGTTATACTACCGACAGAGCAGACCTAGTGGACTTGATCCTCGAGCTAACTTACCGAATGAGGAGATCGAGCATATCCGACAACTTGGCCTATACCATGTTTTACATTTGCCATAGGTTACGGCCAACAGGGCCATGATTACAACTTTGATAGAGCGGTGGCATTCCGAGACCTGTTCTTTTCATCTTCTGACTGGTGAGGCATCCATTACGTTAGAGGATGTATGGCATATACTGCATATTCCCATTCATGGTGAGAGAGTTGTATATGACCATGATGATGGCATTGTTGGACTATGTGCACTTTTTGAGTGTGAGATTCAGGACTTCCAAATCAATGGTCGTTATGAGATCCCTTGGGCCTGATTAGACTATGATGACCTGGCCATTGTATTATGTGGTATTGTCGGTGGTTTACTAATACCTGATAGACTAGGTCATGGGTTTCCATTTGGATGGGGCAGAGTGCTCCATGGTATGATTGTAGATCGGCGACTGTATGCTTGGGGTCCTTGTCTACTTGCCATGTTATATTATTAGATGCATGGTATTGTGTATCTTGGATACCGTTCTATAAGTTGTGGTGTTACTTTGCTTCAGACATGGGCATGGGAGAATATTTCTATTTTGAGGCATATTATTCATGTAGACTTGCAGCCTGGTGAACCTTATGCCTTCCGATATACAGCAGGTATCAGACATAGGGGTTTGGGGAACACCTTGTACTAGAGACATCAGTTTGACATATTGCAGCATTTTATTTGGAGACCTTACTTAGATTGCCCCGCTTGGCCTGATGATGTAGTGCACTTGTCTTTCTGCCGATAGCAAAGATATCTTATTGGGAGGACCTTTGAGACCCAGTGGATTATCAAGATGTATCTTCCAGGGCGGGTTCTCAGACAGTTTGGTGAGGTACAGGTGACACCTGTGGTTACTGCCTATTTTGCTCATGTATCGTGAGACGTATCTGATTGGGGTGTGTGCATATAGCCACATGTTGCTTCTACTGAGTTTGATTCTCTGCAGCCATTACTCTAGGGTTGGGGTAGAGGTGGAGCAGATCCAGGGATGATGGCAGAGTACGATGTGTGGTTTGCTAGGCATGGGCGAGTGCCTTTAACTGATCCTGTTGTTCTGATTATAGCACAACAGATTTGCCATCCTAGATAGCGGTGGAGGATAGATGCAGGGGAGAGAGTCGGAGGAGGAGGAGAGGGTGGAGCTGGGGGAGGAGATGGTGGAGATGAGGGAGGAAATGGGGGAGATGAGGGAGATGAGGATGTAGACATTGGTGGGGACACCGAGTCTATTAGTAGTGAGGACAGCTATGATTCTTCTGAGTCATCAAGCATCAAGGATGGAGGTGAGGATGAGGATATGCTGGAGCTGGAGGATGTGCCTGGTGCTAAGGATGGGAGGGGACAGGTTGATGATGAGTTGGAGACTCTTAGATCATGGGTCCAGAGTTTGGAGGACAAGGTCACCAGACAAGATATCGAGCAAGAGACCTACCATGCAGATTATGGTTCTCTTGAGGCTGAGAGAGATAGTCTCTAGAGGGAGAGAGATGAGGTAGTGTGGAGATGTTAGATTACCATGGATGCCTTTGATCAGCTTTTTAGAGTAGGTATAGATGCACGTGACCAGGAAGATAGGTACTTCACTGCTATGTAGGAGTCTATTTATCATCGGTAGGCATATGAGAGAGCCATCCCTGAGGGTTAGAGAGAGCCTACCTTTAGTGCATTAATAGGGAGGAGATCGAGTATATCTACTTCATGACGGACTAGCAGTGGTGGCGTTATGGGACCACCTTGACATCCTGGGGTAGGATCTAGTGGACAGGATCCACCTACTGACAGAGGCAGTGTTGGTTGATCATGTTATCTGAGCCTTCAAGCTTATTTATTGTATTCACACACATTATCATTTTTGAGTTATATATACATATGGCATGCAGGTTTTGGTAATGATCTATGTATGTTTTTTTTCATGTATGCTTATATGATGCTATGAGTTTTATGATGCATATCTATTTTAATTCTATATGATTCTAAATGCAATGGTAGTACATGTATGTAGTAATGATGTAAATGAAATTTAAATGAATGCAAATGACTCTATAATAGTTGGAATCTAAATGAATGTTATGCTAATGAATCTATATGAAATGTGAATGAACTCTATAATGAAATGCAAATGAAATCTATATGAAATGCAAATGAACTCTATTAATGAATGCTTTTTGTATGATAATGGTTGAACCAATTTTAACTCAGATACATTTTGAAGAAATGTTAGTCAGATAGTAGAGAGAAAAATTGATGATAGAAAGGATGTTAGAAAGAATGTGATTTAGACATAAGATGAGAAATCAACAAACTATCAATAAGCAAATGAGATGAAAATGAAAATAAAATTGAATGAATCACAAACCTGTGTCACATATTTTACTGCGTCAATATATATTCATCACTGAGCCTTATTATTGAACAATGAAGCTTTAGTGCATCAGGGTATAAGGAACCAAGATGCAAAGATATCTCATTGAAGAAACAAACACGTAGCAAACAAGAAGTGAACTCTCCATTCTAGGAATTGCGTTAGGGGTCGAGATATGTGTGGTGATTTCACATAGATGTGAAGGCTCTTATCATAGACACCCACTAGATTAATTTCCCTAGAATTTCATTAGTTCACACCACAAACAGCAAACAAAGAAAAAGATAATGCCCATCATAGCTCCTCTAGTCACTTGTGGACATCCTTGAGTAGCATGGGAACAATATTTGTCGCCAAATGATAAAAAGATAAAGACTGACCTGGACAAAATTCGGCAACTATATTGACCTTTTGCCTTCGTTCTCAGTCATTTTATGTGATGGTTGATAATGTCTGATCTCATAAAGTTGTGGACCTTGTTTAAGACTGACCTGTCTGATTTTGAGTGTATCCTCTTCTGTTTAAGACAAGATAATGATCATGTTGATATGGATATGATACGATTGATAAGACAGTTTGATCAGTTGATTTGTGATGTTTGATTGGATAGTCGTATCCTTTGTTAACTTCATGCGAAGTGTTTGCTGGATATCTGCTAGGGTATTTGTTTCTCACAAGATATTCTATTGCAAGTTTTTTTGATTGATTGATTTTCAATTTTTAGTTCTTTTCCAAGAGCTTTTTCGATGTTTTTGAATTTTGTAGATCGATATTTGAATGTTTTTGGTTAATTTTTTCAAGACATTTTTCAGATGTTTTTTGGTTGATTTTTTCAGGACATTATATGGATGTTTTTGGTATTTTATGATTTTCAATGTTTTTGAATTTTGTGTTTTTCACTATTTTTGGATATTTTTTAAGGACGTTATATGATTTTTAGGATTTTTTCAGGACTTTATATGATATTTTGGATTTTTTCAGGACTTTATATTATTTTTTGTATTTTTTCAGGACTTTATATTATTTTTAGTGTAGACCTATATGAGATGTTGATCTACAGAATGTATGTGGAGACAAATGAATTTTGGACATGACCTATGTGAATGCAATATGCAGGATGAAGATGCATTTCCTATTCGAACAAGGTTGATTGTCTTTGTTTTTTCATTGGTAATACACCAATAGAAATGGAGGTGCAAAACATCTCATAGATAAGTGGTCAATTGATCTCTAAGGCCCTTCGGAACATTCATCTCAACACACTTAGTGACTAGGATTTACAAATGGAGATGTGGAAAACTTCCCCATTGGTTCTTGAAACTTTGATCTTCTTTTGCCCATGTGTGTGCAAATGTGTTAATTCCCGCTCTTGTGTTCACTAAAGTTCCTTAGCATCCTATATGACTAGCTACATGATTTTTCTAACTTCAAAAGCATCCTAAATAGAGCCTTGTTGCTAGCAAGCCTTGAGAGCTTTGATGAGGTTATGGACTGTAATTTCTCAAATATTGCTCCATTGCCAGGAGGTGTCCATAGCCTTGATGGAGGTACTTGCATGTTCCCATAGTCAATCTTTTTATCACATTTGTATACATGATATTTCAGTTATATATCATTTCTCTATTTGCCTTTAGATGGATATTTGGCATAGTTGTTTTTCTCTTTTTTCTTTTCTTGCCTTGACTTGTAAGTAATGAAACCTACTTGGGTGTGACAATTACAGTGGTGTTGAAGTAGAATTTTAGATTTTTCACTTAGTCATATTATCAATGAGGTGTCTAGAATGAATTAGAGATTTTCTTAATGTGTGAGATATAGCAATTGATAGATTGTGGGTTAACAAGTCTCAAATAGTGAAATCACTACCCAACCATAAGTAAAGCGTCGTCATAGGGTAATGTTGAGAATGAATGACTTTAGAACCTCAAAGACTTCATGTTTGAATATCTAAGAAAGGAAATGACCCTTGTTTTCCTTAGATATAAACGAATGATAAACTCGGACAGTTGCCTTGTTTTATTGATGCTTCTATATGAAAATGTGGAAACTTTAAGAATGTGATGCATTTAAAAAAGAAAATACAGGTGATGCATTGTTTTAAATGATATGATATGCAATGCAGAAAGTAAAACCTAAACTACATAGCCCTTAGGTATAATATCGCTTAAGGTGCATGTTGTTCATAGGGTCAAAGATTGGATCTCCCTCCATGGTAGCCAAATTATAGGATCCATTTCCTATGACCCTTGTTATAATGAAAGGACCTAGCCAGTTAGGTTTGAATTTCCCTGGCCTTTCTCATTGTAGACACTCAAAATTGTCATGTCTAATTAAATAAATATTTTATTTATTTAATTATCTAAGCCTAATTCTTCTATTAATTAAATAAATCCTTATTTATTTAATTAATTCATTTATCCTCTTCTAGCCTTATTTCTCATTTAAATAAATACATTTATTTATTTAAATTATTCTTTTCCTAAATTAAATAAATATTTTATTTATTTAATTATCCCATTTCTTCTATTAATTAAATAAATCTTTATTTATTTAATTAATTCATTAGCTTTTTCTACACATGACACATGTCATTCATCTCTTAATTCCTACACTACCTACCTCTTTCATTATTTTGGTATTTCTTTTACCTACCCTCTAATCTTAGCCGACCTCTCTTTTTACACCTCTCAATCTTATCCCTCCATTTCATATTGTGTCTTCTATTTAAGGAGATGCTTTCTTCATTGTCAAACCCTAATGCCTAATCACTCATGCTAATGATCATTTTGACTACACTACGATCCTACTTGCAACCACATTCCGTTCTTTGTTGAGCTCTTGTGCATATAAAAATCTGAGAGCAAATATATCAAGCAAGATCAATGGAGATAGGAAGAATGGAGATCAAAACCCTATTGGACATGTGATGGTATAATCTTTGTGATTTTGTTTTATTTTGCATTGTCTTAGGTAATCTTCATATGTTATGGTGGATCTTTGTTGTTGTTAGGCTAGGGTTTTGTGGTTGGATTCATTTAGCCTTTAAATCTTGATTATTATTGTTATCCATTTTCACCATATACATTTTGGCACGCCCGGTGGGACTTTTGTCCCTTTGCATTTAACCTTTTTGTTGCAGATTTTGCGTTTTTGAAGTTGCAGATCGGACATTTTTCGACGACATTTTAGGTATTTCCGCGTCTGCAAGCGTTCGGATCGTGTCTTTGATTTTCAGAAGCGTCTGTGGTGTCTGGAATCGCGTCTGTGTTTCCGACAATTTTTATTTTGTAGGTTTCAGACAGGGGCGTCTGTGTTTCATAAGCACGTTTGTATTGTTTCTGATGGCGTCTGTGCCCGGGAAGGGCGTCTGTGACTTTTGGCCACATCTGTGCATCACATAACCACGTCTGTGTCATGCAGATGCATCTGTGTCAAGGGTAACAGCGTCTGTGTTTTTGACTGTTTCAAAAATTTTAAATTTTCATTGATTCGGTTTTCGGATTTCGCACTTAGGGTTTTAGATCAGGTTTATTTTTGACTAACCCTTTCAGATCTAGCTAACCAAGTTTGTGCAGCTTGTCTTGGAAGAAAAAAATGTTTTTGTTGAAGGCCCCTCTTTCACAAAGTCTTTTGGGTTTTTTAAATTTACCTAACTTGTGTGCTTGCAGGAAGGGGTGATCATTTGAAACAACCCAAACTACTAACAAATTTTTTTGCAGGTCCTTGGTTAGGGTTTTGAAATTTTGTTGTGTGCCTTGTTTTCATAGATTAGCAAACACTTCCATTGGTGCACTAAAATTGAATCATTGTCTTTTGTGTCTTGAGCAATAGGCTCTTTTTGTTTAATCTTTAGAGGGCCTGTCTTCCCGTGTGGTCATTAGGACTACTAGTGAGAAGAGAATGACCCAAGTGGTAGCAAAAGAAAAGCCATCTTCTTCCAAGCCACTATAATCAAATGTATTCATGGTGAAAACTATGAATAATGTGTGCTGATTAGTTCATACCGACACTATGTCTCCCCATAAACCCGTTTGATCAAATTTATTTGATCATTTGTAGGGTGTAACCCCTACCGACTAGGAGCCTTCCGTATTTACAGAGCTGAAAGTGCCGCATATATGGCCACACGAGCGGATGCCCTTACTAGCACCTTTTTGTTTTAGAAGCCTAAATCCTTCTAGTTGTTGAGGCAGGAGGTCGGACCTCTGGTAGCGGCCCACACACATACGGTTCTTAGTAGAGATACAAAGTTCGCCATGGGGAGTTTTCATGGGGACTGATGCTTGGCTGACCCAAGAAGTGAGTGCCGAGGGTGGAGCCAATGAGGTCAAGCATCTAAGTATCCGCTCTGAATAGCGTAGCCTTGGGGGTAAAACCCTATGTGGGATCAACAACTATTGTCTTGGCCAGCCATAAGAATTGTGCTTGACTTATGTTAAACATTCAAACATTCAAGACCAAACAACAAAACATTGTGTCTTTTGTGTCTTCAAGTGTATGCAAAACAGTTTACATCAAACAACACACTTTTGGAGTCTAAACACTTGCAAACATTGAGTCCTCATCAACATTGTGTCCTCTTGTCACGAAAAACAGTCAAACAGTCAGATTTGGTCACAACAAAACAACTTCACAGATTGGAAAAATTGCACAAAGTTTACAAAAATGTGTCTATGTCTGTTTTAACCGCGTCTGAGTGCTATAAGCACGTCTGTGAAGGGCAGAATAGCGTCTGTGTCTTTAACAACGTCTATGTCAAACAGAGACACGTCTGTGTCTGGGAATCGCGTCTGTGAAGTATACAGAAGCGTCTGTGTCCAGAATTGAAAATTTTTACAGTCCAGCAAACAAAAGAAATCAGTTTCGGAATACTTGAGCTTTCTAGGTTGTTCTTCAGGTTTCATCTAGCATTCAACCTGTCCTTGGGTCTCATATAGTCCATCATTGCTTCACATCTCATTTTACATTCACAATTGTCTAAACTTGAGTCAAAAGGTCACTTGCTTGTCCTTATCATACTTTTTCAACACATTACATACAACTACACTTTGCTAAGTGGTCCCTCATCAAGGTTTCTTACCTTTGGGTCTCATTTGGTCTTACTTAGAGTCAAGGTCAGCTTACCTCATCAAGAGAAACTATCATCTCTTTGGAAGTCACACCTACTCTACTACATACATACTTGGTCTTACACTTTGGACATTGCAAGTACACCTCAGATTCATTTACACTCCATACAACTCTTGGTCTTCCATACTCTTTTCATTTTTCATCTAGTCTCTCACATCTTGGTCAAACACCTAGTTCATGGTTGAAACCCGTCTTCAAAAATCTAGGAGAAAAGCTAAAGAAGCTCAAGAATCCGCAAACATGAGTTCTTATGAGTATGACAATGATTTATTTTTCAATCCTGAGCACACTACATTACCTGACATGGATGTTTATAGAAACAATCCAAATGTGGAAAACGCAGACACTACAAACAACAATGCTTAACACAATGACAATGTGGACAACTTTTCAATACAATCAGCCGATATAGAAGAATCCATTATGAATCCTCATTTCAATAGATTGGTTGAAGAGATAATGAAGAGGGATAGACAGTACTTTCTACACATGATGGCACAAAGTGGAGCTAAAATACCTCATGACTTTGACATGTCTCAACTTATGGAAAACCGACCCTTGCAACAAACTCACTCCAATATGGATCAAAAGAGACCTAATAGTGGGGGAAATAGAGGACCGCATATGGTACCCGAATCACCATCAGCTTTGCTTCAAAAACCAGAAGTCCCACATACACAAGCTCAAACATATGATACTTACCTTCGAAGACCATTATGGAAGCCTTATGCAGATAGATATGCTCAATCACATGCTCAAGCTATGGATCAATCAAAACAAGTGGACATTCAAAGGCATGCTCAAAATTTGGACACAAGGAAACCTCATGTCAAATTTGGGGGCAACACAATAGAACATGACGTGCCTATAGAATATCGTATATATGCACAAAATAGATATGGGGTTCCTCAACATGAAGCTATACCAAGTGCTCCCTATATGCTGCATCAATATAGACCTCCTCCATATGAACATGTCTATGATCAGTATCATCCATACATGCAACAAGCTCCTCCTCAAATTGGTGGCTCAAATATGGGGTATGCTACAAGAAGTCGATCTCCACCCAAAAGCAATTTGGAGAAACAAATTAGAGATTTACAAAAGAAAATGGAGGACATGAGTACACCAAAACCAACATACACTATGAGAGATATATGTCCTTATCCGTTTGATAAGAGCATTCCAATGCCTCCATTTCCTGCGCACTTTGTGACGCCAAAATTTGACAAGTATAGAGGAAAAGGAGACCCCAAGGCACACATATGACAATTTTTCACAGTCTGCATTGAGGTAGCGGTAGAAGAAACATATTTGATGAGGTTGTTCCCGCAAAGCTTAGGCGATCAAGCTATGGAATGGTTCTCTCAATTACCTCCTGGTATTAAGTCATGGGGTGACTTAGCAGAGGCATTTATCCAGCATTTCTCCTACAATATTGAAACAGATATCTCAGTCACTACTTTGTGCAATACTAAGCAAAAGGAGGGAGAATCTTTTGCGTCATTTTTACAAAGATGGAGAAATCTAGCTAGCAGATGCTCTTGTGAAATCCCACAGAAACAAATGGTAGAAATGTTCACTCAAAACATTAACAAGGATATCAGCTATGATCTAAGGAAAGCTTGTTTGTCTACCTTCAAGGATGTTATTGAAAAAGGCTTAGCAACAGAAAAGGTTCTAATTGAACAAGGAGTTATTAAGATATTCAAGGAAAACAAAGATGACTTTAAAGGAAAAGACAAGCCAAGATTTTGGATTAAAAACAAGAACACAGTCAATGATGGTGTTGTTGATGCCAATACAGTGAGACCCAAATTCATCTTTTCAGGATCAAGTTCTACAAACAATCAAGTGAATACTCAAACAACTTCTAGATCATGAAGGAAGTACACCCCATTGGGAGAACCACTTGAATCAGTCTTCAAAAAGCTTGTGGCAAACAAAGTGATCACAGTTCTAGATTTTCCTCCATATGAACCAAAGGTCAAACCAAATTGGTGGAATGATGATGAGTATTGTGAATTTCATAAGAGCAAGGGTCACAAGACAGGAAATTGTCATCGACTGAAGAATATTGTGCAAGATCTCATTGATAGAGGTGACATTGAGATTGAGGGACACTCATCCAATCAAGAACATGAGATGTTTAAAGAACCATTCCCAAAGCATGACAAGGGAAAAGCCAAAGTCACAGATGATCAAGCCAACTATACTAGAGCACCTTACAACTATGACTCAACTATCAATCACATCTCGATGGACAATCATATCTCTACTATTACCATCAAGAACAAAAATCCTGAGAATCCTCCTCAGCAACCCAAGATTGTCCTAAGAGGTGTTGGATCTTCTTCCGAACTTACCTCTGAATGTCATGTTACAACTCGTTGAGGTAAAATTACGTTGCCAGGTGCCTCTACTAAAAATATCGCTTCTTCATCAACCAAGCCTGAGTATGACCTTGTAGAACAGTTAGGGAAGACACCCGCACTCATCTCCATCCTTGAGCTCTTACGTATATCCCCTGCTCATAAAGCTATTCGTGATAAAATCTTGAGAGACACTACCGTTCCTACTGATCTGAACGTGGACCAGTTTCAAGCCATGGTGGGATACCTTTCCATTCCACACTCCCTCACATTCACAGAAGCTGATGATGCCTCTGTAAGTTAGCCACATAATGCACCTTTACATGTTGAAGCCTTCATACACAAACATCGAATAAAGCGAGTCCTGATAGATGGAGGAGCTGGTCTAAACATTTGTACATTGAGCACCATTAAACAATTGGGATATTCTGATAAAGCTATGAATTCAACAAATCAAATCACCATCAAGGCATATGATGATGAAGAGCGCTCATCCAAGGCCACAGTCATCTTACCTCTAAGAATTGGGCCAGTCACAAGGGATGTGGTTTGTCAAGTCCTAGATCTGGATCTCACATACAACATATTGCTAGGACGTCCTTGGATTCATGAAATGAGGGTAGTCCCATCAACATATCATCAATGCATTAAGTTTCCTCATAATAGAGTCGAGGTAATAGTTAACGGTGATCCTAATCCATTCATATATTGCAATAACTTGAGATCACATACTGAGACCATCATTCCTAGTAATTGTGAGGCTGCTCCTTCTTCGGCATACATTGACCCTGAGTCATGGAAACCTTCGACATCAAAACAAGGTGAACTTAAAGGCAAATTTTAGGACAAAGGCATGGGAGAATACACTTTAAATCAGATCATGTATTTACGACAAGTCATGAGCTCTCCAAAGGAATATGGAAGGCCACATCCTAACAAGCAAATATCCATCATGATACTCAAATGGGATCCTACTACCTTTCAAAGATGGGGCGAACTCGGAGAGGAAGATTTATACAAAATGCTTTACAGAGACATTGAAGAGGAAACACAAGATCAGATCAATATACCTTGTGAGAAATATGGCAAAGGCTTCAAGATTCTACAAAAATTCAGGTATGATGGAAAAAGCCCTCTTGGGTTACGCAAAGAAGGCGTCATGGAGCCCTTACAACCTGAATTGACTGTAAAAAGGGAATGCTCAAAGGGACTTGGTTTTCTGACTTCCAAGATTCACACTAAAAGGATAGAAGAGGCATCACAAATCAAAGTTGCCAAAGTTCAACAAGAGAATGACTATTCCACAGATTCCAACGAATGGGAATGGGGTTCAGACAAATCCTCCAGTGACTATGAGCTCACCGAGACATTCAGAGAGCTAGATGAACCCACAGAAGAAGAGGAATTTTATAAAAAGTTTAGAGTTGGTCAAGAAACAACCCATAGGGATTGCACACAGTCTTTGTCTCAAGGTTCTAGGTCGAAATCACATAGGATGAGGACACCTGTCCCGGAAGGCGCTACTAGTGACGACAATTTGGATTCGCTTGCGATCGAAACTGATGAGGAGAGTGCCATCGATGACCTCGACGATTGCCTTGATATACCCAAATATAACCACATCTTCACTCTTAGCCTTGCAAACTCCGAAAACATTAAAGGCCTTCCCCTTGTTCACCCCCAACTCATTGACTGGGATTATGAAGGACCAGCACAATTTGATACATTTCAAAATGACGAAGCTGTTATTGACTATCTTGGTCTATGAGATGATCTTCCCCTTAGGGACCACAAAGCAAGATACACCATAGAGCTCAACAACATGGCATATTTCGGTGAGGGTGTTGGACCTTCCAGTCGCAAAAATGTGAAAATAAGAACAAAACAAGGATCTTATGGCGAAAACCACACTGTGGCACTATCTGATCCCAAAAAAGTAAAAAGAAAGGATGTATCTGAGGGCGAAAACCTCTCTGAGGCACCCAAAGATGGAAGGCTCGACATTCTCCCAGCATCATATGAGGAAAAGTCATCCATGTTGGTAAAGGAGACTATCAAAACAAACATTGGTACAGAAGAGGTTCCACACAACATATTCCTAGCTCAATCATTGACAGAGTCCGAAAGGGCAAAATTCATAAGCTTATTCAAAGAACGACAAATCAACTTTGCATGGTCATACGCTGATATGCCTGGACTAGATCCGGATTTGGTAATGCATCATTTGACAGTCAAACCGGGGGCAAAGCCAGTGAAATAGAAATTAAGGAAAATGAATCCACAAGTGGCATTACTAGTCAAAGCAGAGCTGGAGAAGTTATTAGATGTCGGATTCATAAGCCCAATTGATTATCCCGAATGGATCTCCAATTTAGTACCTGTCAGTAAACCAAATCGCAGCATCTGAATATGTACAGATTTCAGAGACATCAACAAAGCTTGTCCAAAAGATGACTTCCCATTACCAAATATCGACTTGATCGTTGATCTCACAGCAGGTCACGAAATGTTATCTTTAATGGATGGATTTTCTGGTTATAATCAAATCAGGATTGCACCCAAGGATCAACACAAAACATCATTCACTTGTCCGTGGGGAACTTTCTGTTGGAATGTCATGCCCTTTGGGCTGAAAAATGCAGGTGCTACATATCAAAGAGCAATGACCACTATCTTTCATGATCTCATGCACATAACTGTGGAAGATTATATTGATGATCTTTTGGGTAAATCAATAGACAAAGATACACATTTGGACATACTTTCAGTTGTCTTTGATCGGTTGGAAAAATACAAAGTAAGATTAAACCCCAAGAAATGTGTCTTTGGAGTAACCTCCAGGAAGCTCCTAGGATTCATTGTGTCTAAAAGAGGAATCGAAGCCGATCCTGCAAAAGTTAAGGCTATCTTGGACATGCCACCACCCAGAAATATCAGTCAACTTCGATCCTTACAAGGGAGACTCCAGTCTATATGAAGATTCATAGCACAACTTGCAGATAAGTGTAATCCTTTTCAACACCTGCTACATAAAAATATCAAGTTCAAATGGGATGATAACTGTCAACAAGCTTTTCAGACGCTCAAAGATTATCTTTTGAATCTGCCAGTTCTGATGCCACCCATTCCAGATCAGCCTTTGCTACTATACATATCAGCTACTCCAACAGCACTGGGGGCACTCCTACCACAACAAATTGCTGACGGCAAGGAAAAAGCAGTATACTATATCAGTTGCACATTGGTGGGATATGAGCTAAACTACACACCAATCGAGCGTGCATGTCTCGCTATGGTCTTTGCTTCGCAGAAATTACGCCATTATATGCTCACTCATAAGACTAAGTTGGTTGCAAGGATAGATCCATTAAAATATCTTCTCAACAAAGCTACACTTACTGGGTGGCTGGCCAAGTGGGTAATGATCCTGAGTGAATTCGACATCGAGTATGTGGACAGAAAAGCAATAAAAGGACAAGCAATCACGGATCAATTGGCAGATGCTCCCATGATAGATGATGTTCCTCTAAATTCAAAATTTCTAGATGAATCCATTTTAACAATATCACATGCAAAGCCATGGCAATTGTACTTTGACGGCTCATACACATAGCATGGGGTAGGAGCTGGTATTCTCTTTATAACTCCTCAAGGTGATTCTATACCAAAATCATACCGCTTATCATTTCCTTGCACTAACAATATAGCGGAATATGAGGCATTAACAACTGGATTACGAATTGCAGTTCAGTGGAAGATCCAGGAACTTCGTGTTTTTGGGGATTCTCAACTTGTCATCCATCAAGCAACTGATGATTACCAAACAAAAGATGAAAAATTACTGCCTTACAAGCAAATGATGGATGACTTGAAACAACACTTCACAAAGATAGATTTTGAGCAGATACCAAGAGAGCAGAATCGTGCCACAGATGCCATGGCTACAATTGCTTCACTGATTGATCTACCTCAAAATGAAACCTGCTATGAGTTCCTGGTAGACAATCTGTTGGTTCCTTCATATGAGATTACTCCTACTGAAATGATATGTGTTGTTGGTCCCAAATATCCTACCTCCTGATCTATCGAACAACCAATGCCGCACTTTCATTCACCAATCCTCTCAATATGTCATTCTAGCTTATATCCTATACCGACGAGGTTTAGATGGCACTCTTCTTAGATGTTTAGAAAGCGACGAAGCTCAGATTGCGTTACGTGAAGTGCATGAAGGGATATGTGGTCCGCATACTAGTGGTCCTACCTTGGCCAAGAAACTCATTAGGACTGGATATTACTGGCCCAATATGGAAAAAGACTCATATCAGCTTGTCAAGAAATGTAAGCAACGTCAAATTCATGGAGACCTCATACATGCACCAGCACAAGAACTACAACCACTTGCGTCTCCTTGGCCCTTTTGTCAGTGGGGACTCAATCTCATAGGCAAGATTCACCCTCCTTCTTCCAATGGTCATAAATTCATTATCACAGCCACAGAGTATTTCACAAAGTGGATTGAAGCCGTGCCTCTCACACAAGTCACTAGAAAACAGATTGCTACATTCATCCTTAACTATATCATATGCAGATATGGTATTCCTAATTCCATTATTACTGATAACGGGCATCCCTTCAAAAATCAGGATGTTCGTGAACTCTGTGACCACTTCCATATTTCCCATCGTTTCTCCACACCATATTACCCCCAATGTAATGGCCAAGCTGAGGTGTCTAATAAAACAATTCTTAAAATCCTCAAAAAGACAGTCGACGACGTTGGCCGTAACTGGCATATCCAACTCAATCCTACACTTTGGGCCTACCGCACAAGTGTCTGCACACCTACAGGAGCTACACCCTATTCACTTGTCTACGGCACTGAAGCCATCTTGCCTATTGAGGTTGAGTTACCTTCCTTACGGGTCTCTTTGCAAAACATCATCAACGATGAAGATTACAGGGTCTCTCGCTTACAAGAACTAGAACTGCTGGATGAATGAAGACACACTGCTTTTAATCACCTCAAGGCTTACCAACAATGAATGAGTCATAGCTACAATCACAAGGTGAAGCCTTGCACATTTGAGGTAGGTGACTTGGTTCTCAGAGAAAACCCCAAGAATCAGCAAGACAGAGAGAAGAAGGGCAAGTTCGAACCAAATTGGCTTGGTCCTTACATCGTTACAGCAGTATATGGATCTGGGGCATATCAGCTCTCAACTACGGAAGGTGAACCTTTGGAGGATCCTATCAACAGCATGCACCTTCGCAGGTTATACACATAGCTCTTCGGAATATCCTAATTCAAAAATACAAAAAAAAATCAAAAAACTTCAAAAATACAAAAATACAAAAAAAAAAAAAAAAAGTGAAAAATCGAAAAAAGTAAAGAGAAATAATTTCGTCCAACGGTGAAAACCACTTCGGTGGCACCCTGGGCAAGTACCATGGTGAAAACTGGGTCACCAGCACCATGCGTAGAGACATTGCTCCTCCCTCCTTCAGGATTCACTTTCATCACTTCACATTGCACACACTCACGACCAATTCACTCATAATAAACTTATCCATTCCCATCATGGCTTGTTATTGATCTACCTAAGATTGGTTAGCCATTCATAATAAACCTCCCTTTCCATCCATAATAAATCAGATCCTATCTGTGACTACGGCAAATCCTACGTCTAGTGATGGGTGTGGAACTGAGAACACCACATGTTTCGAGGAGTACAGTTTCTTCCAGCTTCCTTCAGTCTATTCGCGCACAATCCGCAATAAAGCAACATTTGCATCACAGATCCGCAATAAAGTTTCATCTTCTCCGCAATAAAGTATCAATTTCATGGATTCAGTCAGTTTCAGATGAGACACAGCAGCGACAATGGGCTTCAACAAATCAAATCTTTCAATAGACTCAGACAACATATGGTTCAGTGCTATCTATCCATTTTGTGAAAGTAAACAGTGTGACCACAATCAAATAAGACTTATACAAGTGACAAGAGACACTAAACTTGAGGACTACAGTGGATGTTGGTGTCGAGTCTTGGTTTTCTTTTGATTTTATCTTTTGGTGACATGTCTTTTAGCTTTTCCAGGATGTCTCTGACTATAGATTCTATCTCTAGGATGTCTTTGACTAGAAAGGCGAGGATGGGGTATCGTCACCTATTTGCATTTGCTATCTGTGGATTGTCTTTTAGTAATGCTATGACTTGTCCAAGGATATGAGGACACTGTGAGTCTAGTATGAACTGGGGCATTCCTTGTTTGTGACTGTCTTATCTCCACGCAAACAGGTACAATGACTTTCTGGGTCGAACATATGCCTCGATTGTCATAACCTACTTGCCATAATAAAGCTCAATGATGATAACGCACAAGAAGCTCTTTCACATTCATATCTTATGTCTTCCATCCCCCTTTCTTGATTGACTTCCATCATCCTTTTTGAGTCCGCGTAGCCTGCTATCACATGACTGAGTATAATGACACACCAAAAACATTTGCATTTCATGTAGTTTACACCTACATTACCACATATAGGCATTTCATACATACATATAGATATCACAATTACATCACATCCTACACACAACACCTGTTAGCACAATTTACATTTGCATAATCATATTCATTTGCATTACATACATTCACATTTGCATCATGCATACACATATAAAACATAAAAGAACAAAAATATGGCATTGCATCATATACATATTTGCATCTATCACATAAAACATGCATCATAAGAACATCTCATCACATAGGTACACATGCATATAGCTGCCGCAAAATGAATCATCTCATATATATAATCAATAGTGTCATGATACAATGATGTCAAAAATCATATGGCTACAAAATCACCTGCAGGTGTCTACAATACAAAAATGGTACAAGTACTGATACAAGGGAGCCCTCTATGGCTATGATGAACTCCCTCCCTCGGAGCCGCCTGGCCTCGACAGAGTCTGAGCTCTAGAAGGACCTGCTCCAGGATCACCCTACCTGTCTGGTGGTGGTGGAGGACCCATGACCCCACCACTCGATGCCTGTCTCCTCTGGCTCCCTCCCGTAGCTGTCGCTGTCTGCGATGGTCTATGGAAGCTCCTCACCCACTGATCTGCTGGTACGACACCATAATACAGGTCCCTCCAGTAGGCAATCTCCTCTCTGGCTCGCAGAACATATGCGTAGCCTACTCCTGCATCCTCCGCCGCCTGCCTCCCTGCCCTCAGCGCGGTCTCAGCCTCAGTGTAGTGCTGAATCGCCTGATCCCTCTCCCGCTCAGTATCCCTGAGCCTGGTCCTGAGTCGGTCCCTCTCCCTCTCCAGATCCTGGATCTCATCTGCCTGGCCCTGGCAGATCTCCCTGAGCTCAATCAGCTCATCCTCCTCTGGATCCCCACCCTCTGCCTCTACCTGTGGCTCTCCCTCTGCGGGTGCCTGTACCTGTGCCTGTATGGGTACCTGTCTCGGTACATGTCTAGGTCCCTGCACCTATCCTCGTCCCTGTACCTGTGCCTATACTGGCACCTGTCCCTATACCTATCTCGGTCCCTATGCTCTAGGACCCTGTGCTGCCGGTACCTACAGGGGCAATCCACCACGACCCCTCACCACCTGGGCCTGTCCCTCCTGTCCACCCTCCCTCCAATGTGCCACTCTCCTCTCCCCAACTACGCCCCTCCGCCTCCGTCGTCCTCGGCCTCCATCACCCCCACCATCATCATCATCATCTCCTCCTGCATCTCCCTCCAGCAGCTCTCCTGGATCTGTCAATCATGGGAATGGATGCTCGACCCAATAAGCTGTATACTCCAGATCCATCCCGGCGTCCTCGATCTCCAGCCACATATCCCAGGGTAGGGGCACCATCTCTGCCAGCTGTGTAACTGCCTGATCATATGACAACAGAGGCCCGAACTGCGCCTGATCCCTCACTGTACGGGCATACATACCCGAGCCTCGTGGCATCCTCCGGATCTTGCCATACTGCTTGCACACTCAGTCCACCAGTTGTCTCTCCAGTATATAGGGTGTCCTCCCAATCAAATACCTACTCCGGAAGGTGAAAGGCAGCTCCACTGCGTCATCCTCCCACTCCTCACATCCCAGATACGGCCTCCAGATGACTACATCAATGTCATCTATCACATGCCTCCAATGCTCTAACCTGCCAATCCGAGGCTGCAAAGTGATCATGTCATATAGATGCACAAAACTCCGTCCATGACCTCTCCCTCTGAAATGTATCGGCCGTGTGATAGGCAGATGCTCGTATGCCCAAACCTGCAGAAGTGTCACTCCACAGCCCAGTCCCACTGATCCATGGTAGACGAACTAGTGCAGCTCATAATATAGGTGGGCCAGCACACATGGACCCCACGCATATCTGGTGTGATGTGTCACCAATGTCTCTAATGCTCCTCCCCAGCCCACTGCCAACCCCCATGTCGCCCTGTCCGGACATAGGAACCCACTGATGGCTCCTCCGATCACAGCTGGCAAAGCTAACCCTGTCGCAGTCATGGTATCCCATGCCACATGTCCTGCTCTCATCTCTAGGCTGGGATCCTGGAACACCCGTCTCAACGCCTCTCTGTCGCCATCACGATCATATGGAATCAAGTCTCCATCAATCGGTATCCGCAATATCCTGTACACATCCTCAAGGGTCACTGTCATCTCCCCCATCGGCAAGTGGAAAGTGCATGTCTCTGAATGCCATCTCTCGGCCAGCGCAGTCAGCAAACCCATGTTTTCCCGAAACTCAGGCACATATAATACATGTCTAAGGCCCATCTCCTCAATGGCAGCTCTATCCTAGAACGACAACTCCGGTCGCAATCTTTGTGTAGATGGGAATCTCTCCCGTGACTCTAGCATAGGCAGATACTCCTGTAGTCAAGAAAATCAATCATGTCAGTCATGGTGGCATTCACTATTCATCACAAAATGCTACTTTTTATCTAAATGCATATGGTTATCTATCCTAGTGACACTCACTGTTCATCACAAAGTGTTGCTAGTTATCCTAGTAGTGCTCCCTGTTCATCACAAAGTACTACGTGTGTGACACTCCCTATTCATCACAAAGTGTTACTCATATTTTGCACTCCCTGTTCATCACAAAGTGCTGCTCCTACTTTGGGTACTCCCTGTTCATCACAAAGTACTCTATCTTGGTACTCACTGTTCATCACAAAGTGCCTTGATCTATCCTAGTCTTCCTAGAGGACCTGCTTGAGTGTATCCTCTCAGCAGCTTATCCAATCAACAGCGTATGTTCATCACAGAACTGCCGATTTGACCTAGAAGACAAAACCTTGCATTTTTCTGACACAAACGTGTTTCTACCTCACAAACACGCCTATAGACTGCACAAGCGCGCCTGAACAACATAGACGCACCTGTTTGACATAAACGTGCCTAAATCATTCACAAACGCGACTCTGGCACACAAACGCCCCTACATGACGTAGACGCGCCCGCATCTGGCATAAACACGGTTCCAGATGTATACGTGCCTGGCACAGACACAGACGCGCCTGGCACCGACACAGACGCGGTTGCACGTTTTTGCACTTTTTTTTGTGCCCTATTCCTAAGCGCATTTATTGCTAACTAGCATGCATTAATGACAAAATTGAATGCGTCAAAGTACGAGGAGGTTTGGTGGTACTTACCGGCTCTCCTGCCTCTACTGGTCTCTGAAATCGGTGAACACGGTCGAATCTGTGTACGAAAGCCATCGCTACTGACTGCTGCTGCTCCTTTCTCGCTCTGCACTATGATCTCGTGAAGGTGTAGATGACAATGAGGATGTCTTTTGCCCGTGGTCTATCTTATAGCCTACCCTAGCCTCGCCTTCATTTCCCGAGTCAGTCTTCTTCATCCCGTGACTTTGTCACTTTATCCGGTCAATCCATTCTAGCCTTTCTTTCTTATCGAGAGATTGTCTGCAATCTTTTCAGACATTTTCATCCAATCTCTCGAGGGGGCATATTATTCCCATCCTGGGGCAACTTTGTATCAGCTCATCTTATCTTCTTTGAAACAACGCGACAAGCCGCATTGTCTCAAAGAGGGGTAAAATGTAGACACTCAAAATTGTCATGTCTAATTAAATAAATATTTTATTTATTTAATTATCTAAGCCTAATTCTTCTATTAATTAAATAAATCCTTATTTATTTAATTAATTCATTTATCCTCTTCTAGCCTTATTTCTCATTTAAATAAATACATTTATTTATTTAAATTATTCTTTTCCTAAATTAAATAAATATTTTATTTATTTAATTATCCCATTTCTTCTATTAATTAAATAAATCTTTATTTATTTAATTAATTCATTAGCTTTTTCTACACATGACACATGTCATTCATCTCTTAATTCCTACACTACCTACCTCTTTCATTATTTTGGTATTTCTTTTACCTACCCTCTAATCTTAGCCGACCTCTCTTTTTACACCTCTCAATCTTATCCCTCCATTTCATATTGTGTCTTCTATTTAAGGAGATGCTTTCTTCATTGTCAAACCCTAATGCCTAATCACTCATGCTAATGATCATTTTGACTACACTACGATCCTACTTGCAACCACATTTCGTTCTTTGTTGAGCTCTTGTGCATATAAAAATCTGAGAGCAAATATATCAAGCAAGATCAATGGAGATAGGAAGAATGGAGATCAAAACCCTATTGGACATGTGATGGTATAATCTTTGTGATTTTGTTTTATTTTGCATTGTCTTAGGTAATCTTCATATGTTATGGTGGATCTTTGTTGTTTTTAGGCTAGGGTTTTGTGGTTGGATTCATTTAGCCTTTCAATCTTGATTATTATTGTTATCCATTTTCACCATATACACTCATTCCACTAGGTTCCTTTGATTCTCTTTAAGTAATAGATCTCCCACTTGAAAAGTTCATGGGCGGACTCTTTTATTATAACTTCATCTCAGTCTATTTTGATATCCTTGTAAATGATTGAACGTTGTTTGTAGTTTTTCATCAAGGGTCTCGAGTTCTTGCAACCTTGCTACACTATAGTCTTCTTCTGATATAATGTTCCGTAAGGATACTCTTAGAGATGGTATTTCTATTTCAATGGGGAGTATCACTTTTGTACCATAGACCAAGGAATATGGTGTTTCTCCTATAGGTGTGCGTACTCCTGTTCTGTAAGCCCAGAGACCGAGATTTAACTAGAGATGCTAGTCCTGTCTTGTGTCAGTGACTACTTTCTTAAGAATTTTTAATATCATTTTATTTGTAGCCTCTGCTTGTCCATTACTTTGTGGATAATATGGCGTGGAAAATCTTTGTTGTATGTGAAATTTGTCACACAATTCTTTCACTTCCTGGTTTTTAAATGGATGCCTGTTATCTATAACAAAGCACATTGGAACTTCGTATCTACATATAATGTAGTTGAGCATGAATTTTGCTATCTTCTTTCCAGTAATGTATGTTAAAGGAATTGCCTCAACCCATTTGGTAAAGTATTCAGTGGTTGTAAAGATAAACTTGTGCCCATTGGAAGAAGTAGGGTTGATTTTACCCACTAGATCTAATCCC
Source organism: Cryptomeria japonica (assembly GCF_030272615.1). NCBI lineage: Eukaryota > Viridiplantae > Streptophyta > Pinopsida > Cupressales > Cupressaceae > Cryptomeria > Cryptomeria japonica. Next base: position 236,379,934 of record NC_081407.1, on the reverse strand, counting down.
CATTGTGAAAATGGCCACGGTGATGTGATGGGTTGAAGATCTTGTGTTGGTGCATGAATAAGGTCTCCATGCATTTGGCATTGTTTACACTTTTGTACATACTTGTAAGCATCTTTTTCCATGGTTGGCTAGTAATACCCTGTTCTCAGCAATTTCTTTGACAATGGTGGACCACTTTGGTGAGCCCCACAGATTACATCATGGACTTCTTTTAAAGCAAGGTGTGCTTCATTCTCATCCAGATATCGGCGAAGAGTTCCATTGAAACCCTTTCTATACAAAGTATCATCTATAATGGTGTATCTAGATGCCTGACAAATAAAGGTATTCTTTTGACTTCTGGATAGATCTGGTGACATGTATTGGGTGTGCAAATATGTATATATTTCATTGTACCAAGGTGATTCTGGACCCACAATGGCACATACATAGTTTGATAGGGGAGTATCATATGCAGGTAGCATTAACTGTTCTATGATAAACTCAAATTGAGTTTCGTTAGCAGGTATATTCAGAAGAGATCCTATGGTTGCCATTGCATCTACTGCCTTGTTTTGTATCCTTGGGATTTGTTCGAAGGTAATTCTGTTGAAGTGCACCTTGTAATCTTCGACCAACTTCTTATAAGGCATGAGTTTGTCATCCTTCATGTTGTAATCATCATTGACCTGTTTTACAATCAACTATGAATCATCATAGACTTGTAACTCTTGTATTTTCCATTGTACGATTATATGAAGCCCTATGAGGAGAGCTTCATATTCAACCATATTGTTGGTGCATGGAAAATTGATCCTAAATGACTTAGGTATAACATCCCCTTGAGGATTAATGAAGAGAATGCCTACTCTAGATCTGTGACTTGTACATGATCCATCAAATTATAACTTCCACATTACTGAGGCAGTTAATGTAAACACAGATTCATCTGGAAAGTATATCATCAATGGATGACTGTCCTATATAGGAGCCTTTGCTAATTGATCAGCTATGGTTTGTCCTTTAATGGCTTTTCTATCTATGTATTCTATATCAAACTCGCTCAAGATCATAACCCACTTAGCCAATCGTCCGATCAATGTTGCTCTGCTCAATAGGTACTTGAGTGGGTCAAAGCGTGCAATGAGTTTCACCTTATGACTCAACATGTAATTTCTAAGCTTTTGGGATGGAAAGATTACTACTAAGCATGCTCTCTCTATGGGGGTATAATTAAGTTCATAGCCGATCAAAGTCCTACTTATATAATAAATGGCTCTTTCTTTTCCATTTTTGTCATTATGTGCCAATAGAGCTCCTAGAGCTGAGTTCATTGTTGATATGTATAACAATAGAGGTTGTCCTGGAGTAGGAGATATTAACATTGGTGTGTTCAAAAGATAATATTTCAGAGCTTGGAAAGCTTCCTAGCATTGTTCTATCCATTTAAAAGTAACTCCTTTCCTAAGTAAATGTTGGAATGGGTGACACTTATCTGCCAACTATGCTATGAATCTCCTTATGGATTGCAATCTTCCTTGTAATCCTTTGAGTTGTTTAAGTGTTGATGGAGGTTGCATATCAATTATTGTCTTGACCTTGGCAGGGTCTATTTCAATTCCTCTGTTTGATACTATAAACCCTAATAGTTTACCTATTGTTACGCCAAACACACATTTCTTTGGGTTTAATCTGACATTATACTGTTCCAACTGATCAAATATCTGTGTAAGAATCGCAAGGTAACTTTCCCTGGTTTGTGATGTAGCTAATATGTCATCCACGTAATCTTCCATTATGTTATGGATCATGTCATGAAACAAAGTTGTCATGGCTCTTTGATATGTTGCTCTGACGTTTTTGAGACCAAATGGAATCACATTCTAGTAGTACGTTCCCCACGGGCATGTAAAGGTTGTTATATGTTGATCTTCTGGTGTAGTTTTAATCTAGTTGTATCCTAAAAAACCATCCATTAAGGATAGCATCTCATTTCCAGCTGTTAGGTCAAATATCATGTCAATATTGGGTAGCGGGAATTCATCCTTAGGACAATCTTTATTTAGATCTCGAAAATCAGTACAGATTCTTATGCCTCCCATGGGCTTAGTCATAGGTACCAGGCTAGATATCTATTCTGCATAGTCAATAGGTCTAATAAAACCTACATCCAGCAACTTTTGTAGTTCTATTTTAACCAGTAATGTGATACTTGGATGCATTTTTCTCAATTTTTTCTTGTAAGGTTTAACTTCTGGTATCAATGGTAAGTGATAAAACACTAATTCAGAGTCTAAGCCCAGCATGTCTGAATAGGACCAAGCAAAGTTGATAGGTCATTGCTTGAAAAAATAAATGAATCTGTCTTTTTCTTCTTTGCTCAGTGATTTTGCCAGATGGATGTTATTTACAACCTCCCCTTCTGCTATGTTTACTTCTTCTATTTCCTCTGTAAGTAATGTTGAACTTTCTCTTTCCATAGGAAGATTACCCAAGTCACTTTTGTCATTATGGGTAGTTTGATCCTTATCTTTTGTTGGAGAAGTACTTTCTTCTCCAAAGTATGTCGTTCTATTTAGGTCTATAGCAAACCCTGCTTTATGATCACCTTGTGAAAATACCTCTCCGACTCCTAGAAATTCTGAAATTGCTTCATTGTTTTCAAACCAATCCAGCGTTGGTCTTCCTTCTTGCCCCCAATCAAACAAGTGTGAATGTACTAGGGGTAATTCATTACTCCTTTCTTTAGTAGACTCTAATAACATGAGGACTTGATTGTTTGACTGACTTTGAGTATCTTCATCCTGTATAAGCCTTATTTGATTCCTTAATATTACACTTTCTGATGGGCTAGAATCATGGAGTGATAAGAACTCATAGTCATGAGAGTCTATCTTACTTTCAATATGTGTTTCATCATAGGAGCTATCAACACTTATTTCTTCTTGTTCCTGTGCCTGATTCTATTGTAGATTGTTCGGTCTTCTTTGGACATTAGTTACCCTTCTTAAGCCTGGTATAAGCCTTTGCAATCTTTCTTCATCTATTTCATTAGGTTGGGCCTGAGCTGCTTCTAGTGGTAGTAGTGATAATAACCATGGGTGGGATTCAGGTGGTGGGGGTAATCCTACATCTATTGCCACATTATCCTATACTATTGTGTCAATAACTGCATCATTTTGTAACTCAGTGGTAGGTTCTTGCAAGAGTTGTCTCATGTCTTCCCCATCTGATTTTGCACATGGTGATGTAGGTACCTGATTACTTGTTTGAGATGAAGATGGAAGCACATGTATGGACAAATTCCTTTGTGATATGTAATTTGATGGTTTTCTTGGTCGATTTAGTATATCAGGAGTATGTTGTCTTGCCTCGGTGATATGTTGTACATGCTTGTATCCCAATCCTTGATTTCCTAGATTATCATTAGGAACAACAAGTTCTAGTCTTCCTTGTTTCTGTAACCCAAGTCATGTGGTACCATCATATCCATGTCTTTGGAGTATTTTGAATCCATTGCCATACTGATCTGTGTGTATTTTGGGTATTGTCATATGATCTTCTTCTCTATATATCCAATGGTTAACATCTTCGTTCAAGGATTCTTCCTGTAAGTCACCCCATCTAATGAAAGAGCATGAATCTGTGTATCTGACAATTTCTTTTCCTTTGTCTCACTTTTGCACTATAGTGTGAGGTTTCCCAAAGGATGTAGGAGAAAGAGACAATTGTTTCCCACTTAAAGTATTTGCAATAGAGTACTATCCACAACCCATATCCTTTATTTGTAAGGAGGATGTTGTAGGCATGTCTATTTTTGTTTATGTGCTCTTTAATGTTTCCAACTACGTAGTGAGAGGTGCGGCCTGATTGATAGGTACCTGATTATCAACACTATCTTTCAGATAATTGCAATGTTGGAATGGATTTGGATCACCCTTTATGGTGATTTCAATTCTATTGTATGGGAATTTGACACACTGATGAAATGTGGATGGTACTACTTGCATGGTGTGGATCCATGGGTGGCCCAATAACATGTTATATCCTAGCTCTCTGTCCAAGACTTGAAAAGCGAGCTCTATCATTATTGGTCCTATTTGTATAGGTAATGTTACAATGCCTTTAGATGGACGTTCTTCATCATCATAAGCCTTGATATTTATCCTTTTGGAAGAATCAATGTGAAGTTCTGAATATCCCAGTGCTTTGACTAGCTTTAAAGTACAAATTTTGAGACCGGCTCCCCCATCTATGACTACTCTTTTGATTCTATTCTTATGAATGTAAGCTTCCAAATGTAGTCGGTCATTATGAAGCAATTTATCACTAGGAATATCTTGTTCTGTGAATGCAATACGTGTGCCTTGTGTCAGATTTCCTACCATAGACTGGAAGGCATGTTCATCTATATCTCTATCCACTACTGAATCTTGAAGTGCTTTGTCCAGTATAGCTCTATGATTGGGTGAAATACACAATAGTTTGAATAATGATATATGTGCTAGAGTTTTCTTAAGTTTCTCAACTACATTGTAAGTCCCTACTACTGGTGGTTGCTTTTGTGGTATCACTTGTAAAGTTACCTTTGATCTACAAGTAACCACTGCACAGTCTCTATCTCTGGGAGTAATTGTGATTGTAGCAATTGTATCATTTGTATCATAAGTTGTTTTATCAATATTTATGTTAAATCACTCTTCATAGTCTTTATGTGTATGTTTGACATCCATAATATGTTCTATGAGTTCATCTTCAAACCAACTTGAGTGAGATGCTTGATCATGTCCCCAGTCTCTGAGACAAAGATTTGTATCATCATCGTACTTTGGTGCTTCAGATATCATGCAAATTTGGTTATCATCTCTATGAGTGTCTTGATATTGGTCCTCTTGATCAGGTGTTTCTTGTGAATCATTGTTTGTTGTATCTCTTGAGCTAATGGCATAAATAGTGTAGTCGTATGAGACCTTTGTGTAGTTAGTTGTATTGTCTTGGGTACCTGATGTGGTAGCTTTTCCCTTGTCATGCTTAACAAAAGGATCCTTTAAAATCATATGATTTGTGTTTGTTGAGGTCTTATCAGTATCAATTGTGATGTCCCCTTGGTCTATCATATCTTGGACCAAGTTTTTCAATTTCTAGCAACTTGTCATTTTGTGACCTTTAGTCCTATGATAATCGCAGAAATCATTGTCGTTCCACCATGTGGGTTTGAAAGGACCTAGTTCATATACTCTTACTTCAAGTAAAGTGATCGTGTTTGACTATATTAACTTTTTGAGCGCTGACTCAATAGGTTCTCCTAAAGGTGTGTAATTTCTTCTTGGAATGTTTACCCTGGGGTATCTTGTGTTTGTGTTTTGTGTAGCATTTACATTTGCTGATGTTGTGTTATTCCCTATATGTGGATTTGTTGACTAAGTCATTCCCAAAGATAAAACGGGTTGAGTTATGTTTATCATTTTGGCATCTACAATACCATCATTGGTCACATTTTTGTTTTTCAACCAAAACTTACATTTGTCATTGTTGTTGGTGTTGCCATACTTAATAAGACCTTTTTCTACTAATCCCTTCTCACATTTGAGAGCCTTTTCTATGATTTGTTTGAATGTGGTTAAACATTGCATTTGTATCAAATATTTAATCTTAGGAATCAAATTTTTTGTAAACATATTCACTTGCTCTATTTCTAGGATAACTATCTTGCACCTCCTATAGAGAGCCCTCCATCATTGTATGAAGGATGCAAATGTTTCATTCTCATATTGTTTAGTGGCACATAAGCCCATCAAAGTAACTGAGGTGTCAATGTTGTGTGAGAAGTTTGCATTAAATTGTTTAGTTAATTCTCCTCATGATGTGATAGTTGGTGGTAAATGTGAAAATTATTCTAAAGTTGGACCTCCCAGACTTTTAGGAAATAGTCTCATTAGATAAGTATCTTCTGAGGCAACTTCTATACATGTCGTAAAAAATTCTTTGATATGATCTCTAGGATCACCTTTCCATCGATATCTATCAAATTTGGGTGTTTCAAAAATGTTGTGGGAAAGGTGGCATGTATAATGTGTGATCGAATGGATAAGGACGTAAGTCTTGCATTGTGTAGCTCATTTTATCATTACTAGTTTGCATGGTTGTCATTTGTTGTTGCAATTTATGTATTTTTTGTGTCAGAATATGTGTTTGTGTCAAAGGTATACCTTGTGTTTGTGTATGTCCCACAAAAGGATTCGTGGTTGCATAACTAGGAGGTTGTTGGAAGGTACCAAGATTATAACCTTGTGTATTGTGCATTCCACTAGGTAATGTGAAATAGGTGATATGTGAATCCATGTTTGGTTGAGTTGTATTTGTTGTATTTGCAAGACCTAGATTTGCATTTTGATAACTATATGTGGATCCCATGGAATAGGAAACTGGAGGTTGGGTTGGACTTGTTGCCTATGTTTGAATAGGTGGTGAGATACTTGATATTATCGGTATGCTCTGTGATGGTATACTAGCATTGATCGCTGGGGATGACACACTTGTTTGAAAGTTCGCAATTGTGTTGACATTTGTTTGGATAGGTACATTTTGAGGAAAACTGGAGGTCATTTCTTGTATTTGTGTCAAGGGTGGTGTTTAACTGTTATCTTGACCTAAATTTTTTCCTGGTAGTAAAATCTTTGTGACATCAAAATCCTTAGGTAGTTTTGCCCCATTTTGTATTAACAGCGAAAGATACTTGTCCCTATCGCTATGTATAAGTGCATCTAGGATCATGAGGACATGTGGGTCTTGCTGTGTGGACTCAATTTCTTCCTTTGTCAAATGCTATTGTAATTCATTTATGGTGGACATTATCTATGTACCTAAGTGTTGACCTGTTGACATGTCCATGTTCCAAGTAGGGTTTATAGACTGTGTGTTGTTCGGGTCCATTATTCCTTTCGCTTTCTACGACCTTGTGACGGGCATCTAAAATTGCTTATATGAGGGTGGTTCTATGCAAGACGAGGCCTAACACTAGACTGTAGATGTAAATATGAGGTATGCAAGACTATGCTAGACTCTATTGAGGATTTTGATGTGAGACCTTTTTAGCATTTCTAGATTTCTCTAATGCAAGCCTTTCCATTTGTTGATGAAGTTTCTCAACCTCAATCTCTTTATCAATTATATGGGAAATCCTAGACTCAATGTTTATCTCATGTATGGCTCCTATATATTGAGGTGTGCTTCTTCTTAAATCCCAAGCTAAGTTAGATAGACCATCAATGATTTCTTGTTGACCATTGTTTGGAACTAGATTAGGTTGCTTGAAGGGGAGCAAACCATCACCTAGGAGACCCATGAAGGCACATGCTATGAACCTATAACTGACAATGGACTTAGACGTATATGAGGTCTAGATGAAGATGTATATGATAATGTAGGACTATGCAACTAATATGGACAATAATGCAAAAAGACTTAGGATGATAATGAAGACGTAAGTGGGACCATGCAAAAGACGTAGGATGATAATGATGATGTAAGCGAGACTATGCAAAAGATGTAGGATGATAATGACGATGTGAGTGGGACTATGCAAAAGATGTAGGATGATAATGAGGACGTGATTGGGACTATGCAAAAGATGTAAGATGATAATGAGGACATGAGTGGGACCATGTAGGATGATAATGAGGATGTGAGTGGGTCTATGTAGGATGATAATGAGGATGTGAGTGGGACTATGTAAAAGACTACCTAGGGTCACAAGTATGTAAGGACTTTTGAATTTTGGTTTCAAAATGGACTTTTGTTTTGGTAGCTTTGTGTGTAGGACAATGTTTTGTAGTTTTCCAAATCTGAGAACAATTGCTGGTAGGTGTATGGCTGACTGACTCAATTTTCATACAATCTTGGAAAATTTGGAGATATGAAGGAAAGGGCCTAAATAGCCCAAGGGACTGACTCAATACTAGTCTAGCACATCGAGACATAAAAAAGCACAGAATGCAATCTTAGGCTGGATAGTGGACACCATTCAGTAAGGCCCTTACGAAATATCGAGACAAAATGAATAGATAGAGAGTCTGGCAACACTGGCTCCACTCCATGGCACACACTTCTCGGGCATGCCAGTCTCTCTTACCTGGAAGATCCGAGGATCTTATAGCTGAGGGATTCTTGTATCATAGTGTAAGATACATGAAGGGTATCTATGGGGTACGATCCGCACTCCCGAAACCATTGAATGTAGGATTTTTGGCAACTAAATTGGTTCTTAGTATCAGGTTTCAAGGGGTCCCGATCCAACGATGGATTCTCAGAGCAAGCCACTTAAGGCTCTAGTCGAGCTTATCGGTGTAGGGAAGGACCCCACATATGTCAAATTCACTCAACACTCTAGCCACCTGACTAGTATATTTATATAGCGACTCAAAAAACCCGCTCGAGAGTGCACTGGGAGAGATGATATCCCAACGCATCCCAATTTGAAGTACCTCTATGGGGTGATGAAATCCCCAGTCAAAGATACCCCTCACTGCGTAGAATAAAAAATAAATTTGGATGTCGTTGTCACCTTCCTTCTTTCTCCCAAGAGCCTGATTGCGTGTAGAAAGTCAGTTAGTGCAATAGTAGGTCCACCCCAGACACAATATAAAGTTATTTTCCTTAAGAAAATGAAAAAATGATTTAATCTAATGCAGCCTGATTCACATTCATTTTATAGCCCAAATTTAGATGTTAGATATGCATGTACATGTCAATTTTAAACACCAAATCCAAGTATGAAGGAATACATGTCCATTTTAACCATTTGTTGATTTTTAAGCACCAAAAACCAAGTGTGAGATACACGCATGTCCATTTTAGCCCATGTTTATTTTAAACACCAACAACAAAGTGTGAGATTATCCATGCATGTCCATTTTAACTGTTGTTGATTTTAAGCACTAAAAATTGAAGTGTGAGATGTGCATGCAAAATTACTAATCTAATCCTCCCTGTGAATCCGCCATAGGCTGTAAATAGAAGATTAGTAGTAAAATTAAACCAACAGAAAATAGAAACTCAAAACTTGACAGAGGCGATTGCATAATACTACCTGAGCGAATGCATGATACTTACAGACCAAATACGTAAATCTGACAGACCAAATGCGTAAATCTGACAGATCGAAAGTGTGACTATATCTAGTCGATTGCATAGCACTAACTGGTCAATTGCGTGATAGAATGCAGACAACAAAAAAAAATTAAAAACTAAAAAAAATAAGAAAACTAAACCCAATCAAGAACCTGCAAAACCAATTGTGAAGCCCTAGCCAAATCCCTCATCATCCATTCAATATTGATTAGATCATACTGTATAAGAAAGAGCTAGGCTATTATATCTATCTAAGGCCAGTTGTTCTTCTGAATACTGTATCAATTTTTCTACCTGGAGAACCTTTTGATAGCATTTGGCTTCTCTCCTTTGTTGTTTTCTCCTTCTTGCACCTGAAATCTTAAAGTGAACTTTTCTTGCCATAAACTGTGTTAATCAAATCATGAAATAAAAAGCAATTTGATCCCGGATTAACTAAATTTAAGACAAAATTAAATAGAACAGATAACAAAAGGAGAAATAAATAAAAAATTAAACAACAAAACTTTTTGCGAATGTGTGATGCAGAAAGGGCGATTGCACAATCCGAACAGGGCAATTGTGTGACCATGTCAAAATGAATGCGTGACCCTGAAGGGTCAAATGCATGATTCTGCCTATTTAATTGCATGGCGATGTAATCTCAATTGCATGATGGAAATATCTTTTCTCGACATTTGTGCAACCTGCAAAAAAAATAAAAAATCCGCACAATCTGCAAAAATCACACAGAACACAGAAAAAGTTAAATTATTGTTAGTTCACGAATATTTCACCAAAATGTGGGCATGTAAAATTCATCTTATAAAAACAAGTAATCAATTAGAAGCAAAAAGGGAAATCACGAATCCCTTCTAATCAAAGAATTTAACAAACTAACAATGAAATGATACAACCAAGCAAAATAGGAATTATAAATGAAATCGATAAAAACTCCCTATTCCGTGACTACGTAAAACTTCCATTTCTCTTCTCCTCTTCGTGGTATGATGGCTCTCAGATATTGCACTAGTAACCTGCAAGTGACACAAAGATTCAAAGTTCATGATTATTGAAAATGGAGATTGGATGCTCAATTTATAGAAAATTGGAGAAGATTGATTGAAAGGTGGAACCAAATTGATCAAGAGGTGTGAACCTAGGTGAGCTCAAATGAAAATTAATAGTTGAATTGTTGATTTTAGGAGTGAAACTCAATAGATTGAATAGATTAATTGAGTTAACTAATTGAGAAAAAGCTAATTGAGGGAAGAAAAAGAATGATTGGAGGAAATAAAGAGGATGACAAAGAACGCTTAATTTAGAAAAAGCTAACTGAAAGATAGAAATAGAGATTGAAAAGATAAATGATTTAATTAATTTAGCATGTGCTTGCATTTAGATTTAGATTTTTAATTTAATCTTTGCATGAGATTTTAATTCAAATGTTGAATTTATTAATTCAATTTAGTATTTGAATATATTTAGAACTTGACTTTGATTTTCAATTTGGTTTTTGAAATCATGCACATGTATTTGAATTTAGAAGAATATGAAATTGAACGAAATTAGAATTTGGAGATTTGGAAATGGAAGAATTAATTAGTTAATTAAATAATTTAAAGAAACTATTTAATTATTTAGAAATGGAATTTAATTAAATAATAAAGATTATTTAAATTAAAGGATTAAATCATAATTAATTAAATAATAAATATTTAATTAATATTTAGAAGAGGATTGAATGATTAGATGATTAGAGATAGAAATTGACTAATTAGCAATTTATTTAAATAATAAAGATTATTTAAATTGGGGAATTAATTAGAATTAATTAAATAATAAATATTTAATTAATATTTAGAAAATGATTAAAATGATTAAATGATGATAGAATAAGAAATAGAATATTAGTAAGATTATGAGGAAATACGAAATTTAGAAGAATAAGATTAATTAACTTAATTAAAGAATTAAAGAATTATTTAATCAATTAGAGGAATAATTAGTACATGATTAATGAGACATTTTTAGGTGTCTACAAGAGAAATTGAGGATTTCAGGTGCAAATTTCTCCGATGCACATTCTATTGTTGATTGGTGTAGTTCAGCATTGTCTCATGGAGGTACTCTTCATTCAGCAGTGACCAGATTCTTTTGGTTGGTTGAGGAGGGAACAGTGGGAGATAGATTGGATTGTCAAACAATTAAAGATTCTTTAAATATGCATTCATTTCTCAACTTAGATGCAAGTACATGGACCATTTGGACACGAGCATTTGCTTGTTTTTGTCAGAGTTGTGTTTGGTGTGATTGGGATCAGTGCGAGTCAAGTGACTGGGTTGATACGTGGGTTCCCCACTATCTAACTCCTTTATCTCAAATAATATCCTTGTCAAATGATGACATGGAAATTTCACTTGAGTATGACCATCTATCAGATCTTGTACAGTCAGGACATGTTTTTGGAGTTGTTGCACCGCAAGGGAATGAAGAGGGATCATAATATTGGTTGGCACGATTTGTATAGGGAAAACAAAAGCTAACACAACCAGTGACAGATGATGGCAGGTTCACATATCCTATAGGTTTAGTTATTGTTGTGGGAACTTGGTTGCGAACATACATGATTAGAAAGAATGGCATACCTGCATTTGAAGACTATGAGAGACACAAAACCATTATAATGTATTCACACCTTATTATAGCTACAAATGTCAAGTTGTTGAATCATCAAGCAAAACCAAAGACCAAAGAGCTATGGACAGTGACTATTGTTGATCATGAAGCAATACTGGATACTCTTAAGCAAAGAGATGACCCTTCAGGCACACTTGAGTAGTAGGTCTTTAATGGTGCCTTATTTTTTTATCATGCATTTCATTTCAAACAATGATCATTAAACCTTAATGTTCAAGTTTGTTATGTCTATATTAAGGATGTGTACTTGAAAATGCAGGTCTATTGATGAACATTTTTTTTTTGGCAACACGATTTTTGCATGCACATAGCGGGTAAACTTGATATAATCGAAAGGGACGTATTTTTGCATCATGAATTATTATCATGCATTTGATGAGCTTTACAATTTTTTTGATTAGAGAACACTATTTGACAATTTTTGATGATATAATTATTGCAAAACCTTTATGCTCATGCTAGTCTTTTTGATGATATACAATAGTATCAAATTATGATTTTTGTGTCAACATAGTGGGTTCTGTTGATATAATTCGAAGGGATGTATTTTGTGGTATATAATCCCACCTTTTCATTTATTATCATGCATTTCAGTTGAAGTGATTATCATAAAGCCTTTATGTTCATCCATGCATTTTATGTGTAGATTAACAACTCTTAAAAATACAGGTTCATGCTAGATCATTTGCCATTGACAAGACCCTCTCTTGGTGATGGTACATATTCCTTTGTGCATTAATGAGATAAAATTTTGTGCATAAACATTAAGTCAAGTGAATGTATTGCTATTTAGAAATGACCATATCTACCATCGTCTTCAACCATGCAGAGAAATACAATGAGAAGGGCTTTAATCAACATGTGTCTTTCTTCAAAGTTATGCTTGTATACTTTGCAAAGAAACTGGTAAGTTTTGTAATTATAAAATCTTGTACGTCTTAAAAATGTTTCAAATGATCTATTTATAATTCTCCAAACTAATTTGTGTTAAGTGTTATAATTTGTTTCTTGTAGCACATTCATTCCGCATAAAAAGGTTACTTATTTTGGTCTTCATTTATATGCAGGCATTGTTGTACGTAAAATTTTCTCTTAGGACATGAGGATGTCTAATGCAGATGAAGTGGGATGTTGTATTTGTATATGGATGTGATATACAATGTCTATGAGCAAATTGGTTTAGTTATATTGATGATATACAATGTATCTATACATGAGTACATTGGTGTAGTTGTATTGATAATGAAAAAAAAATCATGTTTGAATATCCCTTCATGGATGTCACATGCAATTGTAATGGTAATTATGTGTATACAATACATGGAAATATTGATGATCATTATGTGTCTACAGTGTAATGCTTGTTTATCTATAATTTTAGCAATTTGGGTGCTCAAGGGACGACACCGATAGGGTATGACCCTGAACGTTCGACCGAGTGGGGGGGAAAAATAGGAGAATGCATAGGGTAATAATTCCTAACTGGACATGTCAGAGCTGACGGTTCGTCATCGCGATGAGCTGAATGAGAAATTGGCCACGCGACAACATTCAATTGAATGAGACTGGTGATTTTTTTGCCAACCGAAAAATTGCTGCCCTAATAAAACCGTAGGGCAACTTGAAAAATTAAGATAGGCTTTTGTAGGGACCCCTCTCATGGCCTCATAGGTTGAAATAGATCATTCACAGGTGCCACCGATTCTGAGTTAGGGCCCATCAAAGTTTGACAATTTTTAGCACTTAAGGCTCTCAAGGGACTACATTGCTAGGGTATGACTTTGAGCATTCGATCAAGTGGGGGGGGGGGGGGGCAATAGGAACATGCATAGGGTAATAATTCCTAACTAGACATGTTAGAGATGATGGTTCATCATTGCGACGAGCTGAACTAGAAATTCACCATGCGACAACATTCGATTGAATGAGACTGACGATTTTTTTGCCAACCGAAAAATTTCTGCCCTAATAAAACCATAGGGAAAATTGAAAAAATGAGATAGGCTTTTGTAGGGACCCCTCTCATGGCCCCATAGGTTCAAACAGATCATTCGTAGGTGCCACAGATTCTAAGTTAGGGCCCATCAAAGTTTAATAATTTTTAGCACTTAGGGCGCTCAAGGGACGAGTTTGGTAGGGTATGACCCCGAGTGTTCGACCGAGTGGGAGGGAAAAATAGGAGCATCCATAGGGTAATAATGCCTAACTAGACATGTCAGAGCTAATTGTTCATCATCGTGATGAGCTAAACGATAAATTGGCCACGTGACAACATTCGATTGAATGAGACTGACGATTTTTTGCGAATCAAAAAATTGTTGCCCAAATAAAACCGTAGGGCAACTTGAAAAACCAAGATAGGATTTTGTAGGGACCCCTATCATGGCCCCATAAGTTCAAACGGATCATTTGCAAGTGCCACAGACTCCAAGTTAGGGCCTGTCAAAGTTTGAAAAATTTTAGCACTTAGGGTGCTCAAGGGACGACGCTGGTAGGGTATGACCCCGAGCGTTCGACCGAGTGGGGGGGAAAATAGGAGCATGCATAGGGTAATAATTCCTAACTGGACATGTCAGAGCTAACAGTTCGTCATCGCGAATAGCAGAACAAAAAATTAGCCACGCGACAACATTCGATTGAGTGAGACTGATGATTTTTTCGCCAACTGAAAAATTGCTCCCCTAATAAAACCCTGAGCGTTCAACCAAGGTGGGGGGAAAAATAGGACCATGCATAGGGTAATAATGAATTGTATCAATTATTGTTCATTAAATGAATTGTATTGTATTGTTCATGAATTGTATAGTTCGTTAAATGAATTGTATTGTATTATTGATTAAATGAATTGTATTGTTCATTAAATGAATTATATTGTTCATTATACAAACAACACTTACAATGAAATGAAATGAATTGTATTGTTCATTAAATAACCATTATTAACCATTGTTAATTATTGGAATGAAGATTAAAGATTTCCATGATAACACCACGCACAGATGAGCAACAATTTATATGATCGAATATCAACTTTTGTATATATAAAAATGTATGTCCATACACAAATATGGCATAAACGCTAACTGAAACAAAATGTATGTCCATATACAAAATATGCATGCCAACTAGACATGTAAGCATCCCAAAACTATCTATAACATCCTAAGTTGCTGATGGATCATCAAAATCCATCCTCTTCACCACACTACTTGGCTCTGAAGGATCCTGCACAAGAAAAACAAACCACGATTAATATTAGTTATATTATATAATTCACATTCGAAAAAGTTAACATAAAAATGAAATATAATTGAACTATTCATGTTTACCTCACCTCCATGTTTTCTCTTCGACTTTGCCGGACTCTTGATGTATGTCTTTGGTAGAGGAGGTCTGTTTTGAATATTTTCATACACAACCTACATATGTTCAGAAACATGACATTGATACAAGTTAGCATATAATTGTCACTAATAATAACAAATTATATCTACTAATCACAAAATAAAATAAACACACATCTACTCGAGGCATCTCTTCTTCTTCTTCTTCATCTTCAGGTATACTAGGTGTAGTCATCAAGGATGTGAAGCCAAGAATTCTCTGTATATATACACAACAAGTATATGAAACTATCAATCTATGTCTAGACGTGTATAATCACTATAAGTTATTTAAACTATTCATTCAATCATATTTGCATTCAATTACCTTTCCCTTGTCTCCAACTGCACTACCAAATCCTAAATCACACTGTTCCGCACTTGTGCCGCTTGTGCCCTACAAGAGTAAAATAAGCTATACGTGCAAGTTACTACATAATCTAATTAATGCCAATATAAATGATGAGCATGTATGTACAATAAAATACAAATGACTAGGTGCAATAATATATGTACCATCAAGTTATCAAGGCCAAATGAAATGGCCAACAAGGTGCCCTCCTGAATCTGTCTCAACTCCTCCTCGGTCAACAACTATTAAATAGACCATGTAAATAAAAAGTAGTACTTAATATTATCTATATTATAAATATTCATTTAAAATATAACATGAACTGTGAAAATACAAATCTTACCACTACATCATCAATGTATGATGACAGTGCCTCCTCGCCTCTAGCATGTGAGGACTCCCTAGGGTATCCTCCAATCTATGTCATAACATCTGGTGCATCATGCATCTCATGCACCCCATAATCTACACTATCTTCAGGAGGATCAATAGGTTGTCCAACTGGACCCAAGCATATGTGCCCACACATGACACAACTATGGGGCACGCATATGTGTGGAGTCGAGGATGACGTGTCAGCGCCATCGGATGCACCACTACCATCAAAAGTACACTGAGCTACTGACCCATCCTAAGAAACCAAAAGGCTACTCAAAGAGTGAATAGCTGATATGGTCCGTGAAGTCACCTCACAAATGATATCAGGATGTTGCACTGCATGTGGGGGATCAATGGGAGGAGGGGGGACATATGGGCCTTGGACTACTCTAACTGCCCCAGGTCTATTTTGGGGCATACCTAAACCTACACCCTGGAAAGGTTGGGTGTCAAAGTAGTTAACATGTTTGCGTAAAACAAACTCAGCATACAATTATTTTATGAAATAGAAGGGGACATCAAGATTATTGTTGGGTGGTTTGTTGAAAACCATCCACCAACAATCCCAAAAAAATTTCACAATACCATCATTTGTGCACCATTTAATAGAAATTTTTGTTTTTTGGGGGTCTACGGGTTGACCAGTGCGGGGATTCACAAACAATGAGGCGATAGCGGCTTTGGATATCTCGAGATCCTTGATATCCTTATACAACAAGTCATCCACATATTTTTCCCTCATAGAATATTGCTACAAAAGGGTAGCATTGTGTTCCTTAGTCATGGTTTCCATACTCTTTATGATCGACGTGAGAGGATCAAACATTGGGTTTAGACGAGGGATCCTATGATATACATCTGCAATCCCCCTCAATTCATTCAAATTTTGTGCAATCAAATCCTGAACTGAGGGGGGGTCTGGCAAAGGAGGGTTTGGTTGTTGTAGTTGTGGCTCATCAATGTTTTCATTGTTATCCCCCATTTTTAACCTAATTGAATGTAAACAATTGAATTTAGCTAACAAATTTAAACAATTTTGTATTTGATTTTTAAAAACCTAGTTTTCATGAAAAAACCCATATTTGCAATGAAAAATCAAATAAACATTAACAAAAAATACAAAAAATGAATGAAAATGATTGAAAACAATAAAATTCTTACCTTTCAATCTATTTTTAGAAATTTTTGGCCAAAACACCGGATATCGAGTACAATCGGATATCAGATTTTTATAAATTCATGCAGCACGTGAGTTAAAAATTACCATGCCAAGGTGTACTGACACCCAGGCCAAGCAAAAAGTCAACGTGGATTTTCACATTTTTAGGTGAGTGGAGAAGGCTATTTTTTTCACATCGCCACTTTTTGGCCCCCCATGATCCTACACTAACTTGTGATTTGTCTTTAGATGCAACCTCCTTTTGGGGGGCCTCCTCCTTAGGGGATACCATAGAAACAAAATTTGTTCTGATTGATTGAAAAATAGGTTTTAAGGACCTGAAACCATTACAACATAGTTAGAAAGAAAGCTGAGAAAAAAGAGTCCACATACAGAGCGACTAGTCAAAAGACTAGCAAACAGAAAAAACAGCTAAACAACAAAAAACAGCAAAGAACCCAAAGAGACACTACATAGTAATTTTCTTTAGCAGATCCTCTGCTTAGTCACCAGCTCATCATAGGTCACCCCAACTTCTTTTAGCTCCTCCAGGTCCTTATTCACTTTCTTTTCTTTCCTCTTTCCACGGGTGCAGGTTCTAGGACCTTGGGCTTCCCCTGTTCCTTCTGCATCCAGGTCAATTTCCTGGGTTTCCTTTTCGTCATCAAGCTTGTTGATGAGGGTGTGGGTGTTGTTGGCTGAGATTTTCAGAATGCTGAGGCTCTACTCCACAATGTTCTTAAGGCACTCCTCTATCTTGTCCACTTTGGCAACTATGTCCGAGAGCATTTTTTCACTAGTTTCCTCCAGGGTCTTTCTTTCCTATATCTCCTTTTCAATTTTCTCAAACCGGGGATTAAAGGCATCTCTGATGTCTTCTGCTTTAGCAATTGTGTTCTTTAGATCTTTGATATAATCGGCCATAGTGTTCCCCTCTCCAATGTTAATAGTCTCCAGTATCAGGACTCCGTTGCAGAGTTTTTTGTACTCATCCGGGGATTATAGAAACAAAATTTGTTACATTAGAAGACAACGATGGAATGTAATTTGAAAAGTCAGGGTAGTTTTTGGTTTGACCAACTACCACTATTTGACACAAGTGCATAGCATTAGGATTAGTCTTGATTGTAACCACTTAATTATTAGCAACAAACTTAATAGAACCATGAAGAGTAGATGAAATTGCTCCTAAGGCATGTAGCAATGGTCTACCTAGAAGAAGATTATAAGGCAAAGGCCTTGGCATTTCATATACTAGGGTTGGAATAGTAATTGGTCCAATCCTCAAATCCAAAATAACAATGACCAAAGTAATTTTACTAGTATTATCAAAGGCATGAATAAACAAATAATGTGTAGCAAGGGCATTTGGATCCACCTTGGTTTCGGTAACAAGTCTAGACTACAAACATTGAGTGTCAAACCAGTGGCAATGAGAGTCCATCTAATACCAACACCATTAACATAAAAAATTATCATCAATGGATATGCTATATCTCTTGCTTCTGAAGAGAGAAGTTCATGTGGATAGAGTATAATATTCAGTGTATCTGCACGGATATGGTCCATCAATGCATTCACATTCATTGGTCTAGTGAAAGAATGTAACAAAACTTCTAAAGATATTCCTAAAGCATACCCTAATACACTCGAGTAGTCTGAAGCAAATCCCACAATGAGATCTTAGCAGGAGTAACACAGATTTGCTCAATAAGATTGTAGTCATTGGGTTGCTTGGTTATGGGCTTAAGTGATTGAGAAAGGTTGGGTTGAAAAGGTGGTAAACAAGAATTGGGATCATCAACTTTCTACTTATTCCTTTTCTTGTATTATAGGTGTGAGTAACAACATTATAAGAAGCATCCTTTAAATATTGAGTAAACCTTGTAAATAAATTGGGAGTTACTCTCAAAAGATACTTTACCATAGATACACTTAACTTTCTTCAGTGAAAGACTAGTTGCAGTCACATAAATAACCAATCTCTTAGGCTTTGAAGTGGTAGAGACTACGATCGCATTCATAGACTTTTCATTCTTCAAAGAATGAGTGTCTATGCATAGGTTAGTCTTAACGACCTTACAATCAAAACTAGATTCCTCTAGGAAATCATCTAGGGCATCATCCAACATGTCAAAGTCATCATTCGAGAACACCTTATCGAATGCATCAAACTATAGAAGGATGAGATCTGACATAAGGTGATTCACGTTGGATTCACCAAAATGTAGAGGGGATTCAATACCCTGGAGATGATGAGATCAAAAGGAACAAATCAGCCTTTGTTATCTCACTTAATTGGTGCTCTGGTGAGCTAGGAAGATCAACAATAGGAAAATAAAACTACACTAAGCTAGTCAATAAAAATTACAGAATAACAAAAGCATATAAAATAAAGGAAATGTTCTAACTATAATAATTGGAAACTAGTAAAACATAGATTTTACCATCAACTTAACAGATCCTCATCTTCGAATACTAGTGCATCATGGCCTAGATCTTTGTGCAATACATTATTGTCTGTACGGCTAGAGAATAGAGAATCACTAAAAACCACTCCAAAATCAACGTCCTTCTCCAAGAACCTATTTGCCACTTTTACACACTCAAGCGGGGAAAAATATTTGAGTTGTATAAAGGTTTGGCTCAATCAAACCCCTATTTTGAAGTTTCCACCTCCATAGACAGCCAAATATATAGATTGGATAAAATGATAAAATAGATAGGGTAATAGAAACAAACCCTGCTTAATGGAGGAAAACCCTTATTACAAGAGATACAAGTGATAAAATAGATTAAATGCAACTAGATTACAAGTGCATTTAGAGATTTGATAAATGAGATAGTATTGCAATGCAATAGATACAAAATATAAGAAAGAAGAAGAGCGATACATGATTAAGACCCCTCTATTGAGATTGTACAATGTGATTGTGCTTTGAGAGAAGACCAAGTTGTTGCAAGATTAAGTGTGTATTTTGATATAATTTTTCTATGATCATGAGAGAAAGAGATCCAAGAGTGAGAATTCTTGCAAAATGAGGGAGAAAAAAGACACATGTCAATGAAGGCCTAAAATAGAATATTCTCATTCAAATTTAAAATATCCTCAGGACAGTTGTACACCACATAGACATATGCATGTCGTGCTATTGTCTCATCAAATTAATTCCAAATATGGCTCAAGGGTGGCTAGTGTTACTTCATCTATAGGATCCATTAAGTTAAAATGATAAATTATTTATCATGAATTTTCGTCATAAATGCATCAAGCTCAATGCAAAAGTGTAATAAATGCACTGCGTGCAATTTGTGACACTACAAAGCCAATAGTGGATCGCTTTCTCTTGCTTATGTCTTGAATGGATAATTTATTACCTCTTGGTAAGAAACTCACATCTCAATCTTGATGCATATAATATGAAATAAAAAATAGTGACATTTTATTAGAAACATTATGTTGAAGTCATTATTGTAAAGAGGAAATTTTGATTTGGTAATTTGCAACTTAGGAGGAGAAATCAACAAATCAATTTTTGCTTTGAGGGGGATTCCTTTACATTCAAAAGAGGGGAGGAATACACTAGATTCAATCACAAATCAGATAAGAACTGAATACTAAGTGGACTGGTCGGTTATGATGTGTTTTTCCCTCTTTTGTAAGTTAAAATGTTGATTTAGGGTAAAGTGTTAAAATTGAAGACAAAATTGAGAAAATATTGAGCTACAGGTTCGGGATTTTGTCGTGCACCTGGATCTGAGTAACATAATTTGATTTGGATTTGCCCCAAAAAAGCAGGGTTTGTGGCCCTGCCTCTTGGTCCTTCGAATTTTCCATGCGTTAAAAAGGGTTTATCTCTCTCTGTGTCTAAAGCTTATTTCCATAAGTACACATGCGCACATGTTTCCTACACACGGAAAGAAGGGGGAAAAGGTTGGGAATATGGGTTTTCCTAAGTCAAACCCCGGTTGAGGAATCAACCTTGAATGAAATATTGAAAATGCTTGAAATAAATAATGGAAATGTATACCTTCAGATCTACAATGAATGATGATGATGATGATGATGATGATGATGATGATGATGATGATGATGATGACGCTTTGCTTCTTCAATGTAATCACATATGTTGAATGAAATGGCATGAACATGACAAAACCCTAACACACACACACATGCTTGCAAATGAATGATGTAAAGTTGCTCCATAGTTGATGAATGAGGAATATGCAACCTTAAAGACCTCTAGAGATGTTTGATGATGAATGCTTGGATTCTTGACTATGAATGCTTCCATGCTTGGATGCTTGACTGCTTGACTATAGTCTCCTTTCCTTATCCTTGTTATTCTTGTCCCCCTATATGAGAGGGGAAGGCCTCCTTATATACTTGCCTAACATCAAACATATTAATATTCCAGCATAGGCTGACAGAGAGCAAATTTTCCCACTCAAAATTGAGATGGGGCTAAGGGTCCAAATTAGGCCCCAATTAGGGAGGTGCATGGCATGGCACCATGGTCCCAGTGAGGACCAAGGTGCCACACCCTAGTCCTACCCCAAATTGGGCTAGGGCTAAGGGGTCTCAGCAAGGTACACGATGAAAGTATGATGTTTATTGCATGGCACAGGCACAAGTAGGTCCAAATCAATCATGAATATGAGAACACTAAGGTGAGGGCCCAAAATATGTGGTCAAAATTGCAAATGGTGCAATTTTAGGATGCTACAATTATAAATGACAAATCTATGCAACAATAAAAAACAAACTGATATATATTTCTTTCAAAACCTTATGATCTAATCAATTAAAGTTGATTTCACACTGAAAAATGAAGTTGTTGAGGAAGTGCTTCCCTATCAAAAGTCATTATCCTCTAATGACTTCCATGTTTCCACTTACTTTTTATAATAGTAAGCTATAAAAAAAAAGGAAAAAATAATGGCCAACCATTGTAGACCTACTTACTCAAAACAGTAAGATTTAACTTGGAACATGTTAGATATAAATTGTACATAGGTGGTAGAAAGTCTTCTAGGATTAGATAGTTAGGTCATAAGGCATCTTCTATGTAACCATTATATAGGCTCTTGAGAGGTAATGACAAGACCCACTAGGAGTGAACTATGCACAACTTTGTCTAGGCTAAGAAGATGGGATCATGGTGCTAGAGATTAGGATCCTTGTTCCTATGGGTGATTCCATAATACTAAGTTACACTTTTTAGCCAATCTTGACACTAAAATCAACATTTTGCACCAGATCTTTACTTTCTAACACTTATAGCAGCTAAAACATTAAGAATTTGAAGATGAAGTAAACTACTGATTTGTGATATTTTTCATATGGATTCTAAATATTATGTTTTTAAAATAATTAGAAATGAATTGTCGATTATTGTTATGTAACTTTTAATAACTTAATATTTACTATAATCGGCATTTTTAAAGAAGTAACATGTATTCTGTAGTGCATAACATTTTTTATAGCAAGAAGAAAATTTTAATTTTTGAAGTATAGATTTGTCACACCAATATCTAGTGGATGGATATTTTTTCATAATTTTTTGTTACATATATTTTTTAAGTCAGAGTAATTGTAATTTGGACAGAGGTGTATTCCGTAATGCATCACTTTTTATGTATGCATTTGAATTAACTTCTTCTTTTTGTGTTGAAATAAGGATATTAATACCTAGGAAAAAGATATTGTTTACAATTTTCCCTTTATTTTTCAATTTTTCTAGATGTGTGGAACATAATCCTTAATGTTTGATGAAAAACCTACATTCATAAGAAATAAAACATATATATTTTAAGAGATAAAAAAAAAGCTAATGTAAAAGTGATTTTTTAATAACAATTTGATAGGTGCGAAGGAGACTTCATTGCGAGTATGATTTAAGAGTAGAGAGGTTCTATCCAAGGGATTTTAATCTAAGAGGTTTCGATCTAACTCTTTTCTATCAATTACTTCAAATGAGACCTATCAAAGCTTAAATTATTATATTTTCTAAAAAATTATGATTTTAGCAAAAATTAGGATGAACCAAAAAGTGTAACCCAGAATTATGGGACCACTCTTATAGATGAGATCAAGACTTGCATCTTTATTTAATAGTTGTATTGTAAGATAGTAATTCCTTAATGCACTTTACTTTTAAATTCAACTATATAAGATTTGTAAATATTTAAAAATAAATAAACAAATTATTTTAAATCTTTGTTAACCCCTCTCTTTTCTTTATTTATGTTCATAACACTTGCTACTAAATATACTTCATAAGAAAATGGCATAAAGATAAGCATCTCCTATATAAGTTAGGGCAGGATTAGAGAGCCTTTACACCTATATAACTAACTCTATCATGTAAGCTCGTACAGGTGGCAGAATCAGCTTGAGGTTGTGGGTAGTTCCCCATGGTCTCGGGTTCGAAACTGCTCCCAGGTTTAAATAGGTGGGACATCTTGCGGGCGGCTGATCTCACCCCTTGGAACATCTTGCGGACGGTTGATCTCACCCCTTGGGGGACTAATCTCGGCCTATGCAGCGTGGGGGATACCCCCAAATAGCCAAAAAAAAACTAACTCTATCATGTAACCCATCTCTTTCTTATTCACACCAAATATTACATCACCTTATTGCTCACATATTTACATTACTTATTTAAAAATAAAGAAAAAAAACTTTTTGTCTACTCTTTTAATATGGGAAATAAAGTCTTGGAAACGTAGATATTTTGTGATTAGCACTAGCAATATATGTTTTGTAGATATTGTTCACACTAGCCCATATTCCCACCACACTCTCGTTAGTGCTCTTCCATTATCTATTTGACGTGCCCTTTACACCTTTACAACGATGCCACGTGTCTTGTCGGTATGTGACTAAACCATCATGTATAGTGACCTCATAACTAAATCACTAATTTTGGGTGGCAGTTGGGACCAAATGATTCATCTTCTTTATTGGACTGGGACATATTCAATTAATTTATTTTTTTCATGATCGCTCATACCAATTTTTACCATTAAATCGTAATTCCTCACTTATCACATAATCGCTTTTCCTGCTCTTTTTTATTTATTTATAATTTGAGGAATTTATACCCCTTTCTTATTCGAATTTATGAATATTAGGCTTTAATAAAGAATCCCACGTATAAGCTCTCAACATGTCATGTTGTTATTCTCATTAAAGATTCTTTCCAAAAATAAATTATGATATCTTAATAGAATTCAAATCCGGTAAAAAAATTATATGAAATAAAAAATATAATATAACAAAGCAGCTTTTTATTATAAGGAATATATTATATTATAGTGCATGTCATTGAGATAAATAATAGTTTTTATAAAACTTATAAAGAAATAGTGTATATGAAATTATTTTAAAATGTGAATTGAGTTTTCATAATATATAAAATTGTTATTGGAAGTTTTTAAATTTAATTATATATACTTTTATTTCAAATCACATTCAATTATATTATAGTGCATGTCTTATTAAATTTATAAAGAAATAAGGTATATAATAATTTTATAAAACTTTTAAAGAAATAATGCATATCAAATTATATAAAAAACGTGATTTGATTGTTCATAATATATAAAATTGATATTGAATTTTTTTTAGATTTATTTATATATAATTTTATTTCAAGTCACATTCAATAATATATCATCACAACAAATAAAAAAATTATTAAAATATATTAAATAATTGATTATACAACCACTATTCATAGAAAAAACAAATAAAAACCCTATTTTTCCTTATCAATTTGCCTTTACTCCTCCAATATAAAATTGATTTTTTATCTTTAAATAAGCAAGTATTTATAAAATATAACATTGCTTTCTAAGGTTGGAATATGCTAAAGGATATTTGTTATGCGAGGCATGTGGCAAGCACTATGATGATCCTTTGAATGGTGGAATGTATTATCAATAAAGTGGGAGTTATGATGGCATCCATAATACTTGCAATATTCTATCTTATCCCATCTTTTGTTTTAGCGTATTCATTGGCTTCAATGTGTATTATTGTTATTATTATTATTATTATTATTATTCTAAATTATAATATTACTATTATTCTAAATTGTCTTTTTTATTATTATTCTAAATTGTCTTTTATCACATTGAATCTTGAAATGCCGTGCTACGTTCAGTATAATTCACTTGCTAAAATGTTCTTCTAATCTTTTTTTATTTAGAAAATGAAATAAGCTTGAAAGATACAAAAGAGAATTACAAGTTGCATATATCAAGAGAAAAGGAAAAAATTACTTTACAATATTGTTTTATTTACTTTGATTTTACTAGTATGGATTATAATTTATTTTCATTTATAATAATGATATTAGACTTTTATATTTATTTTTCTAGAGTTTTCTAATATTTTTGTTTTTAGTTAGTTATATTATGTATGTATTATCTATATTAAATAAATAAAAAATTATTTTAATATTATGATTGTCTATTTTTTCCACCTCATATGAAGATAACATGTTGCATTCTAATGAGGAAGAAAGATATGATCACGATGTATTTGTTAAAAGTTTGAAAATCAAAAGGAACATGAGTGAGTTGACGAATTGAAATATTTGTGCAATCAAGTAGCTAATATAAATGTTTTCAAGATCCTTAGATTTCTTTTGACAAAATATTAGGTCAAAACCATCACTTTAACATCATGTCTATCTCTAATCCTTCCACCTCATATAAGGATAGCATATGTTGCATTCTAATAAGGAAGAAAGATATGATGATGATGCATTAATTAAAAGTTTGAAAAACAAAAGAAACATGAGTGAGTGGAGGAATTGAAATATTTGTGCAATTAAGTAGCTAATATATCTATGATGGTATGTTTACTTTATTTACAGTTTCACTAAACAACACAGCATGAATACAATTAAGATGGTAGACCATGTATACTTACCTCTTTTCAAACTTATTTTTGAACCCTCGAGCTTTATCCATCATATTCCATATTTTACCAATGAGATAATTACCCATATCCCAAACCCTAGGTTGTATACATCAATCACCTTCTCATATTTTGCTTATGATCTTCCAACCAAATCCTCCATTTAACCATCCTCCACACCTTTTTTCATCCCTCACATTTACATTGTCCATGCTCATTTCTTTCATATCCCCTGTGTTGTTCAACCATGAATGCATCTATAGCTACAAATTCAATTACTTAATTGTACCTAGCTACCAACTATATGTCTAAGTCCATAAATACTCCCATTTTAACCACTCATATGCCTTTTATTTCTTTAGGTCTCCCTTTGACCACTCATATTCCCACTCTTTCCTCCACTCCTCCTTGACCATATGTATTCCGATCATTTCTTCCAACCTACCCAAAAATCCCATAATTAGCCACTATTAATGAGTTATTTAAAGTACATGAAAATTGTTGGTACTGAAGATGCCTTCTTGTGATTTATGCAATACAAATAATTAGCTAGCACAATTACCACACAGTCAACTAAGTGATAACTATATTTATAAGTAGTAATCAAATCATTTGCACAAAGTTAACTATAAGTAATTATATTGGGGGAGTGATAATCTAGATGAATATGGTAGGATTTTAGCAATGGTGGCACTCCCCTTGGGATGTCATGCCAACCACCTTGTTGAGGTTGTGGCAGCCTACCATGGAGTTTTGTTAGCCAAGAATATTAAGGCCAATCATGTGTGGATTGAGGGGGATTCTAATAACATTATGCAATGCCTTGTGGGTAAACAAAAACCATCTTGGAACATTACAACTTGGATTGAGAAAGCTAGGGAGATTTCAATGTCTTTTCATAAGGTAAATATATCTCATGCGTATCGTGAAGCTAAGGGGTTGGCTGACCATTTTCCAAATGTGGGTGTAAGGAGTATTGATGAGAAAATATGGGGACCTGGAGATAGCTTTTCAGACGATATTAAGGCCTTGATGCTTTATGATTTGGTCCAAGCAAAACAGATCTTATCAAATGTAAATCCCAATGTCATATCTTAATATGATGACCCAAAGATTTATGATTAAGCATGCCTTTTTAGAGTTACTTCTATTTACTTTGCATGCTTTCTAGGCATTTCTAGACCCTTTCTGGAAGTTTCCTACTTTGCATTCTGTGACCATTGGATACACCATGGGAGGAGAAAGGAAAAGGGTTGAACCCTTAAACTGCGAGGAGTTTAGGAAAAATAAAACTATATGTGGCATATTCTAGAGAATGGGGGGCTTACCCCTTTCATAGAAAGATTGCATGGAGCTCATGCTAATATTACTAAGAAATTCATGAAGGGTTTCAAGGATGGGAAAATCCAAATCGAAGGCAAGAAGGTGGATTTAGATGAAAGGTTAATAGCGGAGGTTACAAGACTTTCAATGGAAGGAGAAAAATTTAATAGGGACAAAAAAATGTCTAATGTTGTTGTTAACCAATTCCCCAGAAATGAGAAGGAGAGGAAGCACCAAAGTTGACAAAAGAAGCTACGACACTAGTAATATCAAATCAATTTGGTGTTCTATTCGTATGGTTTTGATGAATTATATTACTCCGGATGGCAGATACACTAGGGCCTATGAGAACCATTTTTTTTACTAAATCATTTTAGACACAAAGGCTGCATTTCATTTCCTTTTTATCTAATGGCTTACATCAATGTCAATACCAAGGACCATAGAAAGAACAAAAATTCCCATGTCTAGGTCATGGGGGTTTTCTATTTTTGATCTACGAACATGTCAGAACCCTGCCTTTTGCTTCCTCTAGGGTTCTGGATGGGCCTAGTGAATTGGAAGAGCAAGGGTATGTGACCCTTCCCTTTTACGAGGAGGAGTGGAATACTAGAATGGAGGTGTCAGAGTCATGGTTTGGGTATTCCCTTAAGGCTGGCCATAAAAATAAGAAGGGCAAAGCCTCTCCTGTCTCTATTTCTAATTGTGAATCCCAACCTTCTAATAAGTCCTTATGGGATAAGACTGGCCAAGCCCCTCCTCATACTAATAGACATCCCTTCCTAAATGACCTCAATGCCAACTCTTCTTTCCTTAATTTGGATAGGGAGAATCTGGATGATATTCTAGTTGTTGCTCGTGATTCTATGGTGCATAATTTCAGAATGTTCAAATGGGTTTTTCATGAGATAAAGGATATCAACATCAAAGTTCATGCAATGAATAGTAGACAAGAGAAGCAGGTTGAGAACAATGGACAGTGGATCAAAGAAAATCAATCATGGATTCTATGCAGAAAACTATGGCCATGGTGTGTGATATGAAAAAATATTATGATAGCAGGATTTCCTACCTAGAAGATAAACTCAAGAAAGAGTTTGAAGGAAGGTTGAGTCAAGTGGAGAACAAGTTTCAAAAGGTCAATGATAAAATAATTTCCTTGGTCTCTTACAGTCACAAGGTGGTGAAGAACTCTACGGAAAGCATAAACACCATGGTAGGAAAGTTGGAATCTCTTCACTAGGAAGGGGCTTTGATGGATGTGGAAATCCTAGAGAAAAAACGAGAGGAGATGGTTGGTCCGAGTAAAAGAACCAAAGCTAATTTGAAGAAGAATCTGCCAATCAGTATATTCAAGAGCTGAAGAAAATTGCCCTTAATATGACTCAGATGGAAACTAAAGATGCGGAGGCCCTTAAAAATTTGTATTAGTGTCTTCCCTTTGGCTGTTGTTGTAGCTATTTTTTGGTGTTTTGCTAGACTTTTGTTGTCTTTGGGCTGCCTTTCTTTGGATTTTTCTTTTGGCAGCTTTCTGTTGTAGTTTTTTGTTAAAGGGTTTTGAATCCTTTCAAAACATGTTTGTTCTGTAATAAAAAACTAAGTAATTATAAAAAAAAAATACAAAAATATATTGTGCATGATTTATGTCAAGTAAAGAAGCTATAAAACCCTACAATTATAATGATTAAAGTAATTTTACTTATATTAACTTTGATATAGAGAAGCTCGATATAAATAATCAAAGATGTAACAATCACATAAGTTTGTAATGAAATATTAATATATTTCTCCTTTTCTCTATGCACTATGTATTTTAATTTAATTTAGTATTTCCTTGATGTACTAAAATAATCCCTAAGTTTCTAGTGAGAGTACTAAACCCTATGTGTAATAACCCATTTGTTATATCATAAAAAATATCAAATTCTTTTATTAAGTGTTCATTCATTTGTATACGCATGTACTTCTATCCATATGAGATAGGCATTCATCTAAAATAGGACAAGCATTCAACCATACAAGTTAGGCATCTATCAATATGGGACAAGAGTTCATCTATCCATCTAGAATAGACATCTACCCAAACAAGGTAGGCATCTATTTAACAAGAAAAAAATTGTGGTAATTTTTGAGATATATGTATTGGGCTATTACATTAATCATTCTTTGGGTGTGTTAATCCCGAATTAGGTCCGAAGACCTAAAGCGGGGTAGTCAGGAAGTTTCACGGAGGTGGGACTTGATGCTCCCTGTGAAATAACCTTCGAGGTTTTAGAAGTTGGCTCTTCATAATTGCAAAAGGGGTGAAAAGGGAAAGAAGAACAAAAGAAAAACTAATACTAAGGCGATATGTCAGAATTTGTAATGGTAGGGACTTTCCAACTAAATCATAGACATGATATCCATAGAAATGAGTATAAAATAAATTCACTCTTTTGAAGAAGAACAAGAGGCTTAAAGTTTACAAACATAAAAGCCGAATATTCAAAATCTTCAGCAGAATTATTTATTAAAACTCGTGAAGGGATATATGCCTTTCATTCACCACTTGAAATAGCAGTTCAGTCACATCAACATGATAGTATAACAAAATTACATCCACAAGTAACTAAAAGAG
Organism: Cryptomeria japonica; assembly: GCF_030272615.1. Lineage (NCBI taxonomy): Eukaryota > Viridiplantae > Streptophyta > Pinopsida > Cupressales > Cupressaceae > Cryptomeria > Cryptomeria japonica. The sequence continues at coordinate 236,350,000 of NC_081407.1, read as the reverse complement.
TTAATGAGAACATGATTCAATTACTTGCATTCAATAAACGAAAATCATAAGAGTCATAAAACATTCTTAAGTAATCTAGACATAATAGTTTTAAACAAATCCAAAGATGAAAACATAGAGAGGTCGAGATGGCACAATCTATAAGTCTTTTCTCTAAATTACAAATAAGTAGAAGTCCCCTATCTAAAGAGAAATCATCATGTATGCGGGAAAAGTGGGTCGATAGAACTCAATATGTGAAAAACGGAGCTCTATGGAGCCTTGCTCACACACCCACAGGACTTCTTAGTGCAAGCTACGGAGTCATGAAGTATGGCTCAGCTTCCCAAGGATGGTTCCATGGTTCTCTATCTTGCACGGTCCCTCAAACCAATGTTTTTGCTCTCAGATCACTGAGCAAAATGGTTTAGTGATGACAAATGCAAGAACGAGGGATGCTTTTGTTGATTTTAAGATGAGATGCATCCTAAGCTATGCATGATGCTACAAATGCAATAAACTAGTTATAAGATGACAAGGTTAGTAAACAAGCTATCCTAGCATACTATATTAGTTCATGATTTAAGCTAAATGATAAGGAACATACTCTAAATTAGCATATTTAGATAAATTCCTATTTAAAAGAGAAGCTAAAATGATGAGCATAAAATGAGATATGAAAGCTTGAATGGATTTAAGTATAAGTGTGATGCTAAAGACTCGGATATATGAAAATGGAAGAATGAGAGCTCTATTTATAGCCAAAATAGGGCAATGGATGGTCAAGATTGAAAGAGTTAATCAAGGGCCAAGTTTGAAAGTTGGGAATCCATGTTTACAATTGGCACCAATGAAATGGTGACAATTGTCAACATAAGGTTGGTTGAGAGGAGATGTAAGAAGCATTAAATTCTTGAGAAGACCTCATGGTTACCCTAGGGGTTAAGGGTTAAGGTTAAGTTAGGGTTATCCATTGGATAAAGCTTTTACCCAAAGGATAAACTCTTGTGCAAAGGTTTAGGAATAACCATGGTCAAAGCAATAAATGCTTGATGAGACCCTTGGGTTAGATGGAGGTTGAGTTTATGGAAATTCTTTAACCATGTAAGAGGGTTGAGTTAACCATTAATGGTTATGAAGACTTTGGGGATAAATTTGTAAGAGTCCTTCCAAATTTGGGGGATAAAGGCTTTAATGCCTTTTGAAGACTTTACTCCAATTTTGAGAAGTGATGTCCTCAAATTTAGGGAAAAGGGATAATGGATGGGTTTGGGTTAATTAATTAGGTTTAGAAGAATCTAGAAGAGGTTAGAAAGAGGGTCAGGATGCAAGTGGGAGGTGTAGGATTTTGCAAGTGGGTGAGGGAAAATAGGTTTTAATTGAATTTAATTCAATTTGGTTGTAATTAAATAAATTAGATTTATTCAATTTAGGATAACTATTTTAATTAAATTTGAATTTAATTAAAAAGTGGACAGGGGCTTTAATTGAATAAAATGAATTTATCCTATTGTAAAGCGGAAAATCGATCGAACCCTAAGTGTTCCCCCCCCCACTCCAAGGAGAGAGAACGGAGGGTCACTAGGGTTGACGGTTTTCACTTAGGAGAGACTTTACATTCAAAAGAGGGGTTGAAACCCACAAGATCCAATCCCACACAATGCAAGACTGGATTCTAAATGAGTTTCAAGGGTTAAGACATCAAGGATGCCCTCTTTTGTAAAGAATGTAGATAGAAGGATTGAACTAGGAATGCGTGTAAAGCAAGAAAGATTCGCTTATAAACGGAGATAGGGACATAGGATGAAGATACGGACCTGAAATTAGTAGTAAAATGTCGAGACGATGCTGTCTTGCAAATTTGAGGGAAAGTTGATGAGACGATGGCGCCCGGAGTGCACACGGTCCTCCGAAAAATCCGCGAAACGAAGGGGGATCTATTCGTCTCTGCACAAGGATTCCAGATCTTCAATTACAGCCGCGTACCTGCAACATGTGAAGGTGTAATGATGTTGTATGTTGTATGTTTTAGGTGATCTCCTCTTCAATGGTTGAATCCTTGTCTTGAATGCAACACCTAGCCTTGAATGGAGACTTAGAATGCTCAATTGCTTGAAGGAATGCTTGAATGCTTGAATGTTTAAAATGTTTGAATATTGCTTCCGCCCCTTGCTCTTGCTTACCTCTTTCCTCCCTTTCTAGGAGAGGAAAAGTAGTTTATATACTTGTCAATTAGGGTTAGGAGACTGATTTTTCCGACCTTAGGCTGACCTAGAAGCATTGTTTTCCGAATTGCAAACTTAAAGACCCGATGCCCAACAAGAGACTGGGCCCAAAATAGGGCCAGGGACCAGGGCGCTGGGCACCATGGTCCTGAGGGACCAGGGCACTAGGCTCCATGGTCCTGAAGGACCAGGGCGCTAGGCGCCATGGTCCCACCTCCTGGGACAACAGGGTGCAAGGAAGGATCAGGCCAAGGTGCAGAAATATGCAGTTTTTGATGTCGTAAACAGGTTTCGGGGTCTCCATTCAGGTTCAACATTGCGCCACCATCGTGAAGACCCAAATGCAGTTGAAATTGCAAGTGTCACAATTTTAGGACGCTACATTTAGCCCCCACTTTAGCGGGAGTATAAGCGTACGCCCATACTTCTAGTAAAGTACAAGGAAACAACATTGAAAGACTTTCACCACGTCAAGGAGGCAAGATACACCAAGCCCCCAGTGGACTAAGGATCTTACGACTTTGATTGACAAAGTAAAATGGAAGATCATGAGGGAGAACCATGATTATCAGTAGTAAGGTTCCCTCACTATGAGTCAGGCAAGAAAAATACCAAAAATTTTCAAGGCAAAGCTAAGTTCACCAAGAAATTTTTTAAGTATCTTAAAGAGATATGAACGGGGTGTATGCCCCCCTACGTTAAAGTGATCGCACACGCCTCATCGGGGGTGATTGCTTTAAGGTAGTGATACATATAGGAAATGAGAAGAGAAAGGAGCACATTATCACAAGGATTTAGCCCCCAAGTGTGAGATAAGCCCAAGGATAATAGACACAAAACACAAAGCACGAGGTGACTTCGCTTTCCTCGGGGTCAGTATGCTGTATGATAATTCATGTCTATCATATGTATGTATGCATAATTGTTCTTCATTCCCCAATCAAGGAAGGTCACCTAGAAGAAGGGAACACATGTGTCTTTTGAGTCAACATGAGAGAGACCAAGAGAGATCTCAATGCTTTGCATCGTCCTCAAGTAGACAACACTAAGGACAACAAATAGAAGAATGAGAATAACACATAGAAGAAGTAACAAAAGAGATCAAGAGAGGAGGAGAGAGTCTGCTATGCTAATGAAACTAGTCCAGCACGTCATCCACCCCCCAATCTTGCTGATCAATATTTTGGGAAGGCAGGAAACACGCTAGAGGAGGAACATCCAACACAGCAAATGGAGCTATCACAAGATCCAAACAAGGGCTATGTTCATGTTCCAAGCCACATTGTTCTTGTCTAGGAGCTAGGATAAGTGCTTTAGAAAATTCGTTAGATAAATGGTTATCAACATCAACATATTCATATTCACTATCAGAAGCAAGAAGAGTAACATTTTCATCATGAATAACATTTTCATCTATATCATCATCAAGATTTATAAAAATAGGATCTTTAACTCGCACAGGATCAAGACCATCATGCATCTTATGTTTAGGAGATTTTGGCTCAATTTTCGGCTAAGGAGAAAATGGAATAATACTAGTTGAAGGTGTTTTGGGGGATTGCAAAGTTTGAGAAGCAGCTAGCTGAGCTCTAAGATGACGCTTTCATCGGCGTTCACATGCAGAACGATTTCGTCTAGTCTTAGTAGGAAGTTGAGAAGATTGAGGAGGAGGAATGTTCTCATCCTTATCACTTGGGTGTTTAGGTTGTGGTCTCTTAGGTTGAACAATAGGAGAAGAGGAAGGTCTCTTCTCTCTATAAGAGGAAGGAGGAGGAACTGCTCCATATAAGGGAGGAATATTTGGTTTAGGAAGGAGACCAAGTCCATCATGACGAGAAGGTATAGGTCTACCTTTAGAAAGTTTATTAGATATAGACATAGTCACATTCATAGGGATGGGTTGGGAATCTTCTTGAGGAAAGACATTAGTTTTATCTTTCAAAGGAAGAACTTCCTTCTCAAGAACGATAGGAATATCAAGTTTGGGTGTTCTAGGTTCACTTAGAGATAGGATCATATCTTTTTTCCACTTTTGATAAGATTTGAAAAGATGATCACTCCGCGGTGGAAGAGATTGGAATTGTTTAGGCCAAAAATAATCAATAAGAACGCTAGAAGTTCTTTCAGCTGGTTTAAAGAGACTATGATTGACAGTAACAACTTCACCATTATGGGGAAATTTCAAACACTTGTGAATAGGAGAAGCAATAGCTTTCATGGAAGATAGCCAAGGATAGCCTAGCTTCACATGAAATTGTTCGGACGATGGAATAATAGCAAAGCTCACATCAAGGGATTTGTTATGGACCTCAATAGGTAATGTAATAGAACCAATTGCAGGAGAAGAAAACGCATCAAATAGTTTCACAACCACATTTGTTTTGTCATAGATCACTTGATTCAATTGCAAAGTAAAAAGAAATTCTTCAGTAATGACATTAACCATACAAGAAGGATCAATAAGCACTCCACGGCAAGGTGTATTCTTGACTTTTGCAACTCTATATAAAGGACCATCAGGTGCCCTGATAGTTTCACTATAATCAAATGTGATGGAAGGTTCTTTAGGGATTTTCTGCTGCTCCACAAAGTTAATCACATTCGGAGTCATAGACACAAGACTATCAGGTGAGAAAGAGGAATCATTAGTCTCAACCACATTTGCAGTATGAGAAGGTAATGGATCAGTAAAAATCTTAAGATTTTGGTTAGGAGGAGCTACAGATGTGTTGCCTTTATCATTCGCACCAGAAACAAAGATAGTATTATTATCAATCAAATCTTGAATTTTACCCTTCAAAGCAAAACATTTTTCAGTATCATGCCCAGGTTGACGATGAAATTGACAAAAAGATTTGTTATCAAAATAGGGTGAATTAATCTTTGCAGGATCTATTTGCCTTATAGGAGGGAGGGTAAGCACATTTTTTTCCAATAACTTATTCATAATACTATGCAATGATTCATTCAAAGGAGTAAACTTTCTTTCTTTCTTGAAAAACTTAGAAATAGGAGGCACACCTGATGCTACATTCACATTGTTGTTGATGATGTTTTCATTGAACTTAATGGACTCTCTGTTTGGTTTAAACTTCCCAAATGGTTGTTGACTACTATCACCTTTATCACTCGGAGCCATAGGATTTGCTTGTTCCATTTGACTCACAGTCATATGATAATTGTGAAGAGTTGTGCACAACTGTTGGAAAGAAGTAAACTCAGAAAATAGAAGTTTTTCTCTAATATCTTTTTGTAAATTAGAAATAAAGATTCTTTGAATATCATTGTCAGGTACTGGAAAGGAAATTTGAGCATACAAATGATTATATCTACCAATGAAATCAGTCACTTTTTCTTTAACACCTTGTTTACAATGCATTAAATCAATCAAAGTAACTTTAGGACTTATATTGTTTTGAAATTGTTGAATAAAAGCATTTGCAAGTTGTTGGAAAGAAGTAATAGAATAGGAAGGCAACGAGCAATACCATTGTAGGGCTTTATCTCTTAATGTTCTAGTAAACAGTTTTGCAAGCAACCTTTGGTCATAAGCAAAATCGGTACATATTGTTTGAAAGGTCTTAACATGTGTTAGAGGATCACCCTTACCATTATAAAGCTCCAATTGCGGGATTTCAACATGCTTAGGGGGAATAGCTCGAACAATGTCAAGAGAAAGTGGGCTCGCAACATCAAATGTGGGCACACTAGACTTAGATTGATTCATAGAGGCAATTTGTTGCTGTAAAGAAGAGACAGTTTGTGCAAGATTGTTAATGGTCGCTTCAGTCGAAGAGTTCATATTAGACGTGTTAGATTGTGATGGAGGTATTATGTTATTGAAAGAAGGTATTGATTAAGAGTAAGGTGGCGGGACACTATGATAGTTAGTCATAGGAGATGATTGGAAAGGAGGAACACTACAAGGAGGAATGGAATGATTAAACGAATTGCCCCCTTGTGTCATGTTTATTTGTGGAGATGTAATAGGAACACTCATTGAAGGAATGAATGAAGAAGTCAGATTGAATGAAGGAAGAGGGTTGATTGAAGAAGAAGGATTGCCCCCATGACTGGTGATCATAGGTGGAATGTTTTGTATTGAAGTAGTCATTATGTTTGATGTAAAAGTAGGTATACTAGCAATAGAAGTTGTCAAAGGAATAGAATGATTGACTTGAGTAGGAGGTTGTGTATAACCTAAAGTTTTGGCACAACTCTTCATAGGCATCACATTTGAATCCACAAAGTGTGCAATACTACGCAAAATATCAATTCCATTCTTATCACTTTGAACCATACATTTTAGACCCTCAATTAATGAAAGAGCTTGACTATCAGGGTATTCTTGAGACATCCATTGTCGAAAATCATCAAATTGGTTATCCAATTTCGAAAGTTGTTCTACAGAAACCTCATGGAGAGCTTCTTCATCATTAAGAGGATTAGAGGAATTACCCGTGTCTTCTTTAAAAAGGCCATTCAAATTAGGTTCCATCTCCTCAGTAATTAAACCTTGGAAAGACTTAATTCTAAGGCTTCGTCTAACGGGAATAGTGTAAGTAAGGCTTATTGTTGTAAAACTCATGCACCAAAGAGAGAGAGAAGATTTTGAATTTAGAGGTAGCAAATTTCAATAAAATCAGCCAATCTCCTAGATTTAAGCTGTTAAATACAATCAGGACAATCTTCTGAAATTTTAGAAAAAATGTCGGGGACCGTGGCGAACGGAGTGCACACGGTCCTCGCAACTTTTTTCGAAATTTTCAGGGATGAAAGCTATGATGATTTTAAAGCTAATCTGAAAAAATTGAGTGATTTTACGAACTGTAGATAGGCCAAATTAAAGTTGCAATCTCAAAATTGAACCCTACCAAGATTGTTGAAAAATGCAAAATTTGAATTTTGAAAAAGAGAGGGAAACTAAAATTTTGAATTTTATGATTTTAGAAGGAATACTGAAAGCAATGCAAGCTTTGAAATTTAAAAGTTGACTCAATTTCATGCAAAATTCAAATTTGAAAGCAGAAATCAAAGTTTTTGCAATTAAACACTTAATTTCAAAAGTCACAAACTGCAAGAATTTGAATAAAACACTGAAATTTCGAATGAATGCCAACACACTTTTCAGATTTAGGACAGTAAGAACACAATTTTAGCACAAATTTCAATTTCAACAATTTTTGAATGACTAAAGCCCTAATCCAAGCAATCACTAGACCAACTTTGACTTTAATTTTGAAAGTGTTAGAATTAATGAAATCAGCCAAGATTCTGGATTTTAGTAGAAAAATACAGTAAGATCTAGCTCCCGAAATTTCGAAAAAAATGTCGGGGACAATGGCGCTCGGGGTGCACACGGTCCTCGCAACTTTTTTCCAAATTTTCAGGGATGAGAGATATTATGATTTTGTTGTGGAATCCAAAGTTACAGCCGATTTGGAGGTGTTTTGATCAGTGAAATCATCGGTCAAAGGTTGAATCAAGAGGGCTTTAAAAATTAGGGTTTTGACACTTAACCACTTAATTTTCAAAATTAAAGCACAAATATGAATTGACAATTTGCAATAGAAGGGTAGATCTGAAACAAGCATTAACAATTAAACATTTCACAAGCTCAATTACTAAAAAGAAAATTTTAGGGTTTTTATGCAATTAACCTCTAAAATTTGCAAAAGATCAAACATGGAAATGTAATTAAGGAAGCAAATTTTTTAGATCTAACCATGAATAATCAGAATTAGGATGTTCACGTCGGGTTCACCAAAATGTAAAGCAGAAAATCGATCGAACCCTAAGTGTTCCCCCCCCCCACTCCAAGGAGAGAGAACGGAGGGTCACTAAGGTTGACGGTTTTCACTTAGGAGAGACTTTACATTCAAAAGAGGGGTTGAAACCCACAAGATCCAATCCCACACAATGCAAGACTGGATTCTAAATGAGTTTCAAGGGTTAAGACATCAAGGATACCCTCTTTTGTAAAGAATGTAGATAGAAGGATTGAACTAGGAATGCGTGTAAAGCAAGAAAGATTCGCTTATAAACGGAGATAGGGACACAGGATGAAGCTACGGACCTGAAATTAGTAGTAAAATGTCGAGACGATGTTGTCCTGCAAATTTGAGCGAAAGTTGACGGGACGATGGCACCCGGAGTGCACACGATCCTCTGAAAAATTCGTGAAACAAAGGGGGATCTGTTCGTCTCTGCACAAGGATTCCAGATCTTCAATTACAGTCGCGTACCTGCAACATGCGAAGGTGTAATGATGTTGTATGTTGTATGTTGTAGGTGATCTCCTCTTCAATGGTTGAATCCTTGTCTTGAATGCAACACCTAGCCTTGAATGGAGACTTAGAATGCTCAATTGCTTGAAGGAATGCTTGAATGCTTGAATGTTTAAAATGTTTGAATATCGCTTCCGCCTCTTGCTCTTGCTTACCTCTTTCCTCCCTTTCTAGGAGAGGAAAAGTAGTTTATATACTTGTTAATTATGGTTAGGAGACTGATTTTTCCGACCTTAGGCCAACCTAGAAGCATTGTTTTTTGAATTGCAAACTTAAAGACCCGATGCCCAACAAGAGACCGGGCCCAAAATAGGGCCAGGGACCAGGGCGCTAGGCGCCATGGTCCTGAGGGACCATGGCGCTAGGCGCCATGGTCCTGAAGGACCAGGGCGCTGGGCGCCATGGTCCTAAGGGACCAGGGCGCTAGGCGCCATGGTCCTGAAGGACCAAGGTGCTGGGCGCCATGGTCCCACCTCCCGGGACAGCAGGGTGCAAGGAAGGATCAGGCCAAGGTGCAGAAATATGCAGATTTTGATGTCGTAAATAGGTTTCGAGGTCTCCATTCAGGTTCAACGTTGCACCGCCATCATGAAGACCCAAATGCAATCGAAATTGCAAGTGTCGCAATTTTAGGACGCTACACCTATTAAACGGTATAGTGAATTTAATTGAGTAATTTACTTAATTAAATAGAGGAATGCGGGAAATTTAATTAAATTGGATTTAATTAAATAGAGAAATGAACATAAAATATTCATTTAGGAATATGGTCATTTTTATACGTCTACATTTTGCCCCTCTTTGAACTGACATGTGTGCACATGTTATTTCAAAGAAAATGATGTGTTGTTGCGATTTTTATGATCAATGTCATTTTTTTTATGATTTTTATGTCGTGCCCCAGATTTGATGTGTGATGCCCCAGATTCGATAAACGATGGTGATAATGCCCCCTCCGGAGATGAATCAATATTTTGAAAATTTTGATTTGATTTGACAATTGCTTTTGCGGCACAAAATTTTGGCTAGGTGAAACATTGAAATTGATTCATCTCCTGATAATTGACGTGTTTTAGGGTATGATGGAGACCACGAGAAAATTGCATGCCCATTTCCCTAACCCTAATTTCATTTTTCCCTATAAAAGGGAAAAAGTGCTTTGATTTGCTTCATTTGTGCTTGTTGACTTTGGAGAAAGAGACTTTTGAAGAGAAGACAAAATGCCTATTCCTTATTCCACGCATCGATTTGAGTGCGTTTAGAGGCATCGGAGACCTACCGCATATGGACCGCCGGTAAGTCAACCCTTTTGACCCCTTTTTGATTTTTCATTTGATCATTTTTAGTCAGTTTTTTATTTTGGAAATTTGGTTTTAACGTTTTAGGGCGTAGGGGTCTTCGTTTAGTGCATACGATAAATTAGTTAGCGTATAGGGTATTAATTTAGGGTAGCATCCGAAAATGAATAGGTTAGCACATGAAAGTTTTAGGTTAGCACATGATGAGAATAGGGTAGCACTTCGGGTTAAAAAGGTAGCGCATAGGTCAAACCTAGAGCATAGGGTCCACAAGGGGTCGCATGGGTAGGGGGATTTAGCGCGTAGGTTAGACCTAGCACATAGGGTTAAATAGGTAGCACAAGCATGGGATAGGTTAGCGCATGTCTCGGTTTTAGCACTTAGGGTAGGTTGGGTGGCGCATGGAGAAAAAAGGATAGTGCGTAGAGTTAGTCTAGCGCATAGGGTGGACATAATAGCGCGTGGAGAAAACAAGGTAGCGCATGGGTATAGTTTAGTGCATAGCCAAGTTAATTTAGTGCATGGAATGGTTTTTGCAAGTTTTAGTGATGTTTAATGTGAAAGTTTTCATAGGAAAAGGTCAGTTTTGCCTGTGGAGGTGGATTTTTGCCATTTTGCTCGGTCTTTTGTCATGTTTTTTATAATTTGTCCAATATGAGTATTGATATAACTTGGTTTAATTTGTGATTGTTCAAGTTATTGATGTAGATATATTAATGTGTTGTTTTGATCAAACCATGATTTGATTTGTACTGTTTCAAGTTCAATGTGTAGAGCCTGATTTGTGTTACAAGCTGATATGGGTTGGAAACTTGAGTTGTTTTACAAGTTGATATGGGTGGGAAACTTGATTTGTTTTACAAGTTTATGTGATGTGGAGACTTGAGTTGTTTTACAAGTTTTGATATGGTTTTTGAAAACTTGAGTTGTGTTGCAAGTTGATATGGAATGATATGATGTGGAACTTATTAGTTTTTTTTGCAAATTGGTTCATGTTTTTGATGTGATTTTGATTCCGATATCTTTGTTTTGATGTGGACACTAATATTGAACTCATTTTGCATTTTGACAAGAGTGATTGGGAGTGATGCAGTCGCGGGAGCGGTTCCCTAGACCTTGGGCATTGATACCACAGTTAGCACAGGTTGACCTAGATGTGATAGAGAGATGTGGCCTATCATCCTTGTTGGACATGCCTCGGTTCACTATGAACCGAGGTTTACTTACAATGCTCGCTGAGAGGTGGCACAGTGATACGAACACCTTTCACTTTGCTACCGGTGAGATGACAGTCACTCCAGAGGACTGTTATAGGATCTTACGGATTCCCATAGCAGGTTCTTTATTGCCATATGAGCAGATGGAGGAGGGTGGTACTGAGGCATTGCGGCACATTTTCCATGATGAGACGGTATGTGGGTATGAGATCCCATGGCAGGGGTTCTTGGATCTAGACTATGTGCCTCTCCCGTCAGTACTAGCAGGGTTCATCGGTGGATTCCTTTGTCCTGATCACAAGTCAATGGGATTTTTTGTGAGTTGGGGATTGGTTCTTGAGGATATGGTGACCCAGGGCCACAGGTTTGCTTGGGGATCAGCCATGTTAGCCCACTTGTACAGGGACCTTCATGAGGTTATGTATCTAGGTTACGACAGTTTGTCAGCTGGCATGATGCTTTTACAGGTATGGTGCTGGGAGCACATTCCAGCAGTGAGATCACTGGTGGACAGAGATAGGCCTACTGGGCGGGCATATGCTTATGGTTACAAGGGTCTAGTTGTCCAGCTTAAGCTGGGCAAACTGGAGCATTGGAGGAGGGTCCTGGATGATATAGATATGGTCGTTTGGCGACTGTATACAAATTATGAGGTCTTGGCAGAGGATGGGCTAGAGATGCCTTTTGTGTTTATGAGCCAGTTTTTGATAGGGCAGATGCCCTTTGTGATAGAGAGATTTTAGGTAGTCAGGGTTTTGAGGCAGTATGGTCGGCAACAGGGTATACCACAAGGGACCTACTTGTATGTGCGTCGGAGACAGGACGTACCTGATTAGGGTCCTACCATTGATAGCAGAGCAGCTGTAAAGGAGTTCTGCAGCTTAGCGGGTCAGATATGGGACTATGCTTCTGAGATATTAAATGCAGGGATGACCCATGAGTTTGCTGGTTTGTTTGCAGCTCGTGTTGTTGCCAGGATATCAGACCCTAAGGAGATGCGGCCAGCCTTCAATGATGAGGAGGATGTTGGGGGAGATGGAGATGATGGAGGTGGAGGCAAACGATGGGGGAGTGGATATTGGGGGAGGAGAGGAGATAGAGGTAGAGATGGGGGAGGTCGAGTGGAGAGAGCAGTTCGACGAGCTGTGATGGACAGGAGGAGAGGAGGGCTGGCGATTGGAGCAGGGGAGGAGGGGAGACTGGGAGAGGTGATGGCAGTGGTGGGAGGGATAGATGAGTGGAGGTGACCGGCATAGAGGAGGAGGACTGATGAGTTACCTCCACTAGCACCTAGGATAGGCAGAGGGATAGGGGGTACCCCTTCACAGGTGCTCCTACGAGTCTGAATCCCGACACATGTGGAGGATGCTCAGATCAGGACCCTGCAGTTGACAGTTCAGCAACTGTAGGCACAGCTATTGATGCAGCAGCGTCATATTACTCAGCTGACTCTAGAGCGAGATATAGGGATACAGTGGCACAGTCGGGCAGAGGAGCTGGTAGTGAGCATTCAGAGAGCGGCAGCAGGGGGCCCGATGAGAGATATCATGAGAGAGTTGTCCTCGAGAGTGAGGGAGGTGGAGTATTATAGATGCCATTATGAGGATGTCATGCCTAGGGAGCACAGAGTACAGAGCTTTACGCAGGCGAGATTGAGTCGATCTCAAGAGACTGGGACATAGTCAGAGAGCAGAGGTGTGACGGGGCCCTCGAGATAGGATCCTCCTAGAGATCCAGGAGCTGGGACATCAACTGCAAGACCATCCCCCTTAGGAGATAGTCATACTTGAGAGACAATGTCTCTATTGTATTTTTAGATCATTGTTTTGTTTGCACTTGGGCATAGACATGATAGATTTTGTACATTTTGATCATTTTTGATATATATAGATGACATCATTTTCCTTGATCATGTGATGTGTTATATGGATGCATGTTCTATGTGTTCTTTCTTTACTTTATGATGATGTAATGCTTAGATAGATGATATGATGCATGATGTAAATGTATGATGTATGCTTTGATATGCTATGAGATGTATCTTGAAAATGAGATGTATGATAATGAGAATGATGTGAGATGTATCTTGAAAATGGATGTATGATAATGATAATGATGTGAGATGTATCTTTGAAAATGAGATGTATGATTTGATATGCAAAATGATATGCAACTACTTTTAAAAATGATATGCAACTATTTAAAATGATAAGCAACTTATTTTAAAATGATATGCAACTATTTGTTTTTTGGAGCATCCTCATTCTACATTTGTCATCCTGATATAACCATATGTTATTTTGCTTTCGATATATGTATCATCATTGAGCATTGATTTATTTAGGATATGTTGAAAATTTATACAAGCATAATGGTATAATTGAACCATAATGACCTAAGAAAAATTTACATGATGTTTGATTTTGCAAGATAGCACAAGCGTCAAGGTATAATTGAACCAGGATGACCAGAGTGCGGATTGCATATAAACAGACAAGATTTAAACCATTTGTATGAGTAAAGTGGAATCATGTCTTCAGTGATATTCGATGTATCACGTCTCGAGACAAGTATTTACATAGTACAAGTGATCACCTCACAGATAGAAGACTAAGAAAATATTGGAGTTTTCCCATGATCTCTAGCTTTGAAGCATTAGTGAGAAAATGTAGAGAATCCAATAATTTAAAAAGTTCAAATGCAAAAATAGTCAAGACTTTATGTGATAATGCAACATTCAGTACTTCAGAAAATCATCCATCTTTGGTATTTGTGATTCTTGTTGTAGTGATCCAATGTTTTGCTTTGCGATGTCTCAAAGTTTTTGTTTGTTGGATGTGATGTTTCTGAGTTTTACCAATAGTCTTGATGTCTTGAATGTGTTGCAAGTTTTGAAGATTTATTGCCCTTAGCTAAGTGTACCTCTTGATGCGAATGTGCAAGCCATGGTAAAATGTGGTGAGAGGATATATGGATAAGCCAGGATAGTGACTACGCTAAGTATGTCCTGACTGGATATTTGTTAAGTGTCGGGTGATGGTAGATAGTACTTTACTGCAAGTGTATAGATATAGATGAAGGAGTTGTTCTTTCACAATGGCGCCTATTACCAGGTTTTCACCAATTGTTTTTATTGTACCTTTTTATTTCTTTTTTCTTGATTTTTTGATTTTTTGTTTGTTTTTGCTTTTTCCGTGCATTAGGCTACATAAGTGTAGTATTTCTTCAGATGAATGTTGTTAGTTGGTTCATTGAGCATATCTCCTTTTGAAGTTGTAAGCTGATAAGCCCCTGATCCATAGACTGATATGATGACATAGGGACCCAACCAATTAGGTTCAAATTTCCCTTTCTTTTCTCGATCTTGTTGATTTCTTGGATTTTCTTTGAGGACAAGGTCACCAACTTCGAAGTTGCGAGGGATGACCTTGTGATTGTAGCTTCAGCACATGCATTGCTAATATGCTTTGAGATGAGTGTAAGCATGCTGACGCCTTTCATCTAATAGTTATAGTTCTTGCAATCGGTTGACCCGATACTCTTCATCTAGGATTAAGTCTTTTAGAGATACTCTGAGAGATGGAATTTCTACTTCCAGTGGTAAAATAGCTTCGGATCCATAGACCAATGAGAAAGGTGTTTCTCCTATAGGTGTACGGATGCTGGTTCTATATGCCCAAAGTGCTGGATTGAGTTGTATATGCCAATCTTTGCCTGCATCATTTACTGTTTTCTTGAGAATCTTCAGTATTGTTTTGTTGGATGCTTCTGCTTGACCATTCCCCAAGGGGTAGTATGGTGTAGAGAACCGATGTTGTATTTTGAATTGCTCACATAGTTCTCAAACATCTTGGTTTTTGAATGGTCATCCATTATCGGTGATGATGGAACTTGGAATACCATATTTGCAAATCAGATAGTTTAGGATAAAAGACGCAATTTGCTTTCTAGTTACTGTGGTCATTGGGACTGCTTCTATCCACTTGGTAAAGTATTATGTTGCAATTATAATGAACTTGTGTCCATTTGAAGATGAAGGATGAATTTTGCCGACCAATTCTAGTCCCCACTGACAAAAGGGCTAGGATGTTGTAAATGGTTGAAGTTCCTGTGCTGGTGCATGTATCAAATTACCATGGATCTGGCATTTAGGACACTTTTGGGAAAAGTGGTAAGAATCTTTCTTCATTGTAGGCCAGTAGTATCCCATCCTTAGAATATTTTTAGCAAGAGTAGTCCCACTTGAATGTGTTCCACAAATACCTTCGTGAAGCTCATGTAAAGCAAAATCAAAATCATTATGATCAAGGCAATGAAGAAGAGTACCATCTAGACCTTGACGGTATAAAGTATCAGCAGTAAGGGTATAACAGGAAACTTGTCAGATAAAATTACATTTTTTATTACGAGATAAGTCAATGGGTAGGATATTGTTCTTTAGATAATAATATATCGGTCCAAATAAAGGCAAATCCGAACTAGTTAAGGTATAGACAACATGGGATTCAGAGTGGTCATAGGCTGGGGAGAATAGTTGCTCTACCAAGAACTCGTAACGACTCTATTGCTCTGGAATTTGTAGTAATGAAGCGATAGTAGCCATGGCATCAGCTGCTTTGTTGTTCAACCTTGGTATTTTCTCGAAGGTGATGTGTACAAAATACTGTTTGAAGTCATCCACCATTCACTTGTAGGGGAGTAGCTTGTCATCCTTTGTCTGATAGTCATTGTTGATTTGATTGACGACTAGTTGCAAATCTCCATAGACCATTAACTCTATGATTTTCCATTCTACGACCATTTTGATGCCTATAACCAATGCCTCATATTCAGCCACATTATTTGTGCATGGGAACATAAGCCTATATGATCTTGGTATGGTATGCCCTTCAAGAGTGATGAAAAGAATGCTAGCACCTGAACCATGTTGGGTGTAGGATCCATCGAAGTATAGGGTCCATTGTGTGGTAGAAATAGCAAGAATGTCCCTGTCCAGAAATTCAATCTCCATAGTTTGTTTTCCTGGTAGCGGTGCTTCAGCTAGTTGATCTACAATTGCTTGTCCTTTGATGGCTCTTCGTTCAGTGTATTGGATGTCAAATTCACTGAGAATCATGACCCATTTAGCCAATCTACCAGTAAGAGCTGCCTTGCTGAGTAGATGTTTGAGAGGATCAATTTTTGCTACTAGCTTAATTGTGTGTGCCAGCATATAATGTCAGAACTTTTGAGATGCCAAGAGTACTGTTAGAAAAGCCTTCTCAATGAATATATAGTTGAGTTCATAGCCATTCAGTGTCTTAATAATGTAGTAGATGGCTCGTTCCTTTCCTTGTTGATCTTCTTGTGCTAATAGTGCCCCCAGTGATATATCTGTTGTTGAAATGTATAGAATAAGGGGCTTTCCTACGACTGGTGGTACTAGAACTGGTGGGTTCATTAGATACTATTTGATTTGATAAAAAGATTCTACACACTTGGTCTCGCATCTAAAAGGTACATTCTTATGGAGCAAATGATTGAATGGTAGACTTTTATCAGCTAGTTGAGCAATGAATCGCCTGATTGATTGAAGTCATCCTTGTAGAGATCTGAGTTGATTGATATTCTTTGGTGGTGGCATTTCCATAATGGCTTGTACCTTTGCTGGATCCACTTCAATACCTTTAGCTGAGACGATGTAGCCTAGTAACTTTCCTGATGTAACCCCGAAGACACACTTCTTAGGGTTGAGCTGAACTTGGAATTTCTCCAATCGATCAAAGATTTTTGTTAGGATGCCGAGATGTTCTGCTCTGGTGAATGATTTAGCTAGCAGATCATCCACATAGTCTTCCATGAATGTGTGCATCATGTCATGAAAGATTGTTGTCATTGCTCTTTGATAAGTAGCCCCTACATTCTTTAAGCCAAAAGGCATAACATTCCAACAGTACATTCCCCAAGGACAGGTGAACGTTGTTTTATCTTGATCTTCTAGGGCTATTTTTATCTGATTATAACCTGAGAAACCATCCATTAGTGATAGCATTGCATGGCCTGCTGTGAGGTCTACAATTATGTCGATACTAGGTAAAGGAAAGTTGTCTTTTGGACAGGCTTTGTTGACATCTCTGAAATCAGTGTAGATTCTAATACTGCCATCTGGTTTTGATATTGGCACTATGTTAGAGATTCATTCTGCATAGTCGATGGGTCGGATGAATCTGACATCCAATAGTTTCTTTAGTTCAGCTTTGACCATGAGTGCCACCTATGGATTCATCTTTCGTAGTTTTTGCTTGACTGACTTAACTCTTGGAGAGATGCACAAGTGATGCATGATTAAGTGTGGATCAATTTCGGGCATATCTGCATATGACCAAGCAAAGTTAATTTTCTTTTCTTTAAAAAAGATGATAAATGTCGATCTTTCCTCCTCTGTTAGAGATTCTGCTAGGTGTATGTTTTTTACTGCCTCTATGGTACCAATGTTGATTGATTGAGTGGGCTCAATCAATATGGGTGATCGCTCATGAAAGTGTTTTGGAAGAGTGTCAAGTCTCCCATCTTTAGGTGCCTTAAAAAAATTTTCACCCTCAGATGCGTCCTTTACTTTTACTTTTTTGTGATCTAGAGTTGCCATTAACTGGTTTTCAGCATCACATCTTTTATTTGGTTCATTTCTGCAACTGAGAGACTTGGCACTCCCTGGTTTGTAGACATCGTTACTTTGTTCACTAGTAGAGCTTGTTTTCGGGTTAATGGTACATAGGTAATGGATAATAGATTCATCATCTGGGAAAATTGGTATATCATGTATTTTGGGTTCGTCCCAGTCAATGAGGTCAGGAAAGACAAGCAGTAAGGAATCATTCGGTGGATCAAGTTCTTCTACTGTAAGTGTCAAGATAGAGGTTTCATCATGATTGGTTTTGGTAAATAAGTCAAGGATTTCGTCGAGGTCTTTGATGGTATCATCTTCCGTATAGATTTGTTCGTAATGTTCCTGTTCACTTTCCTTGGCGTCGTAGATATTCTGCAGTCCAAATTCAAGAGGTCTATCTTTTGCATTATGTTCTTCCTGAGAAAGGGATATGGTACCAGTATTGTCAGTGATATTTGCAGTAGTATTTGAGCAGCTACCCCATTCATATTCATTGGAATCAGTCTATGAGGTATCATCCCAGATTCTATCAGTGTTGTAAATAGGTATGTTGTAGGGTGAAAATAGATCTTTGATGATGGATACCAGTTTGATAGTTTTTGTTGATTCAGTGTTAGATCCTGCTTCTACTTTCTGTATTTGTTCATAGACTGTGCCTCTTTGGGGAGGAATAATAGTATCAGGAGATGTTTCTATTGGTTTTTGAGATATTGATTTTTGAATATGAGCTACTACTGCAGATATGGCCTTTTTTGTGGCTTAGAAGCTTTTCCTAATGTTTCCTATGTTCTTGACGTTCACGTGCCTTGCAGATTGTTTCTGCTGACTCAAATAGTGCTTCCTACCAAGATTCTTCTTTGTACTTCTTTGCTTTCCATTGAGGTTTTGGAGTTATGCGTGGTGTCCTTCTTAATAGGAAAGTCAGTTTACAACCCAATCCTATTTTGTCTCTACTGGGCTGTGAAGGAAGATCTATGGGTTCAGTGACTCCTTCTTTATGTTTTCCAATAGGTCCTTTACCATCGTATCCCATTTGCTGCATGATTAAGTAGCCCTTTCCATATAGGTGTGTTAGTAGAACTATATCCAGAGCAGCTACTCTATTATCTTCTTCCTCATCTTTGTATAACCAGCTAAGAATGTCTTTCTCTTCTGATTCATGTGCTAGAGTGCCTAGTTGGATGAAGGTACCATCAAATTTGGTGATGGGCTGAGTTACCTGATGTGTTGATGTAGTAGGCAATCCATGAGATCTGGGTGATGTTGGTAGTTTGGCCAAACACATGGGTTCCAAAGAGTATTCTCCCATACCTTGTTCTCTGATTTGCATTTTCTGCTCGAAATCTCTAGGTAATGATTTGGGTTTTGCCATCTGTAGATCTGATGTTGAGGATCTCTATTTTTCCCTATTATAGGGAACCAAACTGTCCTGGGCTGCCCCCATTGCATTAAAATGTTGAAATGGATTGTGATCAATAGATATGGAGACCTCTTGTCCGTTATAGGGAAATTCGACACACTGGTGATACGTAGAAGGCACTGCTTGCATTTCATGTATCCAGGGTCGACCTGATAAAATATTGTAGGTGAGGTCTATGTCTAAGACCTAACACATAGTATCTTTTTGCATTGGTCCAACTTGAATGGGTAACATCACGGTTCCTTTAGATGACCTTTCCTTATCATCATAGGCCTTTATGGTAATCTTTTTACGGGGATCAATAGACTCCTCTAAGAAGCCTAATGCACGGATAAATTTTAAGGTACATATATTAAGTCCAGCTCCTCCATCTATTAAGACTCTTTTTACTCGGTGTTTATAAACAATGACTTCAATATGGAGAGGAGTGTTATGCGGATGACTCAAGGAAGTATTATCATGCTTGGAGAAGGTGAGATTATGAGGCCCTATCATATGAGCGACCATGGCTTGAAATATGTATGTATCCAGATCTTGAGGTACATTTGTTTCCAATAGCGCTTGCTCCAATATGTTTTTGTGTTTTGGTGACAGTTTCAGTAGTTCTAGTATAGATATCTCAGCCGGAGTTTTGCGTAGTTGGCTGACTAAATCCTATTGGATTTTTGGTGTAGTGGTTGTAGGTGTGGTATGTCCCTTCAAGACATATTTCTGAGCTCTAGTGGTTACATTGATGGATTCATGATCATGTTGGTCTTGGATTGTGATGACATTTACCTGATGGTCTTTAGCTGATATGTGATTGATGGTGTTATTGTAGATGTGGTTGATATGAGCTCCACGTGCATCGTTTGAGGTTGAAGCTCCATCTTTGTTGTAGTTTGGAAGAGGATTTTTAAAGGCTCCGTGGTCACCATTTGTTTTGAGACCATCTACCATTAAGTCACCCCAATCAATCATGTCTTGAACAATGTTTTTCAATCTCATGCAATCGTTCATTTGATGACCTTTGTTATGATGAAAATCACAATAATGTGAGTCATTCCACCAAGGTGGTTTGATTTGGGGTTCATAGTTGCTGATTGCAGGCAATGAGAGAATCTTGTTTGCCAAAAGCTCTCTGAATGCTGACTCTAGTGATTGTCCCAGTGGTGTGAAGATACGTTCTTGGAAATTGTTAGTATTGTCATGCGAATTGTTATTGGGTCCTTGATTCGTGGTTTTGTTTTGAGTATCGTTGGTGTTGTTTGTGTTGGGTTGACCTTGATTGGTGTTTGGTGCATATGTGTTAGCGTTTGGATTAGTACCTTTAGGATTTTTCGTAGCTTGAGGATTTCCGAATAATGTGAGCATTGGTTGCTTGAATTTTGGATCATGTGATTCATTGTTGCCTTTGTTTTTGTTTCAAGTCCAGAATCAAGACTTGTCTAAGTTGCTGTTGTTTTGGTTATTGTAGTTTGATGAATTTGTTCCTTCTTTGAAGAATTTGAGCGTTCCCTTTTTGACACATGCTTCCTCTACTTGAATGTCATTTTCGATCAATTTAGCAAAAGACGGTATGCATTGGAGTTTGAGCCTATAACTCATCTCACCATTCAAGTTGTCGATGAAGATTTCCATTTTCTCCTTTTCAGGAATATCTCGAGGATATCGTGATACCATACGTCGCCAGCATTGAAGGAATATCATGAATGTTTCATTGTTTTTGTCAAATTTAGGTACATCTGAGTTTGGAGGAAAAGGGATCATGTGCAATCTTCTGTCAAAAGGATAAGGACAGATTTCGTTTAATGACTACCGCACTATTGTCCCTTGTTGCATATCTTGCATTTGTCTTTGTAACATTTGCATTTGTTGAGTAAGGGCAACCAAAGGTGCATTGTTTTGCTGAGGGAAAAGTTCTTCCCTTGTATTGATCCTGGGTTGAAATGGTGTATGGAACAGTATGTTTTGCTCGGGAATGTATTGTCTTGGTGTATGTTGCTCTAGTATGTTTTGATCCGGGATGTTTTTTCTTGGTGTATGTTGTTCTGGTATGTTTTGATTAGGGATATCTTGTCTTGGTGTATGTTGTTCTGGTATGTTTTGATTAGGGATATCTTGTTCAGGGTCGCGTACTTCCCCTTCCCGTTGTCATTCTTGATATTCGTAGTGTTGAGGTCGCGTTCTAAACACATTTGTGTCAAAGTTTTCAAGGACTTTGACTCCTTTGCTTGTGAGCATGAGCAAGTATTTTTCTTTGTCATTTTCCATGAGCTTTTCTACAAGATTTTGGAATGAAACACTTTCTTGGCATTCCTGAAGAAGCTCTTCAGAAATTTCAGTATCCTCTAGTGTGGACCTTCAAAAGGATTTGATAACCTTCGATTCATACTAGATTCTACTTGTGCCTCGCTTTGTTGGTTTTGTTGAGAGCGAGTAACAAGCATTTTAGTAGAAACTTTCAGTGACGAAGGGGACAAAATCCTCTTCGATATGTTGCTCGGGGGTTGGTGGTTCAGGTCGGGGTGTGTTATAAGTGATACACTCATCGGGTAGGAATGTCGGATTGATCCTTCCTCCACGGTTTATGATTTGATTAAAAGTAGATTTTTGACAATATGCCCTAGTCTTTAAAGGCTCTTTGTCAAATTCGTTGGATTTGTTTTGGATATAACGTTTGACGTGATGAAGGAATACTCGATGAGATTTGAAGAGTTGACGATTGATGTATAAAAACTTGTTTCTCTTGATAAATTTGGAAAAACTTGGTTGTTGTTTCCTTAATGTGGTGTTACGATATATATTCTTTCTTCTCAGAATATGGGGATTAGTCATGCATAAGTGATCAATGGTTTCCTTTTGATTTGTTTTGGATATAATTGATCTTGTTTTGAAAATTCAAGTTTTACTTTTATCAAAGTGAAGGTTTAGATTCCCCTTCACGACAAAGCGTGTCAAATGATATGGATAAAGTCTCCCAATATGGAAACTTGATTTAGCAACCTGAGGTTTTAAACAAGTGTTTTTGAGATGAAATTCGTGAGATGATAAAGGACCCCTTTGTTACTTGTGATGACGTTTCCAGATTTTGATAGGATAGATATGTTTTATCGTGCGATCAGTTTTGGATTTTTACAACATTTGTTTGACACAAATTTTGCTCAAGAAATAGTTTTTACAGCTTTGTTTTTGCTACTCTATTTTGACAAAAAATGATGCTGATGAAAAGAGGCTTCCAAAGATGTTTTCTAAATTTTCAAAATTCCTCACTGTTTTGCCCCCTGTTTTTCTGATATTGGTCACGCGCTAAAACAGAGACAAGATGCGCTATCAAATTTACTTCATGCGCTAAATAAAGGACCACACACGCTAGGCTACCCCCTGCTACGCGCTAAAGTTTTCGACTACTTAAATTTTGTTTTTTGCCTAGCTCAAAAAGCTATGCGCTAGTATGGGTCTATGATGCACTAACTGTTAAACCCTACGCGCTAAAGTGTGACTCCTATGCGCTAAGTTGATGCTTCAATGCGCTATGCTGTTTAACACTATTTTGAAATTTGGATAAAACGCTACTGTTTTGACTGGACGCGCTAACTTTATGTTTTGATGCGCTAACAAATGTACCCTATGCGCTAAGAAGTTGTTCTTACACGCTAAACTGCCCTGATTTTTCCTTTGGTTGGTTTTTTGCAATTTTTGGATTTGATTGTGAGTTTTTCAGTCTTGATGGATGATTTTCTGAAGTAGTAAATGCAAGCACAGCACAAAAAAGACAACCATTTTGCCTAATCTAACAAAAAGTGTATGTTTTGTGAGGATGTGTTCAAATCCCCAATGTTTTAATAGGTTTGAATACGAATAATACACTTCAAAAAGACTCTTTATTCAAAGGTCATAAATAACATCATAGCCCACTAGGCTCGATACTTCGTCAGCTCAAATAGCCATGTCACCCCCTAGAGGGCGCCCATTCTTTTGTCTTTTGCCAGAAATTAACTCAAAGTGAATCGCTTTACAATTTGAGTAGTTATCTTGGGAGAGATATGGTGAGTGATCTTGGGGGCAGATTCTTCCCCACCCTTGCACTATGATGTTATAAATGTCTGGTTACTGACTCGGCTCAAGGTTTCTATTTCTATGGTTTGTAATTAGGCTTCCTGTTTGGCCATCAGTGATAAACTACTTCAGGAGGCTTTCCAACCTTTAGAACAAAGGCTTTACGTATCTCGAGGATACTGGGGGAAGGCTAATCGCTGCACACAACCATTGAAAAGGACTTTCATCACTTTCCACTTTTGATTATAGTGGGTTGGAATACTTGGCGTCAAATTCGTTTCCCACTTAGGTCGTTCCTTTCACACTGGCCATAAATGGCTTTAAGAGTTGATTCCAACTCCTTGGGAAGGCAGGCCTGCTAAAGGATTTATTGCTTGAAGTAAAGAAAGCTTTAAGAGTGGTCTGGATTTTTGATCACCTAGTTAAGGGGAGAGAATATTCCTTCCACTTTCGAGAAAAGGCAAACAATTTTTTTTAATTTATTTTTTTTAGCTTTTAAGACAAATGATTTGCTAACTTCTATTGGGAGATGTTGCTCCAAAAAGCATGGTGTTAATTTTATTTTCCCCAAATCAGTGATTATTTAATCTAGGAAAATAATCAAGTCAACAAAGAAAAAGTTTGATTTTGGATAACAAAAGGAAAACGGCAAAAGGGGAATAACTTCCCTCCTTTGATTGTAACAAAAGCTTTTAAGTGTGGTTCTTTCCTTTGTGAAAATTTTGAAATGAATCCTTTTATACACCAAAAGATGGTGAGGTTCTTTTTATAGCTACTTTTGCAAAAATGAAGGTTTGTATGGTTCTTTTTAAAGCCCAAAATAAATTTTTCTCCTATGAAAGCAAGAAATTTTTTGATTTGTGGTTCTTTTTATAGCCCGAAAAACAAGTGAATTCAATTTTAAGAATGAAAGAAGTTCAAAATTTTAAACTAACTTAACTAAGTTAGTGAAATTCTAACTATCTTAATAATCTTAAAACTAAGCTCACATCTGCAATAAAATTGTTAGAATCCCTCAAAAGAACAAGCTAAAAACGTTAGATGACGGGTGGACTTCAACAAATCTAAATTTTACCCTCAGTTACAGATTTTAATTTTTTTGATTTCTGTCTGTTTATGATGCGCTACAAAACAAACTGTACGTGCTACAAAATAACAGTGATGCACTGAAATAAATCAGTGATGCGCTATGTTGTTTTCGGGATGCGCTACTTTGTGTTCTGGAAGCGCTGCTCTGTTTTTCTCCCGCGCCGAGACCTACAGGAAAAGTTTAGTATTGTGATGCGCTAAGGAAAAGACTTCACGCACTATATGATGGACCCAACGCACTGAACAGTAAACCAGATGCGCCAGGCTGTTGACCAGATGCGTTAGGGAATGCTTCCCACGCGCTGATTCTCATTTCCCATAGACCTGCAAAAGTGGTTAAATTTAAAAACTGATTTGATATATGGGGTAATGCCCCACGATGGGTGCCAGAAATGTATGCGGGAAAAGCAGGTCGATAGAACTCAATATGTGAAAAACGGAGCTTTATGGAGCCTTGCCCACACACCCACAGGACTTCTTGGTGCAAGCTACGGAGTTATGAAGTATGGCTTAGCTTCCCAAGGATGGTTCCATGGTTCTCTATCTTGCACGGTCCCTCAAACCAATGTTTTTGCTCTCAGATCACTGAGCAAAATGGTTTAGTGATGACAAATGCAAGAACGAGGGATGTTTTTGTTGATTTTAAGATGAGATGCATCCTAAGCTATGCATGATGCTACAAATGCAATAAACTAGTTATAAGATGACAAGGTTAGTAAACAAGCTATCCTAGCATACTATATTAGTTCATGATTTAAGCTAAATGATAAGGAACATACTCTAAATTAGCATATTTAGATAAATTCCTATTTAAAAGAGAAGCTAAAATGATGAGCATAAAATGAGATATGAAAGCTTGAATGGATTTAAGTATAAGTGTGATGCTAAAGACTCGGATATATGAAAATGGAGGAATGAGAGCTCTATTTATAGCCAAAATAGGGCAATGGATGGTCAAGATTGAAAGAGTTAATCAAGGGCCAAGTTTGAAAGTTGGGAATCCATGTTTGCAATTGGCACCAATGAAATGGTGACAATTGTCAACATAAGGTTGGTTGAGAGGAGATGTAAGAAGCATTAAATTCTTGAGAAGACCTCATGGTTACCCTAGGGGTTAAGGGTTAAGGTTAAGTTAGGGTTATCCATTGGATAAAGCTTTTACCCAAAGGATAAACTCTTGTGCAAAGGTTTAGGAATAACCATGGTCAAAGCAATAAATGCTTGATGAGACCCTTGGGTTAGATGGAGGTTGAGTTTATGGAAATTCTTTAACCATGTAAGAGGGTTGAGTTAACCATTAATGGTTATGAAGACTTTGGGGATAAATTTGTAAGAGTCCTTCCAAATTTGGGGGATAAAGGCTTTAATGCCTTTTGAAGACTTTACTCCAATTTTGAGAAGTGACGTCCTCAAATTTAGGGAAAAGGGATAATGGATGGGTTTGGGTTAATTAATTAGGTTTAGAAGAATCTAGAAGAGGTTAGAAAGAGGGTTAGGATGCAAGTGGGAGGTGTAGGATTTTGCAAGTGGGTGAGGGAAAATAGGTTTTAATTGAATTTAATTCAATTTGGTTGTAATTAAATAAATTAGATTTATTCAATTTAGGATAACTATTTTAATTAAATTTGAATTTAATTAAAAAGTGGACAGGGGCTTTAATTGAATAAAATGAATTTATCCTATTAAATGGTATAGTGAATTTAATTGAGTAATCTACTTAATTAAATAGAGGAATGTGGGTAATTTAATTAAATTGGATTTAATTAAATAGAGAAATGAACATAAAATATTCATTTAGGAATATGGTCATTTTTATACATCTACACATCCCATTATACTTTGAGATCGCAACCCTAAGAAACCAGGAAACCCTAGCTTCTGTCACCCTGAGGTGGTAGATGGCCATTAAGATGGTTGTTGTAACTGCCTTCTTTTTTATCTGATCTTGATTCATATCTTTTGATAAATGCACTGGGAGATTTCAATGCTTTTATTCTCCTACGAAAATGTCAACAACATTAATTCTCTCTTATCATCTCGCGCTACTAATGATCTCAAATCTTGGAATTAGGTGTGAGTCAAAACAAAACTATGTCACTGACCCTCCAACATGTGGCAACATGGTGAGGAAAAGAGATGCCCCAATCACTGAAAACCTTAGAAATCTCGTGGGGAAGCCACGTGGAATATGCATTGTCAGGATCTTGGGACACCTTGTTCATGGAGCAGGAACCAAACACATAGAGGCACGATGGGGAAGCATCAGAGAAGAGGCACGGGCCTACCACAAAATACTGCTATAATGCCATGTTGCTTAATGCGACCAAAATTTCAAAGTCTGGCACAAAACAAGGAAGGAAACAACTCGGGACACAAAACATATACTTGATTCATAGCTTGGCGACTTTTAGGGGCTCTCCATGAAGGAGAAAGAGATCCCAAAATTTTTGGTTTCACACCAAGCCTGCTCAAAAAGGAAAATAGGAGGAAACTAAATCCTCGCAAAGGTGGACTACAAGGAATCTCAGTCTGCATCTGAGAGTGGCTGATGATTTTGTAGTTCTACAAAAGCAAGGTCCAGGGAAATCATTTCCCAAAAAGAGATGTTGGCCAGGGTAGGGAGTTTTGCCTCTAGCTAGAAGTGGAATTCGATGAGTGGATGCATGATCTATTCAATTCCAAGGATGCCAACACTCGGTGCAAGGTCCTATATAGGAAGGATTGGTCTTGGTTCCTCTGTCCAACAGGTCTCAAATCTAATTGTTGCCTAGTGTTGTCTCATCTGGTAAAATAGGAGAAGGGAGTCCCAATTGAATCTATCGATCAATTCTTCCCTTCACCTGGGCCATTGAAAATATGAGGGCCATCAGGGTGTTCTTGCACTTGAGAGCAGACAAATTATATTGAATAAAATCATTGGCTCTCTTGGCAACTAATCTCATGTCAGTGATACCTACAACAATCAAGGCCTCATTATCTATTATGCACATTTTTTTGATAATGGCTTGGGACCGAGCCACCTTAGGGGCAATGCCTTCCAACATTCCTACAAAATAATCAATTCTTATTCTACTAAGGATGCTACATTTGATTTGGAAATATAGTATGGAGTTGATTTTAAAATCCTTTCTAAACATGGATATAATGGACATAGTTAAGGGTGTATGCACAAAGTGTTGAGGCTCTTGTTAAATCTACATTACACTTTTCTAAAGATGGTTTAGGTTTCCAACCTCCTCCTTTGTTGGCATCCTCTACTTAATTATCTAATGCAACTATCATGTCTTCTTCTTATGAAGAGAAATGTTTTTTCTTGCTACTAACCTTTCATCTAAACAAGAGAGTATTCACTAGTGTTTCCTAAAGCCAACTTGCTTACTCCTCCTCTTCCAAAATGAAAGAAAAATTGTAATCAATAAAATCTTTATTTTTGTGTGCATCATCAAACACATGGTCATTCCACTCATGAATTCCAAGCCTTGGAATCTAAAATACAACAACTTATCATATTTGGTATCATTCAAATGACAAGTGATAATGAGTTACACCTTTTTTAGTTCCTTCTAAATAAAAAATATTTATATTATGTGTGTCTTCACTATGTGACATTCTTAGCTCTATATGGTTGCTCATTGTCATTCATGATTATCTACAATCTCAAGTACAACCATTTTTTTCTACCTAGTAAGAAACACAATATTATCTAATGTAGTTTTCCTTGCCTACTCATTAGGAGAATGGATAACTTGTTTTGAGTCATGTATCCATGTTTAAGGATCTCATCTAATTCTCTCATGTGCATCCTTGTTTGAAGATCTCCTTCCCTTTGTAGAAATGGGCATCCTTGGACAAGGATCCTCCCCTCTATTTGTCTCTTTGATAGTTATATATCATCAATAAGGATCCCTTTACACTTTTTGCAACATGTTTCTTTTACAATTTGATCTCCTTCTCACTTAAATGTTTGCATCCTTTATAAGAATATTCCTCTTAGCTTGGAACACATAAATTTTGAAAAGGAAATCTTGTTGGTGATTAAAGTTGTTTATCCTTGATATGGGTCTCTTTATTACTTAATATATCGATATTGAATTAGTTTTACATCTTAAGGGGGTCATATGAGCCTCCTCATTGCTTATAGTCATTCATTATTGTACCCCCTAAGTGGTGGTGCTATGTTGCATAACACCCCCTAAGACATGGTTATCAATTTATCTTTAGAAACTTGCATGACATATAACCTTTTTTTATCATCTACAATAGTGTGGCTTACTAGCATGATCTCTTAAATAATTGATAATCTATAGATCACCTAACATAATATAACTTGCTAACCAATGACATCCATATGACTAATCTTGATCTTCCAACATAACACAACTTCCTATCTTGATTCATTCTAAAATGAGTATTCATTTTTGCATTAAATAGTTGCCTTCTTTAAAAAAAATGAAATGAGTACCCACTTTAGAATATGTACCCATTTAAAAAATCAAAACAATTACTCACTTTGCATGGGCATAAATTTTGGTTTAGGAGATTGAACCTAAATGGGTGTACCCATTTTTTATGAAATGGGTACTCATTTCTTTCAATATTTTTTTTTATGCTTCCCCTAAATTATGCAGGCCCAACTTCTTGTGGGTGCCCCTTCCCTTCTACCAAAAAAATTATCAAGTACCTCACCTTGGTCTAAAAATCATGTGGAAAATAAAGATAATCCACACTACTAAGGTTCTAATATTTATGATAAATATTATTTGTAGACTATACTTTTTGATCTCTAATGCAAAACATATAATTTCCTATAATTTAGACATTAAAAAAGCCACAAGATCATCAAAATCCTCTATTTCATCACATTTATCTAACCCTAGCTAGTTGAATAATTTTCTCTATACTTAGATGTTAAATGTAAGGTATTCGAGTTTTTGGGCATCCCCTATTATTTTGGAAGGCCTCTTGCCACCGTTCACTAGTACATTATTTAAAGAGTTGTTTTTTTTCTTTTGGATCTCTAATACTCTTTCTTTTATTGGGAAATTCTAACTTTATATATAAGTTTGTGTAGCCACTCATGCTTATTAGTCCTCTTGTTAGGCCCCATCTAAAGCTATCCATGATAGACTTACTAATATTCTCAATAATTTATTGTGGGCCAATAGACAACATTCTTATAGATTTGATTGTCATTTGGGAAATCCATTATCTACCTCAAGATAAGGTTGGAATGAGAGTTATCAATATTTAACAACAAATTCAAGCACTATGTGTTAATTGGGTTACTTGAGATCTTCAAGGTGACAGGAAATAGAAAAATATTCTCTTTTGAAAAATGAATGAAGGATTATCTTATGGTAAATAGTTCTAAAGGGGATTGGTCTACATACCATTCTCATTTCTACTACTCTTATCAAAATCAAGGGTTCATTTCATGTACAAAGCATCTGGAAATGTTTGGGAAATATTAATTCATTTGATGGCTTCCAAACTAGTTTTTCCTTCAATGATCACAAACTATAGCTTTACTAAATTCTGATTTTTTCCCCTTCAACACTCTCTAAGCTCAATTTGCATTAGGTCCTTTTCTCTTTACCTAACACTTGGCTATAGAGAATATAGTTTTTTTGGAAAGCTCTAAGACTTTAGCCTAATATCGCTTTTACAATGGTGTTTATTTTTCTAGGTGTTTTCTCTTAGCTAAAAAATTGTTCATCTTGTTCTTTGGACCAAGCAATATGTCCACCTTCCTACTAAATATATTTTTTCAACATACCTTCTAATATTGCCCAAATGTTCATTCTACATGGTGATGGATTCATATTCTCTTTGCAGCCTTCCATTTTCTCTCATAAAGGATTGTTATTTTTTAGTATACAACCCCTTTCCCTACTTATATTACTTTTTTTGGAACTATCGTTATAGTTGTTATTACTTTTCAATTATGAAAGTATATAAATTGTGCTATTTTTTATCATGAGAATATTGATTGCATTTTTTTAATAATTGTGAAGGGAAACATGGTTTGTTTTATTTACTTCCAAATTTAAGCTCAACAAAAAAAGGTGGTTGTAAAATTACAGTGCTTATAGGATTTTCATAGTCATGAGGGGAACACTTCATGCACTATGAGTGAGGTTTCACCAAATGGTATCAATAAATTGCACCATGCTTATTAGGTTCATAGGAATAGTTGCAACCGTGGTCATTTCTTGCCATCACTAACATAGTGTGGGTTGTACACCTCCCCTCATAGGAAAATAACCACCTCTTTGCAATTCATCATGATGAATTATCCCATACTATGTTTATGAACTCTCTAACTAGCATTGTTCCATGTAATACACTATTGAATTTGCCACTAGGATGGGATGTCTTTCCTCATTGTGCTCTATTAACTTACCTCACAAAATGGGTGGGTGGCTTCATTGGTGTCTAATGATCATGCCAAATAAATGGCTATATGAATGGATGACCCCCCACAACCCCACCTTGGCACTACTACATATGCTGAAATATTTTTTTATTTATGCATTATTATAGATTTTTATAAATACACATAATTTATATTAAAGTGTTTTCAATAACATCATATGAAACTTTCTTAATTACAATGGTAACAAAAAGAAGCACTTGATTTTGTAAAAACCATGTATGTATGTATGTATGTATGTATGTATGTAAACAATTCTTAATACAAATCTATAAGAATAATTCATTTTCATTTAACTTCAGAGTCATTTCATTTTTAATTTAAAAACTACAAAGAAACAAAATTACAACATCATAAAACTCTTTGACCCTATGAATTAAAAAGAAAAACAAAAGATATCTAAAATATCTAATTATTTATCATATTACATATATAAATACAAAGAAACCAAATTAAAACATCATAAAACACTTTGATCTTGTCAAAATTAAAAAGAAAAACAAATCTACAAGAACAATTCACTTTCATTCAACTTCAAAGTCGTCTCATTTTAAATTAAAAATTTAACAAAAACAAATTAAGACTTAATCATACCTTATATAAAAACATAAAACACTTTGACCCTCCAAGGAAAACCCCCTCATTTTCATTCATCAATAATTTAATGATATACAAATATACAAATAACTAACTCAGCCTCTCTCCACGCCAACATGCTTATCTTTAAGTAGATTTCATTCACCCTTCCACCTCATATACAAATACTCTTCTTGCCAACAGGCTTATCTGAGTTAGATTTCATTTCATCATAACATTTGACCTGTCACCCTTCCACCTCATAAACATCAGCATTACTGATAAAACTTCACATCAAACGTTACATCATATGATGATGATGATGATGATTAAGATTAAACTCCCAAAAATAATCTGGATTGCTCCTTCCAATGTTCCTTGGCCTGCTTCACTCTCAGTGCTCTTTCCATGGGCAATCTTTCCTTCCACACCTCTCTACACCTGTTCCAACTAATCACTCAGATTTTGTATACAAAAACAAAGGTACAAAAAACTTTTTTAAAAGTAAAGCACTAACTTTGCAATTAAAAAAGCCTATAAAGTAGCAGTATCCCCACAAGCAAATGGTGCCCACAGAAAGATGAAGAAGAAAAAACAAAAGTACCATGACCTACATTAACTGCAGCACTAGAAAATTGGGATGGCCTACTTTAAAAGAATACTAAATTGCAGCCATAGAAAACAATTGCTTTGTTGGTAAGACAGCGTTAATCTGTGACAATTATTTTTCTAGTGTGATGATATTTGAAGTGATTATCCATTCACATTGTTAAATTATAAAAAGTATTTGTTTAAGTTTAAGAAAATACAAATAACAGTAACAATTTGAAAAGCAGTAATGTCAGTGTATTAGGCTTTTTCATAATGGTTTGGTTTGATCTGTCTGATTTGTTTTTTCTAGATACTGTTGGTTTCATTGTTTCTTTTGATCTTCTAAATGAAAGGTTTGACCTAAATTTGGGAACGGTTGTGATAAACCTCCTTAAATTTTTACCTTAAAAATCTTTAGTGACAACTGTTGCTATTTAAAAGATTTTCTATGATTTTCTATAATTCCTTAATTACCATATTTATCAATTAAAGTCATGTAAGTTTTTCCCTTTCTGCTTGCAACTTTATGAGATACTTTTTATCATCAACTTTTTCAATCATGCTACATGATCTATCATCCAGATGAAAGAAATAGTTTGGGATCATACTACATTACCTGTTCTCTAACTATTTCTTTCATCCTGATGATAGATCATGTAGTATGATCAGAAACTTTGATATTGAAAAGTAAACACATAATTGAAATCAGAAAGAATAATACTAATTTATTTATTTTTTTAAATGAATATGATTAAAAATATTTTTTTTGGAAAATTTATGTTGTTTTTACTTCTAAAATATTCTATTATAATTTGACCAACTGTAAAAATATCATATCTTCACACAATAGCAATACTAATAATTTTGGGAAACAGCTTAGTACTCAGTAGTAAAATAGTACACCTGAACCAAATAATGGAAGCATACCCAGTTTACAGTTTATATTATTATTTTTCTAAAACTTATTGCTAGTTGACAAACCTTTTCTTGAGAAGCAATCCTGATTGCACTAAATAAACAGAATTGGCATACACTCCCATCTGCAATAAAGGACACCATTAAGAATTAAGAACATGGCATAGAACTTTGATCATATTGAATAGATATTGGAGCTTGATCGTGGGTTTTTACTTCACCTGTCTACAAATAGGACACATTGACTTCTGCTTTGCAGCCTTTACTCCTGCTATGGTTGGTACAGAGGCACTGGTACAGGCACAACTGTTGCAGAAAATATGTCCACATCCCAGAGCAATTGGCTCAAATGCAGTGTCCTGCAAGATAATTTTAGTATAAGTCTGCATTTAGTCATAATTATAAAAGGAAGAAAAGGGGCATGAATTTAACAAGAGATGAAAACCCAAAACAGAAAATTTCTGAGACTTACTAGGCAAATGGGACAGTTGAGATTAAAATCCAGATTTGCTGATTCCAACAGTTTACAATTAATACTAGGTCCAGCAACAGCAATGGTAAATTCAATACTATATGTACAGGCCTCCCATGCTTCACTTGTATACTTCTTGCCTTGTGAGCAGTTGATTTGGAAGGCACAGAGTTCTATTAACCATGGGGATTTCAGCAGCTCTAGTTGTTCAGTATGCAATCTGGACTTAAAGTGTGGAGTGTGGGTTGAACAGTGGACCTACATGGAAACATGAGTTCATAGAATCAAGTAAAATTGCAGTACAAATTAATGTTGAAGAAATAAAAGAAAAGATAAAACAAAATAACAGATTTACAGATGTACTAACTTTACTGTATTTCACCAGCAGCTTATTGATTGCCTTGGCATTGGTAGCTGCATATGATATAAGCTTTTGGGCCTGTGCTATTCTTCTTTGTTGATAATCTGCAAACAGATATCTAGCCCTCCATAAGTATCTCCTTAGATCGGAGGAAATCTGATGATGGAGCAGGTTCTTAGCATGGAGATTGAAGCAGCCAATTACAGCAGATATTTGCCTGTTCACTTCTTTCACAAAAAATCTTTCACACTCTGCAGAAACATTTTTGAAAAGACAATCCATCAGAAAAACATAATAGATTTTTTCCTTTTTTCTTTAAACACCACAAAGATAAAACTTGCTTGAGTAAATGCTTTGGGAAAAACAGTGTATAATGAAACCATTCTCCAAAATATAATCTCCTCCTGAAACCCATGGTCATGATGAAGTGATAAACAATATAAGGAGAATGAAAAATATTAGTAGCATGAACTTTGGAATTACCAGCTAGTTGCAAAATCTCAACTTCACTGATGACTGATGATGGGTTAAGAAGTTGCAACACAAATTGTCCTCTCTTTGAACAATACACATGCAATTACATCAAAATCTAGACTAATAATGTTTGATCTGTGGAAACCTTAAAAACTTTAATAAGGAAGCAGATTTTAATAATCATGTCTACAATCTTGCAGTCAGAGTTCATGATATTGGCATGAATTGATTTTAGATATGAATGATGCGTTGGATCAAACTTTATGATCTCTTCTCTTGCTTTCTGATTTCTGATGATGGATCATAGAGTTTGATCCAAAAACATCAAAGAAAACCTCACATCTAGAAATAAGTCATGCCAACGTCTGCAACCTTATGTATCAGCAAACTTAAATCCAGAAACAATTTATGCCAACGTCTACAATCTTAAACATCAGCAAACTTCAGAGTCAGTAGATTTCCACAGCCATAATGATTATCATGCTTGCTTCTGGATTCAACTGCGTAGAATTTATTTGCATCAATTAGATCACACTCCATGAAATTCATTTGCCTGTTCACTCTACAGCTCTCTCATCCTAATGATAGATCATGGAGTGTGATCTCAAACATAGATACAAATAATATCTACACAGTTGAATCCAGAAACAAGCACGGTAATCAACAAACTATCATTATCTTATGATCCAAAGCATTTATGGGCAAAGGTCAAAATTCTAGCCACTAAACTAGTATAAACTATGGATGATCAAGCACCAGGCATTTCCAGATAGATGATTGAACAAGAAAGAGAATTACCTATACAATGTTGAGCTGATTCAGAGTTAGCTATTGTAGTAGCAGCCTCTACATTTGGCAGTGTCTCTAACTCTCTCTTTCTGTGAATACATTCTTTCATAAGAGCTTTCAGTCTCTTATAATCAATGTAAAAGTATCCTTTCAATAGACGCCCACTTTTCATGTTGACGTAGTGCTGAGAAAACTTAGGTCTAGGAATTCTCTAAATTACTGTAATCATACATGCTTCCTTGCTTCTTGAAAGCCTTCACCATAATTTTATGCTGGTGGAACTTGTTTTTGGTTATATAGCCTTTGAATGTGAAACAAGTAATGGTGAAAAGGGGTTAAAAGATCCTTGGAATAATATGGTATATGTTTAGTGCGTTCTGAGAGGGGACTGATACGCTTGTCTGTCCACAATTAAAATATTAGTGGCAGTGTGTTTGTTTGCCGTATTGAAACAGACAAAGTCAAATTAGGCACCACTTGTATTTTTATTATTAATTTACTTATGGTCAAGCAGGTTTGCTTCCATACATAGGACAGTAGGATGTTTCATTGTAGTAATGATTACATTGTGGTGTCTTCATTACGTTTTGGGTTTTCATTATCATTTTATTCTTATGGTTGAAAAGACGCTCAGGATGTGAAAAGAAATAAAGCAACTCACCCCAAATATCTAGTCTGATAATTGAGCAATTAATTTAGATATATGTTTATTTAGATTGGATTTGAAATATAAATGAAATATTAAAATGAAAATGTATAGTTTCATGTTGGAAAGAAGATTTTTTTTTTGTGATAAGAGATTTGATAACTAGAATTTAAAGTTAGGTTTGGAATAAACAATGGTGATGATTATGTATTTTGAAATCTGAAATTTTGTCTGAACCTAGATCAAACCCGTTTTGTGATTGTAAGCCCCACATCCATAAACCTGACCTAAAAAGTGTGGTCGTGAATCTTCTTGTATGGTATCAAATCCTAAATCATTAGAATTTTGATACTTACAAAAAATATTTGCTAGTACATGCAATTGCAAATAGAAAAGCCAGTGGCACTAAAAACATTGTAAGAGCTTGCTACTTGTTATGGTGTGGAAGTGAATTAAAACCCCTCTTGCACCTTGGCCCAACCACGTTGATCTATTCAATAATTTTGAAAGGGATTAGAAGACACAAGCAACTTATGCAACGGATACCTATAAAGGTGTCAATGATGTATTAAATTGACAATGAGAGTTTGGGACTAGATGCAATTAACCAACTACAATGATGCATCATAGAGTATGACTTGAAACATCAATACCAAAAGCTTGCATGCAATATAAGCAAAAAACAATAATGATCTAGATTATGGGTTATGGAAATTAGACATCAACTATAATGACCTACTGGAAGACTACATGTTTGTTATGTATCTATGTAATTAGAATGTTTGATGCAATAGAGCTACTATAGCAAAAATATGAGTGATTTTGATTATTTTAGTACTAACTACACTAAGGGCTAAGCCTTAAATCCAAGGGCAAGGACGTGGATGGTAGTGCATTCAAAATTTTGGCCATGCACCAAACATCCAGTGGAGCATGAACTAAACAACCACTATATGAAAGGACTATGTCTAGGTCGTTCCACTCCCACAAGCTACATCCCATGCCTATAGGTTGTTATAACTAACCAAGAAGACACTCGACGAGACAAAGGATGATTTTCCCATGGTGATAGATTGATTTGTTCTTCTTTTCTAATTTGAAATGACCTAAAAGTAATGTACTTCTATAACATGTCCTAAGAACATTATTTTAAAATTTTGATACGAGAGTTGGAACTATGTTAATCTAGGAATGTAATTAATT
This sequence comes from Cryptomeria japonica, assembly GCF_030272615.1. Taxonomy (NCBI): domain Eukaryota; kingdom Viridiplantae; phylum Streptophyta; class Pinopsida; order Cupressales; family Cupressaceae; genus Cryptomeria; species Cryptomeria japonica. The sequence goes on along the minus strand of NC_081407.1, from coordinate 236,313,341 downwards.
TAAAAGTGGACAAAGTGGTTCAAATTTGTAGTTGTGGCCCTAAATTTGTTCAAGACCACATGTGTGTGTGATCTTGAAACAAGAAAAATAAATGTTATTTTAAGATTAATGAAAGTTTGAGTACAGGTAAGATGATGCTTATAAGTATAAAATTGAGTGTGGGTCAGTGAGATCACCAAACTGATTGAAATTATGTGTTAGGTTCATGCAAAGTAGAAAAGTGGTATAAACTAAGAGGGAAAAGTGTAAGGATAAAATTTTCACATTTTTTAAATGAAAACAATCTACCTTGTATACGTTTAAGATGAGATTACTTCATTTACTTGTGTTGTTTAGTCTACTATCAAATACAAAATTACTTGAAGGTAATAAACAACATTTGTTTTTAATATCCAAGTATAATAAAACTAGAAAAACTACAACTAGGAAATGAAATCAAACTAAAATTTATAAATAAACGAGAGTACTTGGTGAAAGAAAATATGTATATAGACTAGTTGCAAAGGTTTGACATGAGATGCAATATGTTGGAAATTTAGTTGAAGAGACTTATAATTGGTGGTTTTAGCACAATCAACATCAATTAGAATGGTACTAAATATCTCCACTTCTCTTGAAAAGATGAAGATCCATCTCCAAGGTTCCTTTTTAGTCAAGTCTTGACTATGTTGGAAAACCTAAGTGGTGTATGTAATTTTCTTACAAGGGATCTTTGTTAGCATAAATCAAATTGGACAAAGATAAATAATTAAATTTTTTAGATTTACTAAAACAGGTTTATTAAAGCAAGGCTCAAGTCCTAAACTAATTTAATATATTATTTTAATCAAAATAAACTACTTCTAAGATGTACTTGAATGTAACTTGGATCTAAAATTATCCTAGATTATCAAGCAACAAAAGAGATCAAAAGATAATCAAGGTTAGAGGAAAAAATTAAAATACATGTATATAGACCATGGTAAGCTACAATCTATCCTCTCAAATCTAAAAGATTAGATAAGATCCATTAAACCAATATTGTAATGGTTAATATTCCACACAACCATCCATAGTATCAATACAAACATCTTATTTTATCAATTCTACCATGGGAGTGACACAACCTACACTTGAAAGACTACAATGTCCCTCAAAGAACTACTTAATTTTATATTGAATACCCTCTCTAGAGGTAGGGTTTATTTCATACTATCTATAGAATAATTTAACTCAATAGTCCCATCAATGAGAGGGAAATATAACTTACCATATTTTCAAAGCATATATTTATCCCATGATATGCTTTGAGTGTTTCTCAATTCACAACTACTTTAGAGGTAGTTATTTATAGCTTAGAAAGGAAAGACTTCCATCCTAGTGACACCTCTTGGAAAAAAAAATATATATATATATATATATTTTAATATACAATAATTTAGTAGTGAATAAATTGCTATACATAAGCTTAAAAAGGGCATTTATCTTAGGGATAGAGCAATATTTGAACACTTTTAATAGAGACTTCAATTTGATATTAATTCTCTTCAACTTGACACATATCTAATTCCAACACTTGGAAGCAAACAGACAACTAAGAACTAAACCGTGATTGGTTTCTTCTACCTATTTGCGTAAGATACATCGAAATAAAACTTGAAATATATTTGTTTGTTAATATTTCAACTACTATAATCTTTTTATTTATTACCATCCATACAAACCTCCTACATTTGATCTAGATAATATTTGTGTCAACACTTGATAATAGGTTAATATTGATATTTAGTGGCGTCCATTAAATTTGAATAGATCAATTTTATTGATTAGATATAAATTTTTTAATATAAATATCATATTCAAACATTGCTTTAAAGAGGGGGAAAATTTAGACACTAAACTATTTTTTTAATTGTTCTCCTAAAATTAATCACAACTTAGAATTCTACACAAAGGTGTCTCTCATGGGATTTGAACTTGGGTCTCCACATTGAGAACTCAATGCTTTAACCAACTAAGCTCAACCGCTTGGACTACATTTATAATTTATCAACCCACTTTATATATTTAATTAAATAATTTATAAATTATTATTTATTTAAATATAAGCTAAATCCCAATTTCAAATCATTTCTATTTTCTAATTATCTATTTTTATTTATCCCTTTAATTAAATAATATTTTATTATTTAATTGAATGTGAGCTAATTATCCATTCATAATTTATATTTCCATCTTTATAATTCTCAAATTAGAAACTTAATCTTCTTCCTAGATTAACTCTTCTTAAAATTAAAAACTTATTCTTTTTTCTTTATTCAATTCAACTTAAAAATAGAAACTTTATGCGCACATTTATCCATCATTTAATTAAATGATCCATTATAATCTTCTTATGTCCTCAAATTGGAAACTTTTATTTTTAGGTGAGTTAAAATTATATAAACGTATTATTTTACTCATCATTTTGGGATACAATCAATCTTAAGAAATTCTACTATGGCAAGTCAGTCATTCATAGTCATTCACATGTGTTATATGATATTCATCCACATACTTTCGAGGAAAATCAACACATGAGTAATTTTATTTTGACGTTTACAATGGTACATTCATAAACTAAGATTTCAATTTTATTTATGTTTATGCATTAAAAGATTCATTTATTTCCTTAGTTTATGAATTTTTTTTTAGGAAGTCCAATTATTCCTTTGGAAGATGATACAACCTTAAGCTAGATGGGGGATTTTATAATCCATAAGCTAGTTGGATCCAATTTTCCATCTTATCATTTGTGAAAAAGGCTAGCACCATCCATAATCCATACGACATATTGTAGAATATTTTTTCTAAGTATTAAAAAGGGAATTTCACTATTAAAAAAACTCTTTGAAAGAAATTTCACCATTAAAAAAATCTTTATTTATAATAAGAAAATTATTTACATAAAATATCATTATGATTATTTGACCAAAAATTGAATGTGTGTGAAAAGTGGACCTGTATCTGCAAGACACAACACTTCAATCAAGTCATTACATGTATGGTTAATCAAATATAATCAATGAATAATAAACCATAACAAATCGACCCATTGCCTTCTAAAAGATGCAAGTATAAGATTGCTCTCAGATTATTTAGCAATACCAATGACTAGACAACATCAAGATGAAGGATTTAATCTATATTAGCATGATGAATGCTAGATGGATGCAACATTAATCTAACAAGATTTTTGCAATATTAAGCTAAATGATTTAATCAATGTGAAATAATTAACATGCAATATATCAATGAGTCTAGAGCAAAAATAGTATAATAACAATATATTCTCCAGCCTCCAGGATCTTTGAATGAGAGATGAGAGCTTGAATTTATAGAAAATTCAGAAAAAAAAACCAACGGCAAAGATCAAATGATGATGAGCGGTCAAGATTTTCCAAGAGGAAGCACAATCCAGGTGAATTGATGTGATTGGATGCTTTTCTCAGTTTTAAAGGAAATTGAACTAAAAATAAGATTAAATCAGAAAAAAACTGATTTATTCTCTATTTCATTCAATTTTGAGATTTAATTGCTTTCTTTGAGATTATTTATCAATTTTTAATTTGTTTTTCAAGATTGTTTCCAATTGATTTCTTTTCTCAATTTTTTAATTCTTTCTTGGTCAATTAATTCCTTTTTCTAATTTATTTCCTTTTTTGAAGATTTGTGCTCAATTGATTTATTAAATAAGATTAATTCCTCTTTCTTGATTTGATGGCAAATTGATTTATTTAATTAAATATGCAAAAGATATTTAATTAAAATAAATAAGATAATTGTTTAAAAATGATTTACTTGGAATGATTTAATTAATTAAATATATATTTAATTAATATTGGTTGATTAATTTTGCCATGTGACCTTTGATGTTTAAAGAGTTAATTGTGTGTTCAAGATTTATTTAATTGCCTTTGGTTGAGACCTTAGTGATGTTGTCGAGATTAGCGGCTCATGGTTTAGATGACCATTTTTAGGATATTACATTTGCCCCTCTTTGAATTAATGTGCGAGCAGCGCATTGGTTCAAAGAAAATTTGATGTCTAGGAGATACCAGTTCTGAACTTGATTGATCACGAACTAGATGAAAAGCAAGGTGTTTAGCTTGATTCGAAGCGACAAAGCTAAATGAAGTCTGATTAAAGCGATACCGTTCATGAACTTGATTGAACTAGGAATGATAGAAAAGAAAAGATGCCAAACTTGAACTTGATTGATCAAGAAGCGGATCTTACTGATCTAGAACTTGATTGATCTAGACACAGTGAGTGATGATAAAAATCGATCTTCAACCTGATTGATCAAGATATGATAAAGATAAACTACTCAGCTTGATCAAGAAACGAATACTGAACACTTGCTTAGATTTAGTGTGATTAAAGAAACTCTTTAAACACTTGATTGAGTTTAAACGAATAATCAGCTTGATGAAAAGCGATGAAACTGATTAACCTTAAGAGATTGATTCAGATAAAGACAATATTAGCTTGATATGAAGCGATGAAACTAATATGCCCCTAGAGATTGATTTGATTCAGATGATCGAGAAATCTCAACTTGATATAAAGTGATGAAGTTGAGATGCCCCTAGCGATGAGGATTTGATTGATTTTCTTTAGTTGAAATAGATTTTTTTGCTCGACTTTCAATGAAGATTTTTAAAATTTCTCGACATTGAAGAATGTGAGGTCATAAGGTCACGAGTATGCCCCCTCGAGAGAGAAATCGAAAGATAGTGAGGGTACATGATGATAGGCAATTTCTTTAGCGATGATAAGTTGTTTTGAGCATAAATTGATTCAAAGGAATTTTTAAAAATTTAGCATTGATTAACGAGAAATTGAGCGCAAAGTTAAAGAAAGAGCACTTGATGAAAAGCGCTAAGTGGTCCAAATTCTGAAATTGACTAGCAAAATAATCTCAAATTTCAATTTCGATCCCGAAAATGGAATCAAAACTGTCAAATTAGCTAAGGGTACAATTTTCGTGTCCATCGGAGCAAGTTGAAAAATTAGGTTTTTGGCTATATATGGGACAAAGTGTCATTTTCAATTCATTTTAACCCTCCAAGTTTGAAAACTCAAAAAGCCTCTTGCAAAAAAAATAGTGGTCCCTTTTCATCAGCATCGATTCGAGCACTAGAGAAGACATAATCGACCTCGAAACTATGAGCCAGCGGTAAGTGATCGATCTTAAGCTTGTTTGTGTTTCCAATTTTGAATTTTTTTGTGCATTTTTCACGTTTTCCGTATGTTTGAAGTCGGGCGTCACGTTTTATCGTGCGAGACAGGATCCTGTTTCGTACGAGAAACTGGCAAATTTTGTTTTGTCATTCCAGACCATTAGATTTGTCATTCTAGGGCCACCCATGTGTCGTACGTCAGGTCTGTAAAAAGACCATTTTGTCATGCGGGGTCTAAAATTTTTTTGTTTGGGGTTGTTTTGTCGTACGTCACCTATTCTTAACTCGTACGAGATTCTACTTCTCTGTGCTTTGTCATTCGGGAAACAGTGAACATTTTTTAAGGTGTAAACGTGAAAATTTGATTTTGCATTTGACTTAGTTGGATTTGCGTGATATTTTACTTCTCATGTAGGCTCATTTGGAATGTTTTATGATGCTTCGTTGTTGGGTTTTTGCAGGTTCGATTACCTCCTATGTTATTCAGATGTGTGTACCCTCCTACCATGGCATTAGTGCGATATTTATCTAAGGTTGAGCAAGCTCATGTTGATTTGTGCGGCTTGACTCATTTGTTGGGATTACCTGATATCCGTGTGAATCACGAAATGCTCACGGCATTGGTAGAGCCTTTTCATTCGGAGCATAACACATTTCATCTGTTGGTGGGGGAGTTGACTATCACTCCTGAGGATGTATACAAGATCCTTTGTATCCCTTTTGTTGGGGATAAGGTGGATTATGATTTAGGGCACCTTCCAGGATTGTAGGCCGTGAGGTATGTCTTTGGTGATCCTGACATTTTGACTCGATCTATGAGTTGGGATATTCTTATGAGCAGGTACAATGAGGAGTATCCTTTGGCATGCATCCTAGTAGGATTGATAGGTTGTTTTCTGATGCCAGACAGAGGGCAGCAGGGCTTCCAGTGCAAATGGGGTCGGATGTTAGAGAGGTTGATAGAGACCCCTTAGAGACTTGGTTGGGGCTCTTGTTTATTGGCCCACATGTATCGAGAGATGCATGAGATCGTATATAGAGATGGGCGGAGCATGGCCGCTGGTGTGTATATTCTGTAGGTGTGGGCTTGGGAGCACCTTCCCGTGTGTCGGCCAATAGTAGCTGATAGCAGAGAGCTTGGGCAGCCGATCATTTATAGGTATGCCAGATATATTACACAACCCCATCTGGGTAAGACAGATTTCTGGAGACGGTAGCTCGATGACCTGATAGTCGTCATATGGAGACCATACAAAGGTTTGGAGCCGTGGGATGACTGGTTGCTAGTTCGCAGGGACTTGTTTGTTACACGCCCACTGATTGGGAGGTCACAGACCATTGTGGAGTGATTCGTTGTGTCTCGGGTGATGAGGCAGTATGGCCGACCTCAGGGGATCTCACAGGAGTATATAGCTTATGCTTGGTATGCTGACAAGGAGAGACAGGGATGGTCTCCACGGTTGTCATATGCTTTGGTGATGTAGGAGTTGACAGGGTTACACCGCCTGAGGTGGGATTACTTGAACGATGTAGCAGATGTGGGGGTATTGCCCCAGTATAGAGATCATTTTCAGCAGCATCCATTCTCGTGTTTTACAGATCTAGGTGAGCATGCTCCTCATATTGAGGATGTTGAGGATGATCCCCCCGCACCAGCACAGGGACAGGGCCAAAGGCAGGGTCAGGCACAGAGAGCTGAGGCTCCACGACGGGGTAGTGGTGATCTAGGTGCTATAGTAGCAGGGTGCCAGCTAAGGGAGGATAGTAGAGGGGTGAGGGTGGATCCTTAGGAGGAGTGGGTGTGAGATTGGGTGGGATGGAGGAGGCACGAGCAGCACCTAGGCAAGTTCGGCAGCGGTGGGAGGAGCAGGGTGGAGCTGGAGGTGGAGGTGGAGATGGGGGTGGAGAGCCTATGAGAGAGCAGGGGATAGACGTTGGTAGGTCAATGAGGGCACGTCTTGTAGAGCTGCAGTCATAGTTGCTAGTTGCTCAGACTCAGCTAGCGGAGAGAGACTGGCAGCTAGCTGAGATGAGGACTGAGTGTGATCGCCAAATCACCGAGGTGAGGATTGAGCATGATCATTAGATTGTAGTGCTGAGAGCGGAGATGAGAGCAGAGATAGATCCCCTGCGACAGGAGGTCCTTCACCAGTCTAGTAGGGCATCTTACTATGTTGCAGTGTATAGTGTTGCAATTCTTGTTGCACAGTAGGTGATACCCTACTCATAGTATATGGCACAATTAGAGGGAGCACGGGCGCCTCGTCAAGATCCCGGACATCAGGATCCTCCTCCACCACCAGGCGATGAGGGAGAGGGAGCGAGCTAGATGATTTATTTTTGTAGCTCAGATATTTTTTGTAGACACACCCATTTTTTTGTAGCCTATACGATTCTGACTCCGATGGGAGTTTGTATATGTCTTTTGACATCATTTTGTACTCTTATACTTGACATGATATATATACGAGATCCGATTTGACTTCATCATACTTGTATTGATTCGCTTATGAGATGTCCTTTATATGCTTTATTCTATATGTATGCATATATTTCCAGTAGGAATGTATGTAATGCAAATGATCATGGATGTCTATCTTTGTTTCTTTTCGTATGCAAATAGATGAATGTGCAACTAAGTAATGAATAATGCAAATTTGTCATTTTCTTATGCAATAAGATGAATGCAGATGAGTGATAGTGAAATGTATGAATCTATATAAGATGCTGATGTATGCAACTAACATCTCAAAACACAAGTACTCGATCGGAGAAACGATGATGAAAAAGAGACCACTTAGCTGAGAAATGATGAATGCTCCAACTCTCATTCAAAAGATAAAGAAATCAGTGTTATTATGTAGAAATCACTCTAAATTCACAAGATACAAAATGAAATGCAAAATGAGATGCAAAATGAAATGCAACCTAAACCTAGTCACTGGACCTTGAAAAGATTCATTTTTATCATTGAGTGTTTGACAATTATAGCAGACAGAGTAGAGTTCCTTTCTTTGTATATGCAATATTAATGATCTTGTCTGCAATGACCCTTTTTTCGTTCATATCCTTGGATAAATTATGCATGGACCCGAATTGCACAATAAAGAAATGCCCTCAAAATAGACAAAGAAATGATGGGAACCTCCTTGTAGCATTCAAATAAGCAGAGTTGAGGTATGTGAGGCGATTCCACCTTGATGTGAAGGCTCTTATCACAGACACCTAGCTAATTTAGATGTTTCCAGATCATTGAGATCATTCCTACAAGCAGCAAACAAGAAAATATTATGCCCCCAATCCTTGCTCCTCTTAGTCACAATAGACTTCCTTGAGTTACTCAGAGGGATAATAATCGAAAACCAATATAAAAGACAACACACAAAGAAAATTTTCATTCATAGCTCAAACTGTTTAGTGTTTGTTTTCCATTATGTTGTTTTGCTTGTTAACTCAGTGATAAAACTCTTTAGTAGTCAGGAAATAGGTAACTGACTCGGAGTGGATGACTAGGTTTCACTGATGTAAGGTTGACTTGGTTGATACTGCTTAGGACATGTAATGTGCTCTGTTGATTACCTAAGACTAGGACATTGATCGGTTTCAAGCCATGAAGGTTCCAACGAACTAGGATGTCACAAGAGTGACTAAATAATGTACAAGCGAAAGCAAAGATGCATGAAAGTGGGAATGCCAACGTTGCGTTGATAGATGGAGCGCTCGAGTACAAGAGGCACCTGTTTACCAGGTTTTCACCTGCTTGGCAGAGATTCATTTTATTTTTTTCTACCAAGGTGCCTGTTTACCAGGTTTTCACCAAGGCATTTTCTCTTCTTTTTTTCTTTTTTGTTTTTTTTTCTTTTTCTTTTTTTTCTTTTTCTTTTTTTCTTTTTTTGAATTTCTTCAGGACTTTTTCTGATTTTTAGGATTTCTTCAAGACATTTTCTGATTTTTATGATTTCTTCAGGACATTTTCTGATTTTTATGATTTCTTCAGAACATTTTCTGCTTTTTTATGATTTTTTCAGGACATTTTCTTATTTGTATGATTTATTCAAGACATTTTCCACTGTAAAAGTTCCTGGAGCAAAGAATATTTAGGTGAAGAATTTCTTCAGATGGATGGTGTTAATCGGTTCACGGAGCTATTCTCCTTCCGATGTTGAAAGTTGATAAGCACCAGAGCCAAAAGTTGCAGTAACGATATAGGGACCCAGCTAGTTGGGTTCCAACTTCCCTTTGTTATCTCGAAACTATTGATTTTTAGGATTCTCTCTTAGAACTAAGTCACCAACCTAAAATTCTCGATGTCGAACTTTCTTGTTATATCATCTGGACATTCTCTTTTGATACACTCTAAGATGATCAAACGCCACTTGTCGACGCTCATCTAGCAATTCGAGCTCTTGCAATCTAGATATTCTATAGTCTTCATCAGTAACAAGACCTTGCAAGGAAACTCTTAGAGATGGTATTTCTACTTCAGTAGGTAATACTGCTTTGGACCCATACACCAAAGAAAAAGGTGTAGCCCTAGTAGGTGTTCTGATACTTGTTCTATAAGCCCACAATGCAAGATTGAGCTACAGATGCCAATCCTTCCCGGATTTGTTCACTGTTCTATGCAAGATAGTTAGTAGGTTTTTGTTAGATGCCTCTACTTGTCCATTACCTTGAGGGTAATATACTAAGGACCAATGTTGTTTGATTTTAAACTTCTCATAGAGTTCATCTAGATTTTTCTTCTTAAACTATCCTCCATTGTCTGTTATAATTGATGAAGGTATACCATATCTGTAGATGATATAGTTAAGAATAAATAGAGCTACTTGTTTTCCGGTTGCCTTGATGAGTGGAACCGCTTCTACCCACTTAGTGAAGTACTCAATGGCAGTGATAATAAATTTATGTCCATTAGATGATGCAGGATATATTTGACCTATTAGATCGAACGCCCACTGTTGGAAGGGCTAGTGTGTCACAAAGGGTATGAGATCCCTTGTCAGAGCTATAGCATCCTAAAATTGCAACACTTGCAATTTCGACTGCATTTGGGTCTTCACAATGGCGGCACAACACTGAACCTGAATGGAGACCCTGAAACCTGTTTGCAACATCAAAAACTGCATCTTTCTGCACCTTGGCCTGATCCTCCTTGCACCCTGCTGTCTCGGGAGGTGGGACCATGGCGCCCAGCACCCTGGTCCCTGGCCCTATTTTGGGCCCGGTCTCTTTTTGGGCATCGGGTCTTCAAGTTTGCAATTTGGAAAATAATGTTTCTAGGTCGGCCTAAGGTTGGAAAAATTAGTCTCCTAACCCTAATTGACAAGTATATAAACTACATTTCCCCTCTCAGAGATGGTAGAGAAAAAAGAGGAAAAATATATGCATACAAGAGGCAGAAGCGATATTCAAACATTCAAGCATTCCTTCATTCTAAGTCTCCATTCAAGGCTAAGTGTTGCATTCAAGACAAGGATTCAACCATTGAAGAGGAGATCACTGACAACATACAACATCATTACACCTTCGCATGTAAGAATACAAACATTCTTACAACAAGGTATCAGTACTTGATTACATTACAGACATTTACATTTACAGCATTCTCATTTCTTGGTTAATTCCAAAACCGGGGTTTGACCTGAAGGCAAACCCCTAATCCCTAACCCCCCAATCGTCCTCTCTTTTCTGTGTGTAGGTTGCAAGTACGCAACTGTAATTGAAGATCTGGAATCCTTGTGCAGAGACGAATAGATCCCCCTTCGTTTCGCGGATTTTTCGGAGGACCGTGTGCACTCCGGGCACCATCTTCGCGTCAACTTTCGCTCAAACTTGCAGGACAGCATCGTCTTGACATTTTACTACTAATTCTAGGTCCGTAGCTTCATCCTGTATCCCTATCTCCATTTATAAGCAAATCTTTCTTACTTTACATGCATTCCTAGTTCAATCCTTCTATCTACATTCTTTACAAAAGAGGGTAGCCTTGCTGTCTTAACCCTTGAAACTCATTCAGCATTCAATCTTGCATTGTGTGGGATTGGATCTTGTGGGTTTCAACCCCTCTTTTGAATGTAAAGTCTCTCCTAAGTGAAAACTGTCAATCCTAGTGACCTCCTTTCTCCTTGGAGTGGGGGGAACACCTAGGGTTCGATTTTCCGCTTTACATTTTTGGTGAACCCGATGTGAACATCCTAATTCTGATTATTCATGGTTAGATCTGAAAAATTTGCTTCCTTAATTACATTTCCATGTTTGATCTTTTGCAAAATTTAGAGGTTAATTTTCTTTTTAGTAATTGAGCTTGTGAAATGTTTAATGGTTAATGCTTGTTTCAGATCTACCCTTCTATTGCAAATTGTCAATTCATATTTGTGCTTTAATTCTGGAAATTAAGTGGTTAAGTGTCAAAACCCTAATTTTTAAAACCCTCTTGATTCAACCTTTGACCAATGATTTCACTGATCAAAACATCTCCAAATCGGTTGTAACTTTGGATTCCGCAACAAAATCATAATATCTTTCATCCCTGAAAATTTTGAAAAAAGTTGCGAGGATAGTGTGCACCCCGAGCGCCACTGTCCCCGACATTTTTTTTGAAATTTCGGGAGCTAGATCTTACTGTATTTTTCTGCTAAAATCCAGAATCTTGGCTGATTTCATCAATTCTAACACTTTCATAATTAATGTCAAAGTTGGTCTAGTGATTGCTTGGATTAAGGCTTATAATCATTCAAAAATTGTTGAAATTGAAATTTTGTGTTAAAATTGTGTTTCTTACTGTCCTAAATCTGAAAAGTGTGTTGGCATTCATTCAAAGTTTCAGTGCTTTATTCAAATTTTTGCAATTTGTGACTTTTGAAATTAAGTGTTTAATTGCAACAACTTTGATTTCCGCTTTCAAAATTGAATTTTGCATGAAATTGAGTCAACTTTTAAATTTCAAAGCTTGCATTGCTTTTAGTATTCCCTCTAAAATCACAAAATTCAAAATTTCAGTTTCCCTCTCTTTTTCAAAATTCAAATCTTGCATTTTTCAACAATCTTGGTAGGGTTCAATTTTGAGATTGCAACTTTAATTTGGCCTATCTACAGATCGTAAAATCACTCAATTTTTTCAAATTAGCTTTAAAATCATCATAACTTTCATCGCTAAAAATTTCGAAAAAAGTTGCAAGGACCGTGTGCACTCCGTTCGCCATGGTCCCTAACATTTTTTCTGAGATTTCGGGAGATTGTCGTGATTGCATTTAACAGCCTAAATCTAGGAGATCGGTTGATTTTATTGAAATTTACTACCTCTAAATTCAAACTCTTCTCTCCCTCTCTAGTGCATGAGTTTTACAACAATAAGCCCTACTTACACTATTCCCGTTAGACGAAGCCTTAGAATTAAGTCTTTCCAAGGTTTAATTACCGAGGAGATGGAACCTAATTTGAATGGCCTCTTTAACGAGGACACAGGTAATTCCTCTAATCCTCTTAATGATGAAGAAACTCTCCATGAGGTTTCTGTAGAGCAACTTTTGAAATTGGATAACCAATTTGATGATTTTCAGCAATGGATGTCTCAAGAGTATCCCGATAGTCAAGCTCTTTCATTAATTGAGGGTCTAAAACGCATGGTTCAAAGTGATAAGAATGGAATTGATATTTTGCGTGGTATGGCACACATTGTGGATTCGAATGTGATGCCTATGAAGAGTTGTGCCAAAACTTTAGGTTATACACAACCTCCTACTCAAGTCAATCATTCTATTCCTTTGACAACTTCTATTGCTAGTATACCTACTTTTACATCAAATATAATGACTACTTCAATACAAAACATTCCACCTATGATCACCAGTCATGGGGGCAATCCTTCCTCTTCAATCAACCCTCTTCCTTCATTCAATCCGACTTCTTCATTCATTCCTTCAATGGGTGTCCCTACTACATCTCCACAAATGAACATGACGCAAGGGGGCAATTCATTTAACCATTCCATTCCTCCTTGTAGTGTTCCTTCTTTTCAATCATCTCCTATGACTAACCATCATAGTGTCCCACCACCTTACTCTCAATCAATGCCTTCTTTCAATAACATAATACCTCCATCACAATCTAACATGTCTAATATGAACTCTTCGACTGAAGTGACCATTAACAATCTTGCACAAACTATCTCTTCTTTATAGCAACAAATTGCCTCTATGAATCAATCTAAGTTTAGTGTGCCCACATTTGATGTTGCGAGCCCACTTTCTCTTGACATTGTTCAAGCTATCCCACCTAAGCATGTTGAAATCCCATAGTTGGAGCTTTATAATGGTAAAGGTGATCCTGTAACGCATGTTAAGACCTTTCAAACAGTATGTACCGATTTTGCTCATGACCAAAGGTTGCTTGCAAAACTGTTTACTAGAACATTAAGAGATAAGGCTCTACAATGGTATTGCTCGTTGCCTTCCTATTCTATTACTTCTTTCCAACAACTTGCAAATGCTTTTATTCAACAATTTCAAAACAATATAAGTCCTAAAGTTACTTTAATTGATTTAATGCATTGTAAACAAGGTGTTAAAGAAAAAGTGACTGATTTCATTAGTAGATATAAGCATTTGTGTGCTCAAATTTCTTTTCCAGTACCTAACAATGATATTCAAAGAATCTTTATTTCTAATTTACAAAAAGATATTAGAGAAAAACTTTTGTTTTATGAGTTTACTTCTTTCCAACAGTTGTGTGCAACTCTTCACAATTATCAACTGACTGTGAGTCAAATGGAACAAGCAAATCCTATGGCTCCGAGTGATAAGGGTGATAGTAGTCAACAACCATTTGGGAAGTTTAAACCGAATAGAGGGTTCGTTAAGTTCAATGAAAACATCATCAGCAACAATGTGAATGCAGCATCAGGTGTGCCTCCTATTTCTAAGTTTTTCAAGAAAGAAAGAAAGTTTACTCCTTTGAATGAACCATTGCATAGCATTATGAATAAGTTATTGGAACAAAATGTGCTTACTCTCCCTCCTATAAAGCAAATAGATCCTGCAAAGATTAATTCACCCTATTTTGATAACAAATCTTTTTGTCAATTTCATCATCAACCTGGGCATGATACTGAAAAATGTTTTTCTTTAAAGGGTAAAATTTAGGATTTGATTGATAATAATACTATCTCTGTTTCAGGTGTGAATGAGAAAGGTAACACATCTGTAGCTCTTCCTAACCAAAATATTAAGATTTTTACTGATCCATTTCCTTCTCATACCTCTAATGTGATTGAGACTAATGATTCCTCTTTCTCACCTGATGGTCTTGTGTCTATGACTTCGAATGTGATTAACTTTGTAGAGCAGCAAAAAATCCCTAAAGAACCTTCTATCACATTTGATTCTAGTGAAACTATCAGGGCACCTGATGGTCCTTTATATATAGTTGCAAAAGTCAAGAATACACCTTGCCATGGAGTGCTTATTTATCCTTCTTGCATGGTTAATGCCATTACTGAAGAATTTCTTTTTACTTTGCAATTGAATCAAGTGATCTATGACAAAACAAATGTGGTTGTGAAATTATTTGATGCATTTTCTTCTCCTGCAATTGGTTCTATTACATTACCTATTGAGGTCCATAATAAATCCCTTGATGTGAGCTTTGCTATTATTCCATCATCCGAACAATTTCGTGTGAAGCTAGGCTATCCTTGGCTATCTTCCATGAAAGCTATTGCTTCTCCTATTCACAAGTGTTTGAAATTTCCCCATAATGGTGAAGTTGTTACTGTCAATCATAGTCTCTTTAAACTAGCTGAAAGAACTTCTAGCGTTCCTATTGATTATTTTTGGTCTAAACAATTCTTATCTCTTCCACCGCGAAGTGATCATCTTTTCAAATCTTATCAAAAGTGGAAAAAAGATATGATCTTATCTCTAAGTGAACCTAGAACACCCAAACTTGATATTCCTATCGTTCTTGAGAAGGAAGTTCTTCCTTTGAAAGATAAAACTAATGTCTTTCCTCAAGAAGATCCCCAACCTATGGATGTGACTTTGTCTATGTCTAATAAACTTTCTAAAAGTAGACCTATACCTCCTCGTCATGATGGACTTGGTCTCCTTCCTAAACCAAATTTTCCTCCTTTATATGGAGCAGTTCCTCCTCCTTTCTCTTATAAAGAGAAGAGACCTTCCTCTTCTCCTATTGTCCAACCTAAGAAACCACAACCTAAACACCCAAGTGATAAGGATGAGAACATTCCTCCTCCTCAATCTTCTCAACTTCCTACTAAGACTAGACGAAATCATTCTGCGCATGAATGCCGACGAAAGCGTCGTCTTAGAGCTCGTGCAGGTGCTTCTCAAACTTTGCAATCCCCAAAAACACCTTCAGCTAGTATTATTCCATTTTCTCCTCAGCCGAAAATTGAGCCAAAGTCTCCTAAGCATAAGATGCATGATGGTTTTGATCCTATGCGAGTTAAAGATCCTATTTTTAAAAATCTTGATGATGATATAGATGAAAATGTTATTCATGATGAAAATGTTACTTCTCTTGCTTCTGATAGTGAATATGAATATGTTGATATTGATTTTTCTAAAGCACTTATCCTAGCTCCTAGACAAGAACAACGTGGCCTGGAACATGAACATGGCCCTTGTTTGGATCTTGCGATAGCTCCATCTGCTATGTTGGATGTTCCTCCTCTAGCGTGTTTCCTGCCTTCCTGAAATATTGATCAGCAAGATCGGGGGGTGGATGACGTGCTAGACTAGTTTCATTAGCATAGCAGACTCTCTCCTCCTCTCTTTTGTTACTTCTTCTATGTGTTATTCTCATTCTTCTATTTGTTGTCCTTAGTGTTGTCTACTTGAGGACGATGCAAAGCATTGAGATCTCTTTTGGTCTCTCTCATGTTGACTCAAAAGACAAATGTGTTCCCTTCTTCTAGGTGACCTTCCTTGATTGGGGAATGAAGAACAATTATGCATACATACATATTATATACATGAATTATCATACAACATACTGACCCCAAGGAAAGTGAAGTCACCTCGTGATTTGTGTTTTGTGTCTATTATCCTTGGGTTTATCTCACACTTGGGGGCTAAATCTTTGTGATAACATGCTCCTTTCCCTTCTCATTTCTTATGTGTATCACTACCTTAAAGCAATCACCCCCGACGAGGCATGTGCGATCGCTTTAACGTAGGGGGCATACACTCCATCCATATCTCTTCAAGATTCTTAAAAAAAATTTCTTGGCGAACTTAGCTTTGCCTTGAAAATTTTTGGTATTTTTCTTGCATGACTCATAGTGAGGGAACCTTACTACTGACAGTCATGGTTCTCCCTCGTGATCTTCGCTTTTACTTTGTCAATCGAAGTCGTAAGATCCTTAGTCCTTTGGGGGCTTGGTGTATCTTGCCTCCTTGACCTGGTGAAAGTCTTTCAATGTTGTTTCCTTGTACTTTACCAGAAGTATGGGCGTACACTTATACTCCCACTAAAGTGGGGGCTAAATGTAGCGTCCTAAAATTGTAACACTTGCAATTTTGACTGCATTTGGGTCTTCACGATGGCGGCGCAACACTGAACCTGAATGGAGACCCTAAAACCTGTTTGCGACATCAAAAACTGCATCTTTCTGCACCTTGGCCTAATCCTCCTTACACCCTGCTGTCCCAGGAGGTGGGACCATGGCACCCAGCGCCCTGGTCCTTCAGTTGCATAGCGCCCAGCGCCCTGGTCCCTCAGGACCATGGCGCCCAACGCCCTAGTCCCTGGCCCTATTTTGGGCCTGGTCTCTTTTTGGGCATCGGGTCTTCAAGTTTGCAATTTGGAAAATAATGTTTCTAGGTCAGCCTAAGGTCGGAAAAATCAGTCTCCTAACCCTAATTGACAATTATATAAACTACATTTCCACTCTCAGAGATGGTAGAGAAAAAAGAGGAAAAATATATGCATACAAGAGGCAGAAGCGATATTCAAACATTCAAGCATTCCTTCATTCTAAGTCTCCATTCAAGGCTAAGTGTTACATTCAAGACAAGGATTCAACCATTGAAGAGGAGATCACTTACAACATACAACATCATTACACCTTCACATGTAAGAATACAAACATTCTTACAACAAGGTATCAGTACTTGATTACATTACAGACATTTACATTTACAGCATTCTCATTTCTTGGTTAATTCCAAAACCAGGGTTTGACCTGAAGGCAAACCCCTAATCGCTAACCCCCCAATCGTCCTCTCTTTTCTGTGTGTAGGTTGTAGGTACGCAACTGTAATTGAAGATTTGGAATCCTTGTGTAGAGACGAACAGATCCCCCTTCGTTTTGCGGATTTTTCAAAGGACCGTGTGCACTCCGGGTGCCATCGTCCTGTCAACTTTCGCTCAAACTTGCAGGACAGCATCGTCTCGACATTTTACTACTAATTCTAGGTCCGTAGCTTCATCCCGTATCCCTATCTCCATTTATAAGCGAATCTTTCTTACTTTACATGCATTCCTAGTTCAATCCTTCTATCTACATTCTTTACAAAAGAGGGTAGCCTTGCTGTCTTAACCCTTGAAACTCATTCAGCATTCAATCTTGCATTGTGTGGGATTGGATCTCATGGGTTTCAACCCCTCTTTTGAATGTAAAGTCTCTCCTAAGTGAAAACCATCAATCCTAGTGACCTCCTTTCTCCTTGGAGTGGGGGGAACACCTAGGGTTTGATTTTTTGCTTTACAGGAGTGTGTATAAGGTGCCCATGCAACTGACACTTTTCATAGGTTTTAGCAAATTTTATAGCTTCCTTCTCCATGTCTGGCTAGTAGTAGCCAGCTCTTAGTAGTTTGCGTGCTAAAGTCAGACCATTTGAATGAGATCTCAAACACCTTCATGAACTTTGGATAATGCATGTTGGGACTCCTCAGTTTCTAGACATCTAAGCAAAGTATTATCTAAACCTCTCCTGAATAGGTCATTAGTAATGATGACGTACCATGACGCATTTCGGATTAGGTTCCTTTTTTCATTTCAGGAAAGATTAGCAGGGATGACTTGGTCACGTAGGTAAGAAAAAAATGGCTATAACGAGATGAGTCATGTCCAATAATAGAACAGACTACCTGGGACTCAGGAGAATCATAGGCAGGGTAATGTAACTCTTCCACCAGAAATTCAAAGTGAAAATTAGACTCCTGTAGCTATGGTATAGATGCCAAAGTGGCCATTGCATCTACTGCTCTATTTGTTGTTCTGGGGATCTGCTGAAATGATACAAAGGTAAAATATTTCTTGAGGTCATCCACCATCCTCTTGTAAAGCATCAGTTTCTCATCTCTCATCTGATATAGGTCATTAATCTTGTTGATAATGAGTTGAGAATCTCCATAGATGTGTAATTCCACGATCTTCCACTCGATGGCCAGCTTGATCCCATTTACCAAAGCTTCATATTCTGCAATGTTGTTTGTGCAAGGGAAGAGAAGTTTGTAAGCATTTGGAATTGAGTATTTCTGGGGAGTAATAAATAGTATCCCGGCACTAGAACCATGTTGAGTGAAAGACTCATCAAAGAACATCTTCTATGATTGTTCAGTAAGGTGCATGATTGATTCATCTGGGAATTCTATATGCAGAGGTTGATTGTCTTCCAGTGGAGCTTCGGCAAGTTGGTCTGCAATAACCTATCCTTTGAAGGTTGTACGTTCCACATATTCAATGTCAAATTTTGTAAGGACCATGACCCATTTGGCCAGTCTTCCTGTAAGCGTTACTTTACTAAGAAGATACTTGAGTGGATCAATCTTGGCTACTAGCTTAATAGAGTGTGCCAACATATGATGCCTTAATTTTTGTGATGCAAAGACCAAAGCTAAGCATGCTTTCTCTATTATAGTATAATTCATTTCATATGACACCAATGTTTTGCTCATGTAATAGATAGCTCGTTCCTTTTTATTGTCATCCTATTGTGCCAGAACTACCCCCAGTGAAGTATCCATAGCTGATATGTACAAGATCAATGGCTTACCTTGAATTGGTGGAATTAATATGGGTGGATTAGAAAGATATTCTTTGATTTATTGTAAATATCATTCACAATATTCATCCCAGCTATATTGAATCCCTTTCCTTAATATCTTCGTGAAGGGTTGAGCTTTGTCAGCTAGCTGAGATATAAAATGCCTTATGGACTGAAGACGGCCTTGTAGACTTCTCATCTGACTGATATTCTTTGGTGGTGGCATTTCCATTATCGCTTGGACCTTTTCAGGGTCAACCTCAATTCCTTTTCTAGATATTATGTACCCAAGCAATTTTCTTGATGTTACCCCAAATGCACATTTCTTTGGATTTAAGCAGAGCTTGAATCTTTCCATTCAATCTAATATGAGGCATAGCTCTTGAATGTGTGTAGATCTCTTCATAGTCTTTACTAGGGTGTCATCAACATAATCTTCCATGTTTTTATGCACCATATCATGGAAAATAGTGGTTACTGCTCTTTGGTAAGTTGCTTCTGCATTCTTTAGACCAAACGGAATAAAATTCTAGCAGAAGGTTCCCCATGCACATGTGAAAGTTGTCTTCTCTTGATCTTTAGGGGCTATCTTGATATGATTGTAACCAGAGAATCCATCCATTAATGAATACATCTCATATCTAGTAGTCATATCTACTATCATGTCAATGTTGGGCAATGGAAAATCATCTTTTGGACATGCCTTGTTGAGATCCCTGAAATCTGTGCAAACTCTAATAGATTTGTCTGCTTTTGATACAGATACTATGTTGGATATCCATTCTGTGTAGTCTATAGCTCTGATAAATCCAGCTTTTAGCAATTTCTCTAGTTCAGCCTTAACTAGTAGTGCCACATGAGGATGCATCTTTCGGAGTTTTTATTTGACTGGTTTAACTCCTGGCATGATAGAGATATGATGCATGATGATATCAAGATCTAGTCCTGGCATATCTGAGTATGTCCATGCAAAGTTGATCTTCTTTTCTAAAAATAGATTGCTAAAATCTTTTAACTCTTCTCTTGACAGTGATTGAGCTAAATGAATGATATACGGTATCTCTTGACTCCCAATGTTCACTGGCTGAGTTGGCTCGATCAATATGGAAGATCTCTCCTAGAAGTGACTTGGCAGTATATCAAGTATCTCACCTTCAGGCACCTCAGAGAGGTTTTCACCTTTAGGTTCATCCTTTATTTTCTCTTTTTTAGAGTCTGACACCGCCACAATGTGGTTTTCGCCATCAGATCTTTTATTCTTATTTTTCTTGTTTTTGCGACTAAGATACTTGATATTTGCTTCAGTCATGTTTTCATTTTGTTCGCTGGTGGAAGAGTACATGGGTTCAACTACATTGAGATAGTAGGCTAGTGTATAATCATTGGCAAAAGTAGGTACATTCAAGGGTTGGTTATAAAGGGTGCAATCAATTAGTTTTGGATGCATTAAGGATAAGGTTGGGATAGGCTCAAGGGAGTTCACGGTACTATCCAGTCAAGTTCTAGAAGACTACCTTGCGTATGTGTCTCGAGACCAGGAAGAGTTACGACACGATTATCATCATTCATGTTAGTATGTATTGGACCTAATTCAACCAACCTAGTTCTAGCGTCATTACCTACTTCAAAATAGGCTACATATCGTGGTATAACAGTAGACAGTATCTCATCATTCATGACAGAGTAGTCATAATGCGTTGTTGAATAGTTGTTGTCATAGACAGAGCTCCTGTCTGAGTCATTAGAGTCATAGGATGGAGTTGTTGACTCATCTTCAAGTGGTTTAGTGAAGGCATATATAGTATCAACACCCACATCCTTGATGTTGCAAGTTCCTTCATGATTTGGTTCATTGATTGCTTGCATTTGACACACTTGTGGACATGACTTTGATGGTTCTGTTAATCCCCGTCGTCTATTCCATTCAGCTTCTTCTGGACTGATCACTGGTTCTTTTTCTATAGCTTCTAGTTCTTCTTGTGTAGTTTTGTACTTGATTTTTCCTATCTCATTAGGAGGTTTGGTAGGTGAAGGAATTTCTTGTGTCTTTTCTTTCTTCAGCTGTCGTTCATAGTCTTCTTGTCTTTTTAGTATTATTTCTTCTATTTCCTTTTGCATTCTTAGGCGTATCAGTTCTTGTGCGTCATCTATAATAACTCTAGATTCTTTAGGGGTGTCTATAGTAGATGTATCTAAGAGATGGTCAGGACCCCATTCATACTCATTTGAATCAGTTTCTGAATCATCTACTTGTTGTCTGCCAATATATGTGACCGGAATGTTCAACGGTGCAAACAATTCTTTGATTTTGTATACTCCATCTCTCATATCCTTTGGGACTTCTACTTCCTGTGGTATTATAGCTGATATAATTGGAACTTGATTACCATCTGTTTCCTCTCTCTGGGTGGGCAATTCTTTTTGTGCACCGTCACATTTCTCCTGAGTTTGTTGAATATCAATTTCTTGTGTTGTTAAAGGTAGTACCTTTTTCTTCCATTTACGTTGATGGTGAGATGTGTGCTTCTAATCTGATGACTTTCTTGGATCATATCCCAGTCCAGCTTTATCATTGGTAGACTTAGTTTTAACTGAATAGGTTCAACAATACCTTTTTGACATTTGCCAAGAGGACCAATACCTGAATATCCCATGCATTGAAGCATCTTATAGCCTGGACCATATTGTGTTGGAGAAATCTCACAATGTCATATTTCTTTATCTGCACTGTCTTCTTTGAAGAGCGATTTAAGGACATCATCCCCTTCTATTTCACCTGCAAGAGAAGTAGAGGGCTTTATAAAGGTGCCATCATAAATGACTTTTGGAGTTGAAGTTTGTGGCCTCATACCCTCTGATGGTTTTCTCGACTATCTTGGTGATGGAGGAAGAGATGTTAGTGAGAGTATAGGCTCTATCTTGTAACCATCCATGCCAGTGTTTGTGATTCTCAGTTTCTTTTCCAAATCTTTCAGCAAAGATTCTGAACTTTTAGTTGTAGAAGCTGCTCTATTATTAAGAACAAAAGCATCAACACCTCGTGTTAATGCATTGCAGGTATAGCTTGTATCGAATGAAATACTAACTTCTATTCCATTATAGGGAAATTTCAGGCATTGATGATACGTAGATGGTACTGCTTTCATTTCATGAATCCATGGCCTACCCAGTAAGATGTTGTATGAAAGATGAAGGTCCAGGACTTGAAAAATGACATTTCTTTCCACAGGTCCTACTCTGATTGGTAATGATAATAGTCCCTTAGAAGTTCTTTCCTCTTCATCATAAGCCTTTATTGTTATCATCTTTGTTGGATCAATGACATTCTTAGAAAATCCCAGCTGTGTTAATAGATTGTAGGTACAAATATTCAACCCAGCACCTCTGTCTATCAAAACACATTTAACACGGTGTTTATGAATCATGGCTTCAATGTGTAATGGCCGGTTATGTGGGTGACTCAGTGAATTATCATCTTCTTCAGAGAATGTGAGATAATGGGGTGAGGTCAGGTGACCTACCATAGACTGAAATAGATCTACGTCCAAATCTTTAGGGACATTAGTGGTAAGTAGAGCCTTGTCCAAGACCTCTTTATGAGCAGAAGAGATCTTAAGCAGTTCTAAAATGGAGATTTGAGCATTGGTTCTCTTCAATTGTTCAACAATACTATAACCAGGAGAAGACGATGAAGCTGGTTGTTTCAATTTAGCCATGATTGTGTCTGTTTGTCTATTTGGCAGTTTTGATGTTGTTTGATCGAAAGTTGGGGGACTAGCTCTTGGGAGAGAAATCATCCTTTGAGCGCGAGTCACGACATTAGCAGCTTGTGCTTGATTTTGGTGGTCTGGGACTATGATCACATTGCAATATTCAGCTTGAGCAGATTCAATCATGTTGATCACATTATCGTTGTTAGTGTAAGTATAATTGACTCTAGCTCCTCCCTTGGATTTTGAGGAATCTCCTTGTTTATAAGTGGGTAAGGGATATTTAAAGGCCTTATGATCAGCATTAGTAGCATGATTTCCAACAACGGTCTTGCCTGCGTCAATGAGATCTTGGATTTCATATCGGAGTTTCATGCAATGGTTTATGTTATGTCCCTTGTTCCGATGGTAGTCACAGTATTCGTTTTCTCTCCACCATTTGGGTCTAATTTCTGGGTCATATGGTCTGGAATTGTTTGGTAATGTTATCAAATTATTTGCCAATAAAGTTTTAAAAGTCGATTCATATGACTCATCTAGAGGAGTAAACTCACGCTTAGGCTTTGAGACCCAAGGTTTATCTTTAAACCACTCTCTTGTTTTCTTTGGGGGATTCTCCGTTGTAGTTTCAGCTGCCTTGAGTGCTTGTGTGCCACTGGCCAAGTTAAATATTGTGGATTTTGTTTTTTCTTGGACAGTATCTACCACTCCATCACTAACGATATTCTTATTGCTATCTTTGCCATATTTCCAATATTTACCCTTTTCTTTAGAGCTAGAACCTTGTGATGTTTCTTTCCAAAGTGATATATCTCCCTTTTTGATAAGCACATCTTCCATTCTAAGGTCATTATCTACCATTTTGTTGAATGAAGGGTGTACTTGCATCTGGACACTATATTTCAATTTAGGGACTAAGTTGTTGATGAAGATATCCATTTTCTCAAGATCTGGGATAGTCCATGAATATCTAGAGAACATCTTTCTCCATCGTTGGAGGAAAGTGAGAAAGGGTTCTCCTATCTTTTGTCTGGTATTGCAAAGCTCTATCATAGTGACTGGGTGACGAATGTTGTATGAGTATTGTTGTAAAAATAGTTGGATTAGTTCTTCAAACATTTTTATTCCTTTGGGTAGGCTTGCGAACCATTCCATTGTTTGACCCCCTAAACTCATTGGGAAAAGGTGCATGAGGTATGTTTGATCATGCATAAACTCCATACAAGTGGCACAAAACTCTCTGACATGATCTTGAGGATTTGAGGTACCATCGTATTTATCAAATTTTGGGATCTCAACTCGTGAAGGAAATGGAGACATGTAAAGGTTTTTGTCAAATGGGAATGGGCATATTGTGTCTAGAGAATATTGTTTTGGCGTTTTATCTTTGTTTTCTATTCTTGTGACTATAGTTTGTAATGCTTGCATTTGCTTGCTCAATTTTTCCCATGGTGTCTCTTCCTCTTTAGCAACAAGGGCCTCCACATTATAACCAGTAGGGAGTTTGGCACCTTGTTTTGCTAATTCTAGGAAATAGTCTTCTTTTTCCCTAGCCATGATGACCTTCATCATTTTCTGGATTTTTTTATTATTCTGACATCTATGTACTTCATCTTCAGGAGGTTCAGGAAGCTTAGATTCAGTTGATGAATCGCTATCAGTAGCATGATTGTTGATTTCATCATGAGTGTTTCGTTTATTAGCTTCTCTTTCTTGTCTTTCCCCAGACATGGTGAGAGATAGGGGCTGACCAAAGATTGGTATGTCGTAAACTGGTATTTGTGACGAGGACGGTTTATTGTAAAAGGGGTTTTCCACAAAGTATGGATTGTCTTTTGACACAAATGGCATTTCTTTTTCGTTGTCCTTTTTGCTGCAAGAATTTCTAGTTTGAACAGGCATCTTGTAATCAACAGGACCAAGAGCGAGATGTGTTGCAGAAGTCAAGATCAAATTGTAGCTAGTAGTTCGTTTAACGTAGTGATTAAGAGAAGTAACTTAAGATCTGGTCTAGTTTCAGGAATGATCTATCCTATGTAAGACGTTATCTAAGTTGACTAAGGCTTGATAAAATGTTTGTTTGAACTAGTTGAGAAATTATCGACAAAATCATGCAACGCAATTGCAGAGGTACACTATCAAGGTTGTTTATGCTTATGAGGATGATAACTAGTTTTAGGCTCGCTGTAGACTGTTTTGGACAGGTTTAGCTATTCTGGATTGGCAAAATCAGAGACTCGTACGACATAATTTTTGAGACCGTACGACAGTTCAACAAGTTCAGGATGACAACAATTATGTTTCGTACGAGTTGCTGCCTAGTACCGTACGACAAATAGGTAAGTCCCGGACAACAAATGATTATGTTTGGTTATGTTTCATATGACACGGGATTTAATTTAAACGACAGACTATTTGGTTTCATATGACACAAGATTGGACTCAGGATGACAATTTAGTATACTCGTACGACACATGATATGGTGCAGGACGACAATTCAACAGACTCATATGACTGTTCATAGAGCAGAGACTAAAAATTCTAATTTTTTCAATGGCTAAGTATGATAACTGAGTATAACCAATTTCTGAGATGGACTTATTTTTTATAGGGATAGGCCAGTTTTGACATAGACAGAGTTTATCATTGAGTTGTTTGATCTATTTAATTTGTTTTCTCTAGTTTCAATATTTCATTTTTTTAATTCCAGGGATGAAAACACAAAAAACACGCGAGATATGTAATATTTCAAGCACAACATGCTAACCCTATGGAAGTTGGCTTAGAGAAGAAAACCTTTGCTTGCTGACTTAGGTACACACCCAATAGCTAATCAAAATACGGTCGCTGAGTCTCAAGCAATGGATTCTCAACACCATATTAGCCGACTCCAAACGCTAATGGGGGCACGATATGGCAAGTGTCTTGGGAGAGTTACTATCTCTCTTGCACAAAGATTATCAACCTTTCAGAGGTGAATCGGGTAGCTTCTATTTTATAGTTCTTAATCAGGAATTCCATTTGAAATTACCCCTTGAAGTCACGCAAGCATGATTGAGGCCTATAGCCCGACAACGTACCGAAACAAGCTATAGTCACGTAAACACGATTGAGACCATGAGGTCCTACAAAATGCCCGCTATGAGAGATCTGAAAGAGAAAACTCAAATAATCCCATCCTCTGAGACTTTAATCATCAGAGACCTATTTATTATAGTGATTTGGAATGCTCAGGTCTAGTTGTACTCACTTGGGTCATTCTCACAGGGTGATCACTTTTTCCCACTGTGACAGGCTCGCTAAAGCTACACAAATCTCAAAATTTAGAAAAAAGCTTCGAGGGTCTAGATTTCTTATTGTCTATAAAAGACAAGAGCATACTCTCCTACCTCTTAGATTTTTCTAAAATAATGAAAGATAGATTTGTTCATTGACCAGATAGCAATTTAAGTGCCTAAAAATGAATTTAAAGAATACACGATGTTTGGTTGATTCTCTTTAGGCAACCTACAAAAACAATGCATCAGTAGTCATGTTGTTTTTATTCTTTGACAGACGTATGTTTGATTTGATAGATTCTTTGACAAGCATCCTGCAAGAAATTGGTCAGGCTGTAAAAATCTCAGGCAGACAGAAGACAATCCAAGGTCAGTGTTAGCATCATCAAAATTTAAGCAAAAATCTGAAAAGGTAATCTATTTTTAGTCTATCTAGAAAACAGAATCGTAGGACAATATTCATAAAATAGAACGACATAATAGTTTTATCGTACGAGTTAGAAACCGGCATAGAATGACAAAAAGATACCATAAGCAGTATGTCGTACGAGTTAGGAATCAGCATAGAACGACAAACTATAAGAAAATTCGTATAATATCGTACGAGTCCACATTCTGATTCGTATGTCCATTTAAAGGATATGATCTTGTTTCGTACAATAAACTGCAGGCGTCAATATAATGTCATACGATGCAGTGAAACTGCTCGTACGATATTTCGCAGAGGCTGTACGGATGAAACCTGCAGGATAAAAAAAATGATTTTGAGGCCAAAGAAGTAGTTTTCTGCCCCACGGTGGGTGCCAGAAATGTGTGTGTGAAAAGTGGACCTGTATCTGCAAGACATAACACTTCAATCAAGTCATTACATGCATGGTTAATCAGATATAATCAATGAATAATAAACCATAACAAATCGACCCATTGCCTTCTAAAAGATGCAAGTATAAGATTGCTCTCAGATTATTTAGCAATACCAGTGACTAGACAACATCAAGACGAAGGATTTAATCTATATGAGCATGATGAATGCTAGATGGATGCAACATTAATCTAACAAGATTTTTGCAATATTAAGCTAAATGATTTAATCAATGTGAAATAATTAACATGCAATATATCAATGAATCTAGAACTAAAATAGTATAATAACAATATATTCTCCAGCCTCCAGGATCTTTGAATGAGAGATGAGAGCCTGAATTTATAGAAAATTTAGAAAGAAACCAGCGGCTAAGATCAAATAATGATGAGTAGTCAAGATTTTCCAAGAGGAAGCACAATCCAGATGAATTGATGTGATTGGATGATTTTCTCAGTTTTAAAGGAAATTGAACTAAAAATAAGATTAAATCAGAAAAAAAAAAAAAACTGATTTATTCTTTTATTTCATTCAATTTTGAGATTTAATTGTTTTCTTTGAGATTATTATCAATTTTTAATTTGTTTTTCAAGATTGTTTCCAATTGATTTCTTTTTTCAATTTTTCAATTCTTTCTTGGTCAATTAATTCCTTTTTCTAATTTATTTCCTTTTTTGAAGATTTGTGCTCAATTGAATGATTAAATTAAATTAATTCATCTTTCTTGATTTGATGGCAAATTGATTTATTTAATTAAATATACAAAAGATATTTAATTAAAATAAATAAGATAATTGTTTAAAAATGATTTACGTGGAATGATTTAATTAATTAAATATATATTTAATTAATATTGGTTGATTAATTTACACACTTTAAAAAATTATAAATAGAAATTCAAAGAATGAACACAAAGGATGTGTATAATTAGCTATAAGATAATGCTAAATAGACCACATCTCCCAAATAGGTCATCAAAAATTAGTTAAATGCAATTTAATTATCCATTTTAAGAGGAGCAATGATTCTTCTTTTTGAAGATTACCTTAATGCTTTTATATATCTAATTATATGGTTCAAGAAAAAAAAAAAAATAGTTCAAGCATTATTGGAATAATTGTAGGAGATCCAAAAGAGAGAAGGGGTCTTGTGAAATGGAAGCCCAAGGAAATGTAGATTGAATAAGGTGACAAAAATATGATCTCCTTTTATGCCTCAATCAGGGTTAGAAGATCGCTCAACCACATCTCATTAGTAATCACATGTACTAGTTAAATGGGTGGACAATGAAATAGATATAAGAAGGGAGGTGGTCTTATTCTTCAAGGCATATAGGAGGAGGATGAGGAAGCTTATCTTTCCCTCCTTAAAAATATTCTAGTGTTGATATCATATTAATTCAACAACACATTGATTGATTCCTTCTCTATGGAAGTAATCAAGAAAGCTTTTGCAATGTAGATGTGTAAGATTTGAGGCCCAAATGGTCTCACTACACTTTTCTTCCAAAAGTGTAGTGAAATAAGTGAGAAAAGTGGAAAAAAAATATAGGAGACACAAAAAATTTCTCAAGGATTTTAACAAGGATATAATTCTCCCAATTCAAAATGGGAAAAACATGTTGGAAGTATGTGTTGTTGTGGTTTCCATTGATGACAAACTTATTGTTCCAGATAGTTGGTTCAAAATGTCTGTAGTGTAGAGATATCTTGTTGTGTTGATGTTGCAGTTATTCTATTGGTTGTTTTGGAAGTGTTCAGGTCTAGAAAGTGTTGTTGATATTGTTTGATGTTGTTATCTTCTTTGGTTATGTTTTTGGTGTCATGGATGTAATAGTTTTCTGGTCCGGAAACATCTTTGTGCTCTTCAGAAAGGGTGGTATATTTCATAGCAGGTTGTGATATTCTATGTTAAACCTATATTTGGGTCTGGATATGATTTGTAAAAGATTATTTGATATGTTATGGGTCTCACCATAGCATGTGGAGATCTAGATAAGATTTATTTGCATTGGAGAATATGTTTTGGCCCATTAATTGTCTATATGGATGTTTTATGTGTTGGGATGTTGAGGTTTTTGTTCTAGTGATTGCAGATTGGTGAATTGAGCTTAGGAAGATGTGTTTTGGTCCCCTCTTTCTCCTAGAGTGGATCAGTGTGTGTATTTTTGGTTCAGAAGGTATATTTTGTTTCAAGTTGACTTGGTTTAAGATTAGATGATCTATCTTATATATAAAAGATGTATGTCATTAAGTTGTATAGATGAATGTAAGAGGATGAGAGGAAGTATGTGATGTGAAGGTAATCAACAAAATTCAAAGCAGAGAAGAAGAGTTGTGTTCAAATGATACTTGAGTTGTTTGAGATTGTGGTAGAGGTATGAGATAGATTTTTTACGGATGTGGTTTGACTTGTGTGTGTTGATGTTGGTCGCTTGATGAAGAGTTCAAGGATAGTTTCATGATCAAGAGATCCTTCTTTTCAAATCATTTTTGTATCTTGCCTTGATGTAGTTAGCATCAGGTTTGCAAGTCCTCTTTTGTATCTTGCCCCTAGAATAGTTAGCATTGGTCTGCAACTCTGAAATAGTGAGCTCCTTTATTGTAATCTGATATACACAGTAGATATATTTTGTGGGCAAGAGCTCACCATGGCTTTTCCCTGTTTGGGTTTTCCACATAGAAAATTTTGGTGTTTATGTGTTGGATATGTGTTGTTGATTAATTGTTCATATGCTACATTGATTTTTATTTAGACTGATTCATCCCCCCTCTTAGTCCTTCCCTGGGTTGAACAATCGGTATCAAAGCAAGGTTACTCTTGAGTAAGCTTAACCGCTTGAGGGAGATTCAGTATGGCATAGGACATGCATTGAAAAGTTTTGATATTTGATGGTACAAACTTTCCATATTGGAAAAAGAGAATGAAATCACATTTGGAGACATTATAGAATGAAATATGAGAAACCATTTAGACCGGATATACACCCCCTCTAGGTGTTCCTTAGACTTCGGATGAGATAAAGTTGAAGGAGACTAATGTGAAGGCTAGAGCTATAATTTTTAGTTGGTGTTTTAATGTTTGGAAGAGTAAAAGGATTGAAAGAAGCTAAATCTATGTGGAACAAGTTGTGTTTGGCATTTGAAGGAGATTCGAAGACAAAACATGATAGGTTGATGAATCTAAAGTAGAAGTATGAATATCCAAGAATGATTGAAGATGAAGGTGTTGAGAACTATATTCATAGAGTGACTAAACTTGCTAATGGTATTAGAACTGTCGGTGGACATTTAGATGAAAGTGATGTTGTTCAGAAGATCTTGCCGACCTTGTCGAAATCCTACAAAGCAATGAGGGGTGAGATTCAAGAAAGAAATAGTTTGAGGAAGTATACCATTGATCAGCTTACCGGTACCTTAGCAACATTCAAAATTTTAGAAATGAAGGAAGAGAAAAGAGAAAAGAAAGAAGTAGCATTTAATGTTTCAAGACATGATGATCCAGAATGTAGTGGAGAGTTGGATGAAACTAAAGCAAACTTTGTGAGAAGATTGCAGCGAGGCATTGGAAAATATAAAGGTAAGTTACCTCTGAAATTTTTTTCTTATGATAGAATTGGACATTATGCTTCTCATTTCACTTACAGGGAAGATAATAAGAGAGAAGATGATGATGAGAAGAGAAATAAAATTAGGAAGCACAACTTTAATAGAAGAGAGAAAAAGGTCTTATGTTCTACAAAGGGGCATACATATGAAGATGAACTTGATGATGACTCAAATGAAGAATCCTTGTTTTTAGCTTTAAATAAAAGAAGGATGCATCAGAGAAACTAGAAGAGGAGAAGATTTTCAAGACTATGCATTGCATGCTAAGATAGAACCAAATTCATGGATCATTGACTCTGGATGTTCAAATCATATTACCAGTGATAAAGATTCAAGTTTATTAATCTTGATATGATGGTGGATTAGTGAAATTTGTTGGAGAAGATGGAGCATCTATTCGAGGTATTGGAAGTGTTTCTATTGATGGTAAGCATAAAACTAAAGAAGTTTATTATGTTGAAGGATTAAGACATAGTCTATTAAGTGTTAATCAGATGTGTAGAAAAGGTTATGAAGTTTCGTCTAGTAGCATCGGATGTGTGATTAGAAAAGAGAAGAATGGTAAAATAATTGTAGAAGTTATTAGAACAAGTGAAAATGTATACTGTAAGATAGGAATTTGGAAACCATAAAAAAAAACTTTAAACTAGCTTAACCACAAAAACTAGATTGCAATGAAATAAATCCTAATTACAATCAATAGAGATATGAAGACAAGACATTCAAAATGAAATTAAAGCAAACCAAATGCAGATGTCTCCTTCATGTGGCTCCATTGTTCTTCTTTCACCTTCCAATTTGATGTTGTTCTCACCTACAAAGTGCATTTGCAAGTGGAAAGCAAGTTGTTCGATGAAATTTGTAGCATAAGGTTACTCGAAAATGTGATTCATCGATTCGATTGAAGAAAATCATCCAATTTATAGACAAATTGGAGAGATGACAAGATTAGCATGAAGAGATTTGAAAGGAAATTTCAAATCAAGAATGACAAATATGACAAATTATGACAAAATTGACATTTCTATGCAAGATTGATTGATTGACAAATTATGACAAATTGACATGCAAGATTGATTGATTGACAAATTATGACAAAATTGACAAAATTGAAATGCCATTCCCATGAAATTATAGGAAATATTAGAAAAATTGAAGAAAATAGGAGAAATAGAAAATTAGGAATTAGGAACAATTAGTAAATAAGATTAAAAATGATGAAATAGAAATTAGGTGAATTATAAATTGATGAAATTAGAAAATTAGGTGAATTAATTAATAATTTTCATTCATTAATTAATTCACAAAAAGGGGGGAAATTAATTAGCCAGTTAAATAAATATTTAATTGTGACAAGAAGACTTAGGATAAATAAATAAATTATTTAACCTAGAGGGAAAATGACAATCAAGATTAAATGAATAAATCATAAAACCCTAGAAGATAAATTAGAAATGCAAGGACGACAATTAGGTCTTGACAAAAGATAATTGATGTCGATTCGATCATGATTTTGATTGACAAAGGACCAATGCTGATAAACGATTGAGATTGGTTGACAAATTGACTAAGCTTGACAAAGAGATCAAATTGAAAGGCGTCAATTGACGAGGAACAATGACTGATTGATCCAAATTGACATGATTGAAAAGGTCAAGGATCGATGACGAATCGATCACAAAATGACAAGATTGACCAGAACAAGGATCGATGATGAATCGATCGCAAAATGACAAGATTGACGAGGACAAGGATCGATGACGAATCGATCGCAAAATGGCAAGATTGGTGAGGATGAGGATCGATGATGAATTGATCACAAAATGACAAGATTAACGAGGATGAGGATCGATGACGAATCGATCACAAAATGACAAGATTGGCGAGGATGAGGATCGATGATGAATCGATCGCAAAATGACAAAATTGATGATGATGAGGATCGATGATGAATCGATCATAAAATGACAAGATTGATGATGACGAGGATCGATGACAAATCGATCACAAAATGACAAGATTGACGAGAGGACAAAACCCTAATTCCATCATCAATTAGGATTGACAATGTCCAAAATGATGATAAATGAGCACGCATCATGATGCAACAGGATAAGATCGACCAAAATCATGACTGAAGATTGCTATCAACAAGACCTAATTCAAAAGTGAGAAAAATGAAGAATACAGAAGAAGGACTCAATGCTCGCAAATGATAAAGACCAAGTGCGCAACATAGAAGAAATGTTAATGTGATGCAAGAACCCTAAAATAAGGTAATGCGCGAATGCTAAAGTATGACTCCACAAGCGTTGACCATTTTTAGATGTCTACATTTTGCCCCTCTTTGAGACAATGCGATTTTAAGCGTTGTTTCAAATAACAACCATGAAAATGCCCCAAACAATAACAATGACATATGCATGCCCCCTCGAGGAATTGGCCGGAAAAATTCAGAAAAGAGGCCAATTGATCGATAAGAATGACAGAAAATGATAGGATCGAACGGATGAAAGATCGGAGGTCGGATACACAAATGACAAGTAGTGGAAGGTGCAAAAGACCGCGACTAGCATAAGATGGAGAGGATGCACGTCCATCTAGGGACTGACAAAGAGATATAAATGAGACAAGGAGAAGGAAAAGAACTCATTTGCACTGGCCAAAGTGGAGGAATTGTTGCTCTGGAAAAGGACCCTTGCAGAGAGATGGCGAACATTCCAATGGCAGATCACCTCGAGGAACGTGTACACACCTATAGACGACCAAACGATGTGGGAGCAGTGGTATGTAGCTCAAAAACCCATATGTCAAATTTCATGAATTTTGCTTGCTTGCGGGACATTGCGAGGCCCATAAGGAATGGAAAAATGGACATATGTGCCTGTGTGGGTGCATTTTGTTCCTGTGTGAGGATGTTCTATGCCTGTGTATGGTACATAGGTGCAACTTGATGCTGCACAGGCGTAGGATAGGGTACACAGGCACATTTGTGCACTTATGACCCAGATTTGACCGAAAACAGTGCGCGGATGATCCCGAAAAGAGGGATAAGGGTAGGATAGGTCAAAATAGATAAGAAAAACCCTAATTGGTGCATGAAACAAGGAAATGCAGCCCGTAGGAAAAAACCCTAAAATTGACAAATTTGTGCCCCAATTGTGATGCAGAGTCGACAGTATCCATTGATTACACGGGAGAACAGACCTGGCTGCTTCATGCTGTGACATAGACTCAGGAGCACGGATAGAGATACATTAGCAGGACTTGGATTATACTATATTACATTCATGCCCAAGATTAGGGCAAACACAAGACTACTTACCGCATTGGCAGAGCGATGGCATTCAGAGACTTCCTCTTTCCATCTGTCGATTGGAGAGGCGACTATGACACTAGAGGATGTGTGGCGTATCCTCTACATTCCAATTCATGGGGAGATGGTAGTGTATGACCTAGTGATAGGGAGAGACTTATTGTGCAGATTATTTGAGCGCGATGTAGATGACCTTGATATCATAGAGAGGGAGATTCGCTGGGAGACCATGGCAGCAGAGTACGATCAGCAATATGTGGTGATAGCAGTGGTTATAGCATGCCTATTAGCAGGGGACAGACGAGGACATGGATTCCCTATTGGATGGGGAAGAGTGCTAGAGCAGATGGCGACAGAGGGGACTATTTATGCATGGGGACCATGCATGCTTGCCATGCTATATTTTCAGTTGCATCAGATAGCATATCAGAGGGTTCAGACTTTGAGCTGTGGGGTCACACTGTTACAGGTATGGGCATTTGAGCACATAGCCATATGTCGACCGATTGCAGAGAGATAGGTAGTACCACACCAACCATATGTGTATTGTTAAGGGGGTACGCTGAGACAGGGTCCATTCAAATACATATTGTATTGGTGACATGAGCTAGATAGATTGAGAGATTTCACATGGACGCCATATCTTGATTGCCCTGGATGGTCAGATGATAGTGATGAGCTACCGTATTACAGACAGGAGAGATACCTGATTGGGCAACCAGTGAATCACCAGAGAGTGATCAAGATGTACTTGCCAGAGAGAGTCAGACAACAGTTTGGAGAGAGGCAGGATGTACCCAGAGGGATTGCACACTTTGCTCGATCTCACAGAGAGACAAGTCAGTGGGGGAGGATGATTCAGTGACACATAGCATATATCGACTTCACACAGCTACAACAGAGACAGTGGAATTGGAGTTTAGATATTGTGGATTTCAGGATGACAGCGGAGTATGAGCGATGGTTTGCACGACGATAGCCAGTGCCATTGACAGATCCTGATATTCCGGTACCTAGGAGGCAGGAGGACTTCCCAGTCACTGGAGAGGAGGAGAGAGATGATGAGGACAAAGATGAGGATGAAGATGAGGAGGATGAAGATGATGAGGATGAGGATGAGGATGAGATAGGAGATGATGAGGATGAGGGGGATGAGGAGAGTCCTAGGTGCATGTAGCGAGATGAGTCAGATCTGACAGATCATGAGGCATTGTAGGATATACCCATAGGGCAGGAGACAGCAAGCATAGAGGAGATGCAGACATGTAGGGCCACCATAGCGAGTCAGCATGATTATATTGCCACATTAGAGAGACAGAATGCTATCTTGATGACAGAGCAAGATCAATTCAGAATAGAGATAGCCAGACTGACAATGGCTCGAGATATAGCAATAGCCCAGGCACAGCAAGCGAAGTAGAGAGTGACCGAGTATATTGGGTCTATTAGGGAGGCCAATGCACGTGAGATGGCACAGATGTTGGTAGAGACCAGAGATGAGATTCGCCATTAGAGGACACTATATGAGAGTGCAGTTCCACTAGAGTAGAGAGCAGTGTCATATCGGTCACGATCGAGGACAGAGAGCAGGCCACACTCTCAGAGGTCAGTGAGCAGCATGGGGGTGAGTGGACCTATGAGACCACCACAACCAGGACTGGGGATAGGAGGGACATCATCTTTGAGATATGGCAGGGATGAGGAGGACAAAGGGAGCACCCAGTGACAGAGGCACGTACTCCTTATGACAGAGACATATATAGTTTGACATTATATATTCAGCCTACAAGCCATACTTAGGACAGACAGTCCGATTTTGTACTCTGATATTGTTTTGATATATGAGATGATATGCAGCGATATGATGGGATGCAATGTGTTATGGCTGATGTGTACTTTTCATGTATGGATGGCTTATGCATTGTTTATGTACCATTGTGGAACATGTATGAATATATTTTTATGTGTTTTTTTTATGCATTTATAATATGAAATGGATAAAATGTTTTTGTATGGACTTGATATAATGTAAATGTACTAACCAATGAATGCAGGATGCAACTTATGTTTTTGGTTGGAGATCGAAGAACTAGATCGAATTGACTGTCCCAATTGACAGAAGAAAAGTTAATAAGAAGAAATTAGACAGAGGACAGTTAGAGATGAAGAAAAACTTGCTTTCACCAATGCACAGAAGTAGGTGAGAACCTTTATTTAATGTAGCAAAGCGGATGCAGAGCATCATGGCATTGAAGGCCAAAGCTGAAATGCAACCCCTTTTTCAAAAGACAGACACATCGCACACAAGGAATGAGTGAAGCATCCTAGGGTGCATACATCAAGGGTTGAGGTATGTGCGGCGTTCACAAAGCAAACGTACTTATCATAGACACCCAATGATATAGTTGCCCCAGTTTGTGGCAAACATTCCACAAACAACAAAGACAACAAAAAAGGAAAGGGACCATGAACCATCCTAGTCACTCTAAATTACTTAGTGACATCATCGAGCAACATAGGAACATGATCGAAGCCAAAGATAAATCAGTAAAAAAAGATAAGATGCACAAATTCGACCAAGTCAAACAAACAATTTGATCGTCATTGTCAAAAGTGGAAAACAAGAATGATCATGCTGTCTGGTTTCAGGGAATGCGGTACCCCATCTAAGATAGGACATAGTCTGGTTAGAGTATACCACACCCTATATAAGACCCATGATAATAGTGACAAGGACAAATGATATTGATGTTGCTTTGATTGATGTGACAATGGTGATCAAGTTGAAAGTCTAGTTTGATTGAAAAGTTCATCTATTAATACGTGGTTTCATTAAAGCACAGTGTTTGATTGATTGTCGCTGGATGTATGCTCAACGATCTGTCTATGCACAGAGGGTACAATTTATTGACAAAATGCAAAATGCTAAAGGAATTGTTTTTGGATTTTGATGTTTTTGAAAAAACAATTGTTTGTTTTTTCAGGACTTTATTTGACTTTTTAGGGATTTTTTCAAGACATTATTTGATTTTTATGATTTTTTCAGGACATTATACAATTTTTTTTGAATTATTTTAGGACATTTTTTGATTTTTTTGGATTTATTTCAGGAGATTATATGATTTTTTTGGATTATTTCAAGACATTATATGATTTTTTTTGGATTATTTCAGGACATTATATGATTTTTGAAAGCTCCAATAAATGATCATGACAAGGGGCACGCACCCAATGAACATTTGAAAGATATATACAGTGACCAGGACCGAAACATATGCACAAGGACTGGAAACCTGAGTATGCAAGACAATGATGTTGACCAATCACAGGCCTAGAACAGAACATTGGGTCAAGGCAAGGATAAGCATGATAAACCTATAGAGGGAAAGTATAGCTAGGGGTCATGATAGATGACGGAGCAGTAATCTTTTACACACGGTGCCTATTTGCCAGGTTTTCACCATGGTACTTGCCCAAAGTGCCTATTTGCCAGGTTTTCACTAGAGGGCGAATGTTTTTTCTTTACTTTTGTTCTTTTCAATTTTTCACTTTTTTATTTGATTTTTGATTTTTTTGTATTTTTTCTTTTTTTTTTTTGAGCTTTTTTATTTTTTTGGTATTTTTTTAGGATCATATTTGAAGAACTGTTGACAGAAGACTATGTCCAGTACTTTTGAAGGTTCATGCTATTTACAGGATCTGACAAAGGTTCACCTTCTGGGGTTGTAAGTTGATATGCCCCCGAGCCATAGGCTGCAGTAACTATGAAAGGCCCAACCCAATTAGGCTCAAACTTTCCTTTGATGATGTCAATAGATTGTGCATTCTTCAGGTTCACCGTGAGAACCAAATCTCCCACTTTGAAGTGTCACCCTTTGACCTTCTTATTATAAGAGCGACGGAGACGGTTTTGATATGCTTGCAAATGTGTCAGGGTTGTCTGACATTTCTCATCTAACATCTCAAGCTGATGCAACCGAGAGACTCTGTGCATTTCATCATTAATCAAATGTTGCAGGGAAACATGCAAAGAGGGAATTTCCACTTCCAAGGGTAAAATGGCTTCCGCACCATACACCAAGGAATAAGGTGTTGCGCCAGTAGGTGTGCAGATGGAAGTGCGATAAGCCCATAGTGCTGGATTCAACTGTACATACCAATCTCAACCAGCGTCATTGACAACCTTTTTCAAGATCTCAATAATGGTTTTATTTGATGCTTCGGCTTGACCATTACTTTGTGGATAATAAGGACTGGAGAAACGGTGTTGGATGCAAAAATTTTCACAGAGTTCCTTGACATCTTTATTTTTAAATGGATGGCCATTATCTGTGACAATTGCAAGAGGAACCCCATATCTGCATATGATATAATTCAGTAGAAATTTTGAAATTTGAACGCCAATGATATGGGTCATGGGGATAGCCTCGATCCATTTTGTAAAGTATTATGTGGTCGTGATGATGAATTTGTGTCCATTTGCAGATGTCGGGTGAATCTTGCCAATGAGATCCAATCCCCATTGAGAAAAGGGCCACGAAGATATGACGGAGTGAAGTTCTTGAGCTAGCGCATGAATTTAATTTCGGTGGATTTGGCATTTGGAGCATTTCTTGACAAAATCATGAGCACCCTTTTCCATAGTGGGCCAATAATATCTAGCACGAATCAACTTTTTAGCTAGACTCAAACCATTGAAATGGCCCCCACATATACCATAATGAACCTCGTGTAAAGTTGTTTGTGCCTCGTCAAAATCCAAACACCTGAGGAGGGTGTGGTCAAAGGAACGACGGTAAAGGGTGTCTATGATGATGACATATTTGGAAGTTTGGCGTATGAAGGCTCGGTGTTGGTTAGAGGAAAGGTTAGGTGGTAAGGTTTGGGATTTCAAATATTGATAGATGTCATTGTACCACGGGGAATTAGGACCAACAAGAACACACATCACATTAGCTATTGGAATTTCAAAAGAAGGGACCAGCAACTATTCGACCAAAAATTTGCATTTGTCCATATTATGGGGCATATTTAACATGGAAGCAATAGTTGCCATCGCATCTACTGACTTGTTTTGAATTCTTGGAACTTGACTGAAATGGATAGCCATAAATTTTGTCTTGAATAAATCAACCATATGCTTGTAGGGAATAAGCTTTTCATCTTTTGTTTCATAATCATCATTCACTTGACGGATGACTAACTGGGAATCTCCATAGACTTACAAATGTGTGATATTCCAGTGGATTGCTACTCGGAGTCTTGCAACCAAAGCTTCGTATTCTGCAATATTATTGGTGTAATGGAAAGTTATTCTGTAGGATTTGGGAATAGCATCACCTTGAGGGGTTACAAACAATATACCTACTCCAGACCCGAATTTGGTATGGGATCCATCAAAATATAATTTCCATTCATTAGAAGATGTGACAACAAAGACTGATTCATCTAGAAAATTCGTCAACATTGGATGATCATCATGAATAGGTGCTTCTACAAGTTGATCCGCTATGATTTGTCCTTTTATTGCCTTTCTCTCAATGTACTCAATATCAAACTCACTGAGGATCATAACCCACTTTTCTAGGTGACCTGTCAAAGCTACCCTGCTGAGCAAGTATTTCAAGGGATCAATTTTTGCAACTAGCAATGTCTGATGATTTAACATATAGTGTCGAAGCTTCTGTGTTGCAAATACCACTGCTAAACATGCCCATTCAATAGTTGAATAATTCAGCTCATAGCCTACTAGTGTCCGACTGATATAATAAATAGCCTGCTCTTTGCCTTTCTCATCCTGTTGGGCCAAGAGAACTCCCAATGCCATTTCAGTTGCAAAGATATACAATATGAATGGCTTCCCTTCTATAGGAGGCATTAGAATAGGTGGCGACATCAGATAATCCTTGAGAGTTTGAAACGTTGATTGACATTGCTCAGTCCATTGAAAAGTAACACCTTTATGCAGTGAATGTTGGAAGGGATGACATTTGTCTGCTAATTGAGCTATAAACCAGTGGATTGACTATAGCTTCCCTTGCAGACTTCTTAATTGACAGAGATTGGAAGGAGGAGGCATATCCATTATTGCTTTAACTTTTTCGGGGTCTACTTCGATGCCTTTGTGAGAAACAATGTACCCTAATAATTTGTCGGCTGTGACACCAAAGACACATTTCTTTGGGTTGAGTCTGAGCTTGTAGGTTTCCATTAGATCAAAGATTGGGCCAAGGATGGCTAGATGCCTATCTCTTGTGACGGACTTGCATAATAGGTCATCAACATAGTCTTCCATCAGAGTATGCATAAAATCATGGAAAATTGTTGTCATAGCTCTTTGATATGTTGCTCCAACATTTTTAAGGCCAAAGGGCATAACATTCCAGTAGTAGGTACCCCAAGCACATGTGAATGCAGTCTTATGTTGATCTTTAGGAGCAATGCGAATTTGATTATATCCAAAAAAACCATCCATCAATGATAGTATCTCATATCCGACAGTCATGTCAACTATAATGTCTATATTCGATAGTGGAAAGTCATCCTTAGGGCATGCTTTATTGAGATCCCTAAAATCCGTACAGATTCTGATGCCCCCAGTTACTTTGCTAACTGGTGCCAAGTTTGAAATCCAATCTACATAATCAATTGGTCTGATAAAGCCCACATCTAATATTTTTTTTAGTTCTACCTTGACCAAGAGAGCCACCTCGGGATGCATCTTTCTGATTTTTTGTTTGACAGGCTTGGCATCTGATTTTAATGGTAAGTGATGAAGGACTAATTCTAGATCAAGGCCGAGCATATCTACATAGGACCATGCAAAATTGATCTTCTTTTCCAGAAAGAAATTGACAAAATCTATTCTTTCTTGTTTTGATAGAGAAGCAGCAAAATGAATGACCTTAGGGTTGTCAAGTGTACCCAAATTTATCTCTTTGGTCATTTCCACAAGCGATGTTGATTTATCCTGACTTGATAGGGGTATGTCCAATCTTCCACCTTTGGGCGCCTTAGAGAGGTTTTCACCCATAGGTACGTCTTTTATTTTTACTTTTCCATGGTTAGAGAGCACCTTACGGTTTTCACTCAGACTCATTCTTTTGATTTTTTACTTTTTCTTTTTCTTTTTTATTTTTATGACTAGAAGATGGAGTTGACTCCCCAAAATATTTTGTGGAATCTAGATCAATAGTAAATCCTATTTTATGATCACCTTGTGGTATGCCTTCCCGTAGTCCAAGAAATTCGCCAATTGCCTCGTCATTTTGAAAACAATCTAATGTGAGTGGTTCTTGTTGGTCATGTTGGATAAGCTGAGGATAGACAAGGGGCATGTCATCATCGGTTTTAAGGAGAGAGAGGGCCGAGATGGTAAAGATGTAAACATCTGTGGTATCACTGTCTAAACTGCTCATATCTGATTTGGAGCTTGGGTCCCAGAATGACTCTATCCAAGCATTAGGACATGTTTTAGGAGGTGGAGTTATTTCATGTTTGTCTTCGATGGGCAAATCATTAGGGTCAAGGAAAACATTTTCAAGGGCATAGGAGCTAGAAGAAAAAGAACTCCACTCCCATTCATTAGAATCAGTTTTAGGTTGGGTATCCTCAGGTGTCGTTTCATCATCAGAGTCATGCCCCTTTCTACATATGGTCACTTTGGTAGATGAGGTTCCGATTCGTAATGGTACAAAACCTAACCCTAAAGTTGGATGTCGCATCTTACGTATAGTAGGTTCTAGTCTTCCTTTCTTGTCAGGGCCCAAACCACTGCAGCCATCATATCCCTTTTTTTGTAGCATAGTAAACCCTTTGCCATACCGCTCCACTAGCAACCTGATAGGTGGTGTCTCAGTTGGATCCTTATAAAGCCAATCTATGACATCATCATCCAAATTTTCCTTATCAAGTTCATCCCATCTTGTAAATGTAGTGGCGGGCATGTGATTTTGGAGATATTGGTAAATTCCCAATTAGGAACGTTTAAGCCATTGAATACTCTTCGCATCCTTGGTCCTGTATCTTCAATTTTCCTATGACAACATCTAACAATTCATTAGGATCCACATAATTATGTGAGTGGGCCTCTCTATTGACTGGGACTTGTTGTTGTGGGGAATCCTTTAGATTAGCACAAAATTGAAATGGATTACGATCTCCTGGAATTGTTATCTCAGTCCCATTGTAAGGGTATTTTAAACACTGATGATAAGTAGATGGAACTACTTTCATTGTGTGGATCCACGGACAGCCAAGAATCATATTGTAAGGGAGATCAAGGTCTAAGACCTGAAGGAAATTGTTTTCTGTCACTGGACCAACTTTGAGAGGCAATGAAATTACCCCTTTAGATGGGCACTTAGCATCATCATATGCTTTGATTGTTATTCTTCTGGAAGAATCAATGTCATTTTCTGTATAACCAAGACCAATGACCACTCTCAAGGTACAGATGTTAAGACCTGTGCTGCCATCTATCAAGACTTGTCGGATCTTGCAATTATGGACAAAGACTTCAAGATGTAAAGGATCATTATGAGGGAGCTTATTAGGAGAAATATCATTATTAGAAAAGGCAACATGTTGGGAAATAGCTAGATGTCCAATTCGGGCTTGAAACTGGTCAACATCAATGTCTATTGGGATGGTGGACTCAATTAAAGCTTTATCTAGGACTGCGCGATGCATAGCGGACATTTTCAACAACTCAAGAATTGATATTTGTGCAGGTGTCGCCCCCAAATGATCTAGGAGATTATACTGACTCGTAGGAGTGGATTTAGGAGGAGTTGTAGGAGCTCCTTTTAGGACTATTTTGGATCGACGAGTGGTGACTGTGCAAGAAGGATCTTGTCCCTTTATTCTTATGGTGGAAACATACTCATTTGATGCTTGAAAACAATTGATGACATTGTTATAACCATTATGGGCATAATTAAGATTCGTTGTTTGGGTAGAGTTTGAAGAAGATGCTTTACCCTTGTCATGATCAAGCAAAGGAGTTTTGAAAATTGTATGATCAGTGTTAGAAGTTGCATTGGGCGGGTCTACCTCAATTACTCCTTGATCTAACAAGTCTTGAATCATATGTTTCAATTGAAAACACGATGTAGTTTTATGTCCTTTTGACCGATGGTATTCACAATATGCATTATCATTCCACCAATGCGGATTTACCAATGGTTCTTCCTTGATATCTGGTAACTTGATAAAATTTGCTTGTATTAATTGTTTCATTACTGACTCAATAGGCTCTCCCAATGGCGTAAATTGTCGAGGAGGCCCATCCCTTGATCTAAAAGGTTTTCGCTACTGGTTTTGTTGTTGACCTTATTGTTGATTATACTGTTGGTGTTGCAGCTATTGAATAGCATTGCTTACTTGTGTCTAATTTTGTTGCATAGCCGACATATTAGGAGCACTCAATTTCTTTATCATGAACTTGGGTTGATTTGCATTCACTGCTCTTGTGTCGACAACTCCATCATTAGTGACATTCTTGTTTTTGTACCAAAATTTATTTTTCTCCCCTGAGTTGTTTGTGTTGTCACTGTCTTTGTTGAGCTTAATGAGTCCCTTAGCCACGAGAAAATTTTCAATGTTCATCCCTTTCTTAATGAGCTTCTCAATGGTACTAGGACTTTTCAGTTTAAGTTCGTAGATCATTTCCGGGACCAAATTTTGAATAAACAAGTTCACTTGTTGTTCTTCAGGTATATCTAGG
The DNA here is from genome assembly GCF_030272615.1 of Cryptomeria japonica. Taxonomy (NCBI): domain Eukaryota; kingdom Viridiplantae; phylum Streptophyta; class Pinopsida; order Cupressales; family Cupressaceae; genus Cryptomeria; species Cryptomeria japonica. The sequence goes on along the minus strand of NC_081407.1, from coordinate 236,269,620 downwards.
GAAGAACGACTATATAAGCTTTGCCATCTTTGTAAGAAAGTCACTAATGGTTCACGTTGCTTTTGCTTTGTGTTGCATAAATCTGACATGGTCACTTCGGTGTCAATGTTGAATGCAAAGTGGGATATAAACTTTTGAGCCAATTCCAGCCATGTCTTTATGGTCCCTGGCAAATGTGAATACCAATCCATGGCTTGTCCAGTGAGACTATGCACGAATAAGCGCATCAAATATATTTCCTCATAGCTCACTTCAGTACATGCTATGAAAAATGCTCGTATATGGTCTTTTGGGTTGCCTGTCCCTTTATATTTCTCAAAATGAGGTGCCTCAAAATGCTTAGGAAAGGGAGGCATGTACAAGCTCTTTTCAAATGGATTAGGACACAAATCTTGATCGGTGTATAATTTCTTTGCCTCTTTGGTTTGCAATGCTTTGATTTGTCATTGTAACTACTCAAGCTATTGTGCAACTGCGTCAGATATCGAAGATTTTGGAAGTTTATCATTCATTCTTGGGTATACTCTTTGTCAATACATCATCTTCTCCATTGGCTATTGATGTTCTAAAATTGTTGTCTTCGGTGTCTCTGGCATATAAAGTTCTTGATACAGCTCTTGTTGCTGTGGTTGTGCCATGCCTTGACATTGACCCTATTGCGGTGTTTCTTGTGATGGGATCATCATTGGTAGCCTTGGTTGATATTGAAATTGATGGTGTTGTTGATATTGCATGGACATCAGTTGTGGTTGTGAAGTATGATAACTTGTTTGTCTTGGCACATATTGAGGCACCTATTGTTGTTGATGCTGACGAATTAGAATTTGGTGACTTTGTGCCAATTGTTGTTGTCTTGATGTAAATCCCATCATTTGCAAAAAACTTTGTTTGGGAGGTTTTTGTTGTTTCTCCTTTAGATGGGGTATGGCACTTGCATTGACTTGTTGTGTTGTTTGTCCAATCCATTGTGGTGGTTGCAAGTTTGAATTGACTTGTAATGGTGCAGAAGACATTGCGACTTGTTGTTGAATGCGATATTGTTGTTGTTGTGCATTGTGTGTTTGCGCATTCGATTGTGCCTTTTGTGTATTTCTCAATTGTTGCAACATTTGTTGTTGGTGAACATCACTATTTGTGGCCTTTTGTGTTGCCACTATCGAAGGATTTGTGACAATATTTTGCATAACGGGTACTTGAGTATTTGCCAAACGTATTGAGCTTGATGGGACATATGAACTTTGTTGCATTGTAAAATTGTTTTGAACATTCGAAAGATCAGGCATTCCAGTCGTAAAGCTTTCTTGCATCTTAGATTTGGATCCAATTTTAGGCATGTGAGGAATCACTTCTTGTTGAGGTACACCCGTCGACATTTGTGTGGCCATCATTTGATCTTGTGTTAAAGGTGTTGCATTAAACAATGGATTGTTTATTGTTTCAAATGTTGATTTTTGTGGAATAGTCATTGTCAAAGTTTGTGAAACACACTTACTCAACAATGTGTGTTGAGGTTCTTGTTGTACATTTTCTTCATTTGGATGTGGAGAGAAACTTAACAGGTCACCACCTTGTTGTTTTTGCACATTAGTTTGGTCATTGGAGGAGGTCACATTACTCATCATATCAAGATATTTTTGTGGAAACATCTTAAAGACCTTGTTCAAAAATTTATCCATCTTTTTTATCAACTTCGGATCTTTAAGAAGCATATCAACATCATCAGAAGCATCGGAATTTGATGAAGAATCTGGTAAAATATTTGGATTTGTTTCTTGTTGAATGCCTTGATCTGAACCAAATCCTTGTGAAAGAGTTTGTTCTTCATGTAATGTTTGAGTTGAATTTCATGTTGTATGTTTGGTTGATTCTAGTCAAAAGGTGCATTTTCCCTTGGTGTTGGTGGAACACATCCATATCCTGGTTTCATGGGTACAAACACTGGCTCATATAGTGGAGGTGGTCCAAGTTGAACCATTCCATATTGTGGTAATGATGTGTTTGACAAACCTTCAATGTGTAATGTTTGACTGGGTTGAAACTATGAGTTTGATACATTGTCCATGGGTTGATATATTGGTTCACCCATCTTCTTAGACTTTGACCTTGTTTCAACAGGCATGTCACTATGCAAATGCAATATTTTTGGAATTTTTTTGATTTTAAAAGGATGATGTATGATATGCAACTAAATGCAACCTAAATAAATGAAAATGCAATGTATGGCAAGAATGCAACCAATGTTTTTGTTGTTTTTCAAGATTTGGACAAACTTTTTGGAATGCAAACCTAAAGACTCAACCTTGGGAACTTGGAATGAAGTCAAGACCTTAAAGGACAAAGGACCAAATTACAATAGGACAAATTGACAATGTCTCACCTATATGCTTGGATACTAAGATAGGTTTGACAGAAATGATACTAATGAAAGGACAACTTTTTAGACAAGGTCAAGACTTCCTAACAACAACCTAGGGTATCATCCAAAGTTTTGATCTTTCAAGTTTGACAAATCAACTTTTTGAGACTAAATGCAAGAAGGCAATGATCATGACAATGACTTAGGACATGAAAATTATCTAAGGATATGATATGACAAGATGAAGTCAAGACAAAATGACAATACAATGACAAGGACATGCGAAGACCAATGACTTGGAATATGCAAAATGCAACCTAGGCAAGACCTAATCTTAGCATGACAAGGACAATGCAAGAATGTCACCTAAATGGAAATCTAACCTAGATATGACAATGAAATGCAAACTTATGGAAATGATTTTGAACCTAAGTGCAAAATGAGGACGCTTTGAAAAAGGACTAAAATGAAGGGAGATGACAATATGCCCTAGGACCTAAGTTGGACTATGCAAAACTTAGCCTAAAGTGACATGAATTTTGAAACAAAGGTATTCAATATTTTGACAAGCCATGTTCAAATGTTGGATGAATACTTGGACAAATTTGGACTTTTGTTTAGATTTTGTTTTGAATTGAAGTTTTTTTATTTTGAAAATCCAAGTTGATTATGAGCACTTTTGAAAGTTTGTTTTTTTAATTTTACCTTTGACAATCATGGAAGACAAAATGTTTGTTTGACTTTGATTCAAGACAATCAAGCACATTCACAACAAATCCTATGGCTGGAAAGGGCAATATCTATTGAATCCTCTACCCGAAATACAACACTCAGCTGGATAGCTAGACGCTTGGTAGCACTGGCTCCCCCTTACAGTGCGCTCACTTCTCGGGCATACCAAGCTTCGAGTTCAAGGGGCATCACTTCCCAAGAACTTTCTATCTCTAACTGAGGAGTACATGAGAGGTGTCTTCAGCATGCACGTATCACAACACCTGAGCCAACAGATAGAAGGATTTTGGCCTCTAAAAACAAGAGATTCTAGTAAGGGCATCCGTTCGAGTGGGTATTGATCCGGCGAATAAATCATCACAATACCATTCCAGCACCCATTGTCTACAACTTTTGTTGCATCCATAGTTATTTAGAGTGGTTCGGAAGAGCTTGGTTTTATCCTGTCACCACTTAGGGTCGTTCCCTCTCACCAATGCCTGTACGAAGTGCCAGGCAGATCAGGAGGCAGACCCAATTCTAAGGGTTAAAACATGCAATCAAACTAAAAGCAAACAAAGCATGCATGGTGTTCATTAACCTTTAAGAAATTAAATATGCAACTACTTTAAAAAATGCAAGCACGATGTTTTAGTGAAAGTCTTTGACCGCGTCCTACATACGATTTGTTTGTAGTTGTTTTTTTTTTTAGTCTTCGTCACTCGTAACGCCAAGGTGCTGCACAGAGAATCAGTACCAAAGAAAACCAGAATATAAGAACAGAATGAAAACAAAAGTAATTTGCAAGTAAAAACACTAGTTTCACCTCTGTTTCTGGCCTTACACAGGCACAGAATGTCTCAACACAGGCGCAGGATGTCTTGACACATGCGCAGAATGTCTTGACACAGGTGCAGATCCCTTTGACACAGGTGCAGATCTCTTTGACACAGGCGCAAGATTCCTTAACACAGGCACAGAATGCTTTGACACAAGCGTAGAAGTGTCTAGAAAGCTCTGAGTCGCCCTGTTTCTTGAGTTTTTCACCTGCAAATCAGCTCAAAAACATGGTTAAATGGTTAGTTCACGTCGGGTTCACCAGAAAATGTAGATCAGGAATTTGGAAACCATCAAAAGCAACTTTAAACTAGCTCAACCACAAAAACTATATTGCAATGAAATAAATCCTAATTACAATCAATAGAGATATGAAGACAAGACATTCAAAATGAAATTAAAGCAAACCAAATGCAGATGTCTCCTTCATGTGGCTCCATTGTTCTTCTTTCACCTTCCAATTTGATGTTGTTCTCACCTACAAAGTGCATTTGCAAGTGGAAAGCAAGTTGTTTGATGAAATTTGTAGCATAAGGTTACTCAAAAATGTGATTCATCGATTCGATTGAAGAAAATTATCCAATTTATAGACAAATTGGAGAGATGACAAGATTAGCATGAAGAGATTTGAAAGGAAATTTCAAATCAAGAATGACAAATATGACAAATTATGACAAAATTGACATTTCTATGCAAGATTGATTGATTGACAAATTATGACAAATTGACATGCAAGATTTGATTGATTGACAAATTATGACAAAATTGACAAAATTGAAATGCCATTCCCATGAAATTAGGGGAAATATTAGAAAAATTGAAGAAAATAGGAGAAATAGAAAATTAGGAATTAGGAACAATTAGTAAATAAGATTAAAAATGATGAAATAGAAATTAGGTGAATTATAAATTGATGAAATTAGAAAATTAGGTGAATTAATTAATAATTTTTCATTCATTAATTAATTCACAAAAAGGGGGGAAATTAATTAGCCAATTAAATAAATATTTAATTGTGACAAGAAGACTTAGGATAAATAAATAAATTATTTAACCTAGAGGGAAAATGACAATCAAGATTAAATGAATAAATCATAAAACCCTAGAAGATGAATTAGAAATGCAAGGACGACAATTAGGTCTTGACAAAAGATAATTGATGTCGATTCGATCATGATTTTGATTGACAAAGGACCAATGCTGATAAACGATTGAGATTGGTTGACAAATTGACTAAGATTGACAAAGAGATCAAATTGAAAGGCGTCAATTGACGAGGAACAATGACTGATTGATCCAAATTGGCATGATTGAAAAGGACAAGGACCGATGACGAATTGATTGCAAAATGACAAGATTGACCAGAACAAGGATCGATGACGAATCAATCGCAAAATGACAAGATTGATGAGGACAAGGATCGATGATGAATCGATCGCAAAATGACAAGATTGGTGAGGACGAGGATCGATGACGAATTGATCGCAAAATGACAAGATTAACGAGGATGAGGATCGATGACAAATCGATCGCAAAATGACAAGATTGGCGAGGACGAGGATCGATGACGAATCGATCGCAAAATGACAAAATTGATGATGACGAGGATCGATGACGAATCGATCGCAAAATGACAAGATTGACGATGACGAGGATCGATGACAAATCGATCGCAAAATGACAAGATTGACGATGACGAGGATCGATGACAAATCGATCGCAAAATGACAAGATTGACGAGAGGACAAAACCCTAATTCCATCATCAATTAGGATTGACGATGTCCAAAATGATGATAAATGAGCACGCATCATGATGCAACAGGATAAGATCGACCAAAATCATGACTGAAGATTGCTATCAACAAGACCTATTTCAAAAGCGAGAAAAATGAAGAATGCAGAAGAAAGACTCAATGCTCGCAAATGATAAAGACCAAGTGCGCAACATAGAAGAAATGTTAATGCGATGCAAGAACCCTAAAATAAGGCAATGCGCGAATGTTAAAGTATGACTCCGCAAGCGTTGACCATTTTTAGACGTCTACATATACTACATCAACGATAAGAGGGAAAGCAAATGTTTTCTAGCACATAGTAATATTGAAACCAAGGTGGAGATTGTTTCAACAATTATAGAGAAGAGTGATCCATAAGATTACAAGGAGAAAGAATCAAATGGTGAAGAAGAAGAGGAAGGCACAACAAGAATTCTTGCTAAGTATGTTCATAAGCATCATTCAGAAAATCAGATAATTGGAGACAAGACAAAAGGTGTTCAAATGGGAAGGAAGATTGTAGAAGCTCAAGAACAAGCCAATTACTATTTTCTATCAATGACTAAGTCGAAGACTTATGAAGAAGAAAGTAAAAATGAGAGTTGGATAAAAGAAATGGAAGAAGAACAAAAATCAAATACATAAGAACAAGACTTGGGAGGTGGTAACTAGACCCGTGGTCAAGAATGTGATAGGAACTAAATGGGTGTTTAGGAACAAGCTAAATGAGCAAGGACAAGTTACAAGGAATAAAGCAATACTAGTATGTAAAGGATATTGTTAGGTGGAGGCATAGACTTTGAAGAAACTTATGCTATGGTAGCAAGGATGGAATCTATATGTATGTTTCTTGCATTTTATGCTTACGAGAACTTTAGAGTTTATCAAATGGATGTCAAGTTAGCATTTTTAAATGGAAAGCTATAAGAAGAGGTATACATTGAACAACTAGATGGGTATAGACTAACAAAAAATTTGGATATGGTTTGTAGACTGAAGAAAGCATTGTATGGACTCAAACAGACACCCAGTGCTTGGTATGCAAGATTAGACAAGTATTTGCTATGACTGAATCTCAGAAAAGGTACAACAAACAATAATCTTTATTTCAAGATTGATGGAGATAAGTTATTGATTGTTATAGTTTATGTTGATGACATAATATTTGGAGGGAATGATAACTTAAGTAAAGAGTTTGCTAAAGGGATGCAAAAAGAGTTTGAAATGTCAATGATTGGTGAGTTATATTTCTTTCTTGGTTACAAGTTATTCAATCTAAAAGTGGATTTTTTATCTCACAAAGAAAACATGAGAAATAAATTTGGTTTTGATGATTGTAAACTTGTTACAACTCCTTTAACTATTAGTTGCAAGTTGAGCAAGGATAATGAATCTCAGGAGGTTGATTAGAAGAAGTACAGATCAATGATTGGTGGATTACTATATTTGACTACATCTAGACCAAATGTCATGTAGGTTGTTTGTTTGGTGGCTAGATTTTAGGCTAATCCAAAGGAGGCACATATGCAAGCTATGAAAAGAATTTTCAGATATTTGAAAGGTATTGTGGATTTTGGACTCTAGTACAAAAAGGGTGGAGATTTTATGTTAAAAACTTGCACTGATGTAGATTGGTCTGGAAGTGTTGATGACCAAAAGAGTACTAGTGGTGGTTCTTTATTTTTAGGAGACAGGTTGGTCTCCTGGTTCAGTAAGAAATAGGATTCAGTTTCCCTATCTACCGCTAAGGCAGAGTATATTGCAGTAGCATCTTGTTGTTCTCAGGTAATGTGGATGAGATAGACTCTTAGAGATATCAAGGTAATGTATGATGAAGAAATTCCTATTATGTGTGTCAACACAAGTGCAATAAACATTTCAAAGAATATAGTTATCCATTCAAGAAAAAACACATTTCAATCATATGTTACTACTTAAGGGAGAAGGTTGTCGAGAAGGAAGTTTGATTGGAATACATTTCTACAAAGGAACAGGTAGTAGATATTTTCACTAAGACATTAGCAAAGGATACATTTGAGTTTCTTCATGAGAAGCTTGGGATTATTGCCCCTCCTTCTTCTAGCTAGGTGCATTATGGAGGTGCATCTTTCCAAGGGGATCTTTCACACCTATTTCTTTTCCTGGATTGATGTTGTGGTTACTCTCATGGGGAGTAGTGGGGTGTCTAGTATTGTTGTGGCCTTTGTCCTTGATGGCAAAGGAGGAGAGAGAGAAAGAGTGGTTTTCATAAAAAGAGCATTTGGGGAAGAGATAAAAAAAAATTTCAAGAAGAGAATGCAATTTTTGTAGTTTGCATTTTTTCTTATAAAGCAATGCAAATTGATCAAGTATTAGTTGAGTGTTGAGTTTATTCAAGTGTTGCCATCAATGAAAAAGGGGGAGATTGTTGGAAGTATGTGTTGTTGTGGTTGTCATTGATGTCAAACTTGTTATTCTAGATAGTTGTTGGTCTGGAATGTCTGTTGTGCAAAGATATCTTGATGTGTTGATGTTGCAATTATTCTATTGGTTGTTCCAAAAAGTGTTGTTGATGTTGTTATCTTCTTTGGTTATGTTTTTGGTGTTATGGATGTAATAGTTTTGTGGTCCGAAAATATTTGTGTTCTCCGAAAGTTGAGGTATATTTCATAGCAGGTTGTGATATTCTATGTTAAAACTATCTTTGGGTTCGGATATGATTTGTGGAAGATTATTTGATATGTTGTGGGTCTCATTGTAGGGTGTGGAGATCCGGATAAGAGTTATTTGCATTGGAGAATATGTTTTCGCCCGTTAATTGTCTATATGGATGTGATGCATGTTGGGATGTTGAGATTTTTGTTCTAGTGATTGTAGATCGATGGATTGAGCTTAGGAAGATGTGTTTTGGTCCCCTCTTTCTCCTAGAGTGGATCAATGCATGTATTTTTGGTCCGAAAGGCATATTTTGTTTTAGGATGACTTGGTTCAAGCTTTGATGATATATCTTGTATATAAAGAATGTATGTGATTAAGTTGTATGGATGAATGTAAGAGGATGGGAGGAAGTATGTGATGTGAAGATAATATCAACAAAATTCAAACCAAAAAAGAAGAGTTGTGTTTGAATGATATGTGATCTAATTGAGACTGTGGCAAAGGTATGAGACAAAGTTTTGATAGATGTGGTCTAGGTTGTGTGTTGATGTCTATTGCTTGATGCAGAGTTCAAGGATAGCTTAATGATCAGGAGATCCTTATATTTAAATCACTTTTGTATCTTGCCCTGTTGTAGTAAGCATCAGGTTCACAAGTCATCTTTTGTATCTTGCCCCAAGAGTAGTTAGCGTTGGTCTACAAGTCCGGAGTAGTGAGCCACTTCATTGTAATTTGATATACATACTGGATATATTTTGTGGGCAAGTGCTCACCGTGGTTTTTCCCTGTTTGGGTTTTCCACATAGAAAATCTTGGTGTTCATGTGTTAGATATGTGTTGTTGATTAATTGTTCATATGCTACATAAATTTTTATTTAGATTGATTCAACCCCCCCCCCCTCAGTCTTGCCTTGGGTTCAACAAAACACACTAAATATGGTGGTAATTGTTTTAAGATTCAACTTCTAAAAGAATATGTAGATGAAAAAAAAGATTAATACAAGTGGAGTTTCCTAGTGCATGCTAAATTGAGTATGTAATAGTGACATGAGGTGAATGAAATAGGACTCAAAGTAGAAAGTGGTAAGGAAAGGTGCAATTGGAAACAAGGTGTTACAATCACAAGTGTCCCTATATACGTTTCACCTACCAAGGACAAGATTTTGGGTCTTAAATCTAAAACATTTATCAAATATGCTCGAGATTAAAACTAAGCCTAATGTACTTGTTCATATGTGTGTATTGAAAGCTCTGTCAACTTATATCTATCAATGCATTCATTTTGAAATGTTAACAAATATCATACCATGCAAGATATGCTTTTAATTTTCTAGAGATATAAATTATATGGTGGACATAATAATATGTATACTCCTCTTTTACAATATCCTAAACGAGAAAATGTTCATAAAATATATCAAGCCTTATATGAAAGGTCGTGAGCTATATTTAATTATATATTATAACAATTTTGTATTAGTAGTATGCATAATATCTAACATTACATAATATATTAAATAACTTTAATCCCGTTACACACACACACATAATATGTTGTGTTATATAAATTAGTAATATAAATGTAGATGTAGAATATTATATTAATTTATATTTATATATGACATATATATTCACATATATGATGGATATCATATATAATACTATTCTTTATAACATATAGTTACAATTAGAATCGTAATCTTTTTATTGTTGTAAGGAGTTAAACATGATCTAATCTTATATTTTAAATATTTGAATATTATTTGATGATTAATAAAAGAACATAACTTTTATTACATTACATTAATAATATCTTCATATTATTATATGAATAAAATATATTATGAAAATATCTCACTTTATCTTATAATCAAATAATCCATATTATGATATATACCAAACATCTTACCTTACCAAAATATAACAATATAATAAATGTAAAGGAGCATAAAGAATTCACTAAAGTTATAAAAGAGAATTTGCAAAAAGTATTTTAAACTTAGTTTTTCTTTGTTGCAAACAACAGGGCCATTATCATAAACAGAGATAAAATATACACATATTAGTAGGGGCACCCATGGATACGAAAGCCTTGTCATAGAGGATAAGGAGGAACAAAATTGGGTGTTTTTATTCATATTTGATATATTCTTTTGTGGTGGTTAGAATATCTTTTTTTTTCAAGGAAATATCCTTTGGCAGGTTGGGGCTGTTAAATTATTATACATTCATGCATAATAAGTAATGATGTTTCTTAAAAAATATAGTATAATTTAATTGATTTTGATAGATTTTAAGGATGCATGTATCATATGGGTTAAGCATTATTCAGCACACTTTCATGTTGTATAAGTCATTGGGATAGATATTCAATGTGGGTATCAGATTTTAAAAAAGCTGCGAGAAAACTTATTACCAAATATTCAACTTTAGGATCATTATTTAGCAAACTCATAGTTTTGAGGCACGTTCTTTATGTTATACCACTTAGTGATTTTGTTCAAAGCTTATCTTATAAAATCAAACATATGAATTGTTGTTGAGGTTAACTTGTATAACTTTTGGTTTGTTGAACAAGGTTAGATTGAGCATCTCTTGTAGATTGCATATGTGAGTAGAGGAAGCATGAGTTCGCATGTGTTACTATATGATTCTCATTTGCTTGTTTGCATGGAAGGATATAACTAGGGTTCTTGCTATTTCAAAGATCTCGCAGATAAATTCTACAATTGTGTTGCAATTTTGTTTCATTGAGTTCACACCTTGAGTTATGTGGGTGCTTTTGGAGGTTAGGTTTTTCCTTGAAAATTTTGTCTTAAGGTGTATCTAGTGTTATCTTGCAATATGTTTGTAATTTTTTTACATTGGAGATTTTGAATATTTATTTTACATTTGTTTGTCATAACAATTATGTGGAAATAATATATTATTTTTGCAAGTTTTATATCATTCTTGAGCAAAATTTTGAAAGTTTTAGTTTGTTTTAAGACGGGTCAAAGAAATTACTATATTAATGAATAAGAAGTTGTCATGTCTCCCTAGCTCCTCAATAAAGAGGAAAATCAATCAAATAAAATTCATTAGATGTATGTTTATGTTGGAATGTACAAATAGAATAGGCATAGGGTGGTATCTATAACCCCCCTTTGGTGTAATCCCTTTCACTCATGTTGACTTTAGTTTTACAACACCAATAACGTAGTTGAATATAAATCATTTCTTTAAGATTTGTATATGGCTAAGAGATGAGTAATCAAATAGTTGTTTATCCTTGGAGACACAAAGATGGTTTTAAGGCATGTTCATTCTATTTGTTCCGCTAAACACCCCTTGATGAGGGAAAGTGGGACCTAATTGAGAGATTTAATACACTTAATATTTAGACAATTGTGGGGCTTCAAAATTATGAATCCAATTAAATGGTTACTATGGGGATAGATTTGATCCCACTTCTAGTCTTTTCAATTAATATACTAACTATAGAGGAGACTCATGTGTCCATATATGTGTTTACCCCTTTGAACTTGATAATGACATCCACTGGTAAGTTTGTTGGATTGATGGTCATGGCCAACTTACACCTAAGCAATAGTACATACATCGTTTTTTTATTTTTTTTAAATTATTATACATTCAAATGACTCTCAATTATAGAATAAGTGCCACATATTTTTACCAAAATTTTCAATGCTTGTAAACCTTAGACTTTTCTGATTGAATTGAAAAAGACCCTTTAAACAACCCTCAAATACAATTTTTCATGAATAGACTGCTAAAAATTTTTAACAAATTTTCAATCGATAAAATGCTAAAAATTGATATTTTTCTTGCTTTTGTTTATAAGATTCATTATGTTTTTAGTATGAATGATTCCCATTATGTTTTCACTTCTTATAGTTTCCCAAGAAAACAAGATAGTGGAGACTATATAATTTGATAGATTCATTATAGAAAATTCCAAAGAGATTAAATTTAAATCTTGTTATAAAATCTAGGAGAGAATTCTAGAGGGATGGATTGATTTTAAAGAAATAGAAGTGGCACATCATATGCTACTACATATTCATCATAATGTACTTAGCAATATTATCATTTATAAAAATATAGCACAACTTAACTAGTTTTGATGCATCACATGGATTAAGCATATTTGAAGATATTAGTATGTTTTATGAGATATTTAAATAAATATTTAATGTGAGTATTACATTGAAAAATATTTAATATTGAGGAAACACAAAATCAAATATTTAATTTTGGGGTTCTTATTTAGTAAGATTATGGTTTTGTGACACATGGTTTATATTATACTATTTAGTATTTTTTTTTAAAGCTTACATATAAAATCAATCATGTGAGTAGTTGTTAAGGTTGGCTTGTGTAATTTTTGATTTGTTAGCTACGGTTGCATGCAAGAGCAGAGAAAGAATGGATTGGAATGTGTATCTACATGGTTCTCATTTTCTTTTTTATATGGAGGAAGTAATAGTCAAGATATAAAGTGAAAATCCCATTATATAGAATTTTGGGGTGCAACAATTTTGATCCCACTTCTATTATTTTCAATAAGTAGATAGATTCTATAAGAGAATCATATGTCAATATAATCTCATGAGGGCTTCACTGGCTAGGCAATATTATATCACATGCATTCATATTGAGGGGTTTAATATCCCAAAAATGAGGGTGCAATATATTGCCTATTGGTGAAAATAGGGGGGTTTTTAATTCGGGCTATGAAAAAAAACATTTGGTGAAAATAGGGGGGCTTTTAATTCAGCTTGTGTATTGGGAGGGGGTGACAACAAAGGAGTTTAGGGCAATATTTTTTGAAAATAGGGGGATTCTTTAGTATGCCATAAATGGAGGTGCTATAACCCGAGTTCACTAAGTGAAGCCCCTGTGTATAATCTCCCCTTTGACCTTAATAAGTGCATACATTAGTAAGTCTTTGATATTAATATAGATAAGGCTCTTTTTGTTGGTGTGAAAGGGATATTGTACCTAGTGTTGTACCTATAAATTTTAATAGCTAGGTCCTAATAACACATGTTACTTTAGTTTACATATAGAACACATACAATACATCCCACTTTTAATGGATATTTATCACTTTTCAACCTTAAGTGGAAGATAATTTATCACTTTATGTCTCAAGTCATAATATTAAGACATGTGCCATAATCTTATGCCATCCTATGTTCACTATGGCCTACATGACCAAGGTGTCCCCTTTGTGATCTCATATCATGTAATTCAATCTATTGTAATCTATAATTTTCATCCTTTGATAATAGAATTATTCTTTCACTATTGATCTCTCTTGTGATTTCATAGGGTGCCTAGATCTTGAGTGACTATAATCTTCAGCTAATCTTGCATGGTGTAGAGTACTCTATACCAACTCTTAAATAGTCATATCTTGTGGAATTGCTTCTTGGTAGTCTTTTTGAGAGATATAGGCTGCAAATCTTAGTGGATTTGGGGGTTTTTCATTTTGTGGCTTTGTATTGCTGGTGCAAATCTGAGTTCACCCTTAGATTTAGAGGGTTAGAGAAAGTCATTTTTTATATTATTTTTTCCATCCGAATCAAACATTGGAGTCTAATCTATGAGGGCTTGAAGCTAAGAGGTGGTTACTAGACCTGGGAGGTGCATATTTTGGGTCAAAATTAACCCTTTCATCATACTTAGAAGGCCTAAGAACCCCAAGATTGATTGTCAATTAGTCAGAATTGAAGCAGGTGACCTAGGCCATTATAGAGAATTTTTGCCCCTCCTCAACCATTTGTATGTCCATTAAGTAGTTAGTCTCTTGTCTAGACCTAATTCATTGTTCCCTTAATAGGACTGAGTTCGAGATATAAAGTACAAAACTAAGAAATTCATTAGGGCTTAGCACTTCAATATGTGTCTCCCAATATTTGTTGCTAACAATCCTCAACATAAAATATCAGGTTCCATTAAACTACTTATCAACTCATTCCAAGATAGCTAAACCAATAAGTGAGGTAACAAGGAGGAGATACTAATAATGATCAAGAGCCAAATTGAAGAAGCACTCATGTATTAGTGAACATTCTTATTGAACAATTTTACATATATTTTTGAAAGGGTGGTTCCATTGGCCTTGTCATCAAGTAGAACCTTTAGTTCTCTAGTTTACCTAGGTTTCAAGTAAACCTAGACATGCCAATATTCAAAAGTAAGACTAATGCAAATGCATTACCCTCCTAAAGGTTTCCTCACTTATCAAGAAGTGGTAACAAGCTCATGCACTCTGAGAAGAAGAACATTTAAATGGAAGATATAAAATAAAATAGTAATTCCTTCGATCCTTCAAGGATAAGTTATATCCTATAGATGTTTATGTTGACCACCACATGCAATCGTCACAGTTGTAGTAGGGGCATGACCAAGTTGTCTATGCCTATATAGACACCTTCTAAAAGCTCTATGCTCATTTGCGTTAGAGAAGCAAATACTTATCAAGTATCACAAGAGCCTTTATCCAACAATCTAATCCTGAAAAAAGTTGATCAAGATCAAAACAATGGGTGAAGTTTACCATTATGCAAAGACAATTGAAGAGTTCAGGTAGAAAGACAAGTATGAATTAGCCACTATACCCAAAGACATTGCCTTCAAATAAGAGTTGTATTCATTCTAATGAGGAGTATTATGCACAAAATCAAGTGAAATAGGTGCAAAACCTAATGTTTGAGTCAACAATACACATTAAATGAGCTCTTACTTAAGGAAGATGAATCAAAGTGGCTATTCCAATCATATATGTAGGTCAAAGGGCAACCTATGGACTTTATGATCAATGGCAATAGTATAAAAAATATAATCTCTTTAGAAATTGTTGATAAATTGAAGCTGTCAATTGTGTCTCATCCAAACACCCAAGTTATAAAGTCACCCTCTAGTGTTCCTTCACATATTATATTCATCCATTTCAAGAAGAAATGACTTGTCATGTAGTGAAAATGCAATTCCATAAAATACTCCTTAGGAATCCATATATGAATAGTCATATGTATATATAGAACACAAACTATCACAATATAGTTGTGATAATAGGTGGACAAGAGATGTGTAATGCCTCCCTAACACTAGCTTCAGTGAGTTAATACATTGATATTGATTGCGTGTTTAGATGCTATATGGATGAGTAATGTAATGATTATATTTTGATGGCAACTGTTAAATGAGGTCTATTATTATTATTATGTATCATGCAACATGTGTGTGATTGTGGGCGTGCTTGAATTATGAGTATTATGATTTAATTTGTTATTAGATAAGTAGATAATGATTTCATATCATTTAATTATCATTAGATTAGATATGATGTTAGAATCCCTTATGATGATCATTCAATTATTTGGCTATTTATATGTATATTGAGCACCTAGGCTTGACATGTGTATGTTTAAGTGGCTATAGGTATAGGGTATCGATTCCACCTGGTTCCACAAGTCTTAGTGTAACCTAACAATAGCTAATTGGAGATATCACACTGGCCAAATCCCACTAAGTCTTACATGTCATACTTAGATGAGTATGATTTCTTATGTGATGACTGTGTTATACCCCCAAATACCATGATTGGTAGTGTCTAGAAACCCTAACTCTTATGTGAATGCTCGGTAAGGAGTTCTTGGTGTTAATTTATACTCTATAAGAGTTTAGTTGCAAAAATAAGTTTATGCTTCAAATGGTGTTTTTTCAGTAATTTGATGTTTAAATAGTTTCATTTGGCTTTTAATGAAATATTGTATGTTGTATGCAAAAGTAAGTTTTAAATGTATGTCTTGGGTTCAAACGTTAGAATTTGGGTGAAAAAAAGTACATTATTATTTCTTGCAAATTTGATATTAAAATGTGTTTTATATTTTTTATTGAAAATTTTTATATTTGAAAAGGCAAATAGAGCTTATTTGTATTCATTTTATATGCATTTCATAATTAGGGCAAATTACTTGTGATTGGGAATTAAAAATGTTATTCATTTATTTATAGTTATTATATTGAAAAAGGAAAATTATCAATTTAACTTTATAAAATAGAAAATAACTCATTTTATACCTAGCTAATTTTGGGAAATTTAAAGTGGAGAAAACCCTCCCTATGCATGAAATTTGGAATATGAATTGTGAATTCAATTTTTGGGAGATTTAGATGATTTTTTTTGCATTGGATTAGGAATGGGGAAATGTTATGCTGGTCCATGGATTTCCTCTTCATTTGGTATGCGTGGAGATTTTCAAGTTTGGGTTTTGGAGCAAATTAAAGGTATGAATCGTATTTCTCCTTCTCTTATCCTTATTTCTCTTTCTTTCTTGTTGGAAATAAATTGTGTGATGAAAATAATTTTCTTTTTTTTAATTTAAATCATTCCATTTGATTGAGTAAATAATTAGTTAAGAAAAAAATGAGAAAATGTCATTATTAAATGTTATCATGCCAAAATAATTATAGAATGGGTGAATTAATTTTTTGATGTTAAAAGATGATTGTTGGACACCTAAGATCCAAAAGGGTATTGTTAGATTTTATGAATTTTGTGAGTTTGAATTTTATGAAATTTTGTGCTCCTTTGATGGAGGAATTCACCATTCACTAGTTTCGAGTGAAAATGGGAAAATGATTATAAAAAAAAATGTTGAATTTGTGTCGAATCATGTTAGATTATTATGTGTAAGGATAAAATTATTGTATGAAATTTTAAATTGAGATCATTTGATTAAGTAGATGATTAGTTATGGAAAAATTCTGGAAAATTGCATTTTGAAATGTTATCATGCCAAAAAAATTTATAGAATGGATGAATTGATGTTTTTATGTTAAAAGAGAGGTGTTGAGCACCTAAGATCCAAAAGTGTGTTGTTATATTTTCAATTTTTTGTTTTTTGTTTTTTTATGAAATTTTGAGCTCATATAATGGAAGTTTCACTATTCACTAGTTTTTTTACTAAAATAAAAAAAAGTTGAAAAAGGTAAAAATTGTGTCAAATATTGATAGATTTTAATGTAGAACAATGGATTTAGTGTGTGAAATTTTAATTAGGATCAATTTGGACCCCATTACAAGTAGTTATTGAGAATTGAAACTTTAGGCCTATGTTGTGAGTAGTGGTGTAAATTGAGCATTTTAAATTTTATTTTCATGTTCATGGAGGACACGACGATTCTATGGTGTAGATATTAGTGTCAATTAAGGGAGTGGCTCCCAATTTAGCCCAAGTCACATGTGGTTTTTTGGGTAACGGATTGGAATTTATGTTGAAAAACAAGTGAAAATGAGACAACATGAAAAATACATTAATTTAAGTGATAGTATGGTTCCCCCTCATACATAGAGTGCTCGTATAAACCTAGGATAAGTTGGGAAAGATGTGACTATCCTTGGGTTGTTGAGTTAGCATGAGCAAGTCTCCTCATCTCCTTAAGAGGACCACTTAGTTATGCATGCACTTACCTTCATTCTACGTGATGACACTCCCCTTCCATGACTCTAATACCTAACCCCTTTGTAGCATGAGTATCACCTAAGAGATGTAACATTCCTTTCAATTTTGGTATTCACTCCTTGATGATTGCATGATGGGTATACTTCGTGACTAGTGTGTGTAAGTCTTTCTTCCCAAGTGTATAATATGTGTTTGTTGTGTTTGGGCCATGTGATCATCTCATAGCATGGTGGGGTGGACCTATGGGTTCCACATGGTCAAGTGGTGTGGTAACCACCATTGGGGATTAGAGGCTTTGACATTGGAGTCGACATCAAACTCACTCTCTTCTCTCCTTACCTTTCATGATTCTAGCTCTTTCAATTTATGACAAATGTATAATTCAATGACCTCATGTCCTATGCTATGTAATTTGTAATATTCATATTGGACCCTCGTTATGAAGGGATTATAATCTCATAGTAACAAGAATAATTATAGTAGTTAATGTGTCTTGGTGTTGGTGTCAAGCATGAATTACTTTTATGCTTTACTTTACATTATATATGATGCAAATTAGATACAATGAATACATGAATATTTCTTTGGGATTTAGAATGAATATCTTAATTGTTGCAACAAATCTACTTAAACATTGTTTTAATAGTCTAAAAGATAGGAATTATTTTAAGTGTTTTGAGCTTTGAGAATTTAGCATATGCCTTGTGATATTTGTTAAATATACGAACAAGGTATAGTACAACCTCCACCCCTGAACCCTAAAATCCTCTCCATCTCTAAAAAATCTCTAAGTATTTTGAACTTCAAGGACTAGACATTCATCTTTTGGAGTTCACTAAGTATGTGAAAATGTAAGGAGGAACCTTGATCCCCGAACCTCAAAAGCTCTTTCTCTATCACTAAATTTTTCTAAGGGTGTTAGGCATTCGATGTTGGATTCTCACCTTAAACTTTAAGTTTCTTGTGGAAAGTGGGAAGTCATATCCTTGATTCCCGAACCTCAAAAGAAAACTTTTGGGCTTGCACCCCTTACAATTTTCAGGCATTGGGCATCGGTCCTTCACTATTCAACTT
This sequence comes from Cryptomeria japonica, assembly GCF_030272615.1. Classification (NCBI taxonomy): domain Eukaryota; kingdom Viridiplantae; phylum Streptophyta; class Pinopsida; order Cupressales; family Cupressaceae; genus Cryptomeria; species Cryptomeria japonica. Next base: position 236,250,749 of record NC_081407.1, on the reverse strand, counting down.
CAACTAGAGAGTGAACTTGGTCACTCCAACACCCGATCCCTCGATCTCTAATGAAGACCTTTCAAATGTCAAACTTCGAAGGTTCCATGTTCATCAGACTTTGGACAGCAAACTTCCAACTTATTGTGTTCACCTATGGTCCTTATTGGGTGAGACAAATATTTAAACCCCTGATCCTCAATTTGTTCTTCAATCATCAGACTTTGAGATTCTTCTATTGGAGTTTCCTTTATTTTGTGAACAAGGTAAAGAAGTTTTGATCCCCGAACCTTGATAGGAAATCTAATGTGATCTTATCTAGTGTTATATTTTACCTTATCTTTGAAAGGTCCTAACTTCTTGTCCAGTGATAAAAAATTAAACCCTGATAATCTATATCTCCTTGATGAGGAACCTTTCTGAGGATGACCCCAAGTGTCCAAGGGTTTCCTTATGCACTCTTTTAATGCTCCCTTATGGTTGAGCTTGCTTTGAAAAAGATTAGTATTATATTGGTACTACCTTGCTTATGCAATGGTGGGGACTTCCCCCTTAAATCAATCATGATGGCACTATATCCCTATGTGAATTGTTGTGCACATTCCCCTAGAAGTGAGATTAATTACCCTTTTATCTTCTATGACGTGGTATATAATGTTAGTATTTCAAAAGAATAATTAACAGTCTAGTTTTTGCCTTCGTCCTTCAAATGGGGCAGTACAATATATTGGATTCCAAATATAAATTCATGCTCAACACCTACTAAACCTATACCAAAGATTATTGTACTATCTAGCTATCTATGCATTCTCTAAATTGTACTTCTCACCTCCAATTGAAAAATATTTTTTAGTGGAAAAGATAGATCTAACCTATAAAATCATGTGCATCAATAACTCTTATATGCTTTCATATGGTATTGTTAGAAAAGATGATCAACTCTCATTGAAAGCTAAGTGGGTTACAAAGTAGCAACTAGAACTCAAGGCTTCACACTTACTTCTTAGATTCAAAACAACGAGGATATTTTTTTCACAAAGAGGGACAAATAATCTAGGAGGATTCACCAAACCAAGTACCTATAGTAGTACCTAGGCTATCCTCTTTTCTTGCAATGATAAAGGAATTACTTATTGAATCTATAGTACACCAAAGCACTAAGATTAGATGCTATAGGGTTCACACAAATATCCATATCTTATCTACAGTAAACACTTATATAACAATGTAACACAATTTGCAAAAAGACAAACATTTATACAACAAACATGCTTCAACCAATCAATTTGTAGTTACTGCCAAAGCTCTAATGGGTCCCAACACATCTTTTGGCAAGACTACAATAACCAACCCATAGATCTTCTCATTGCATCATCCTAAGCATGATTTTATAATCTTTAAGTTGAACATTCAATGCAAAAACTAAATTGGAACCCATGAGAATAATTGTACATCAAGTCACATGCTATCTCATCAAGGACATGCCAATAATTGGTTACACTCCACAACTACTAGGGGATGAGAAACCAATAAATAAAATGGCTCCACTTCTCAAGGAGATAATTCAACTTCCCAATGGTAATTGATTTACATGGCATGAGTCTTGTAATTGTATAAAGATGTTTAACATGACATGTAGAAATGAAAAATATGTAGAAGATAAACAACCAAACATCTTTCTCAAGGGTCTTCCATGTACAAAATATATAGTTGAATAAAACACACTCTCTATTTTATTCTATATCTCTAGATCATTGTTCAGTTTAATTGTCTATTATGCTTCTGCACATGAGAGAACTTATCTAGATTCACATATAGAAAGTCATACAATAGGATTCTAACTATAAGGCCCAAATTAATAATGTCAAATAGAATGTCAGGATCTATCCTAGTTGTTCCAATTGAGATCTTGACTCCATCATTCTTTTTTTTAATCCACACAAGCAAATTCTCTTAATAAGGTAGTTAACATTGCCACTTACTTAACTTAAATTGTTTGGAATTGTCCAAAGAAATTGTATGTAGTGGCATGGAGATTATTTCCTACTTTTCCTTCTACTTGAACTCTTCAATGATTGCCATGTAACAATATTCTTCTCCTATCATGCTAACTACAACCAACTTTGGTACGAATTGAATGGTATCATAGGCCACTATAATACTTGAATACTTGATGTTTCTTTGACTCGAATGAGCTCAATCTTACATACATATGATGGAAGGCATAAATGTAGTCTTGATCTAACTAGTCATTTCCTTACCACAATCGTGATTGCTACATGTAGCAATCATAACATCTTCAAGATACTATTCATCCTTGATAACTTCTAATAAAACTTATCCTATAATAGGTCAAGTTTATTGTATATCATCATTCTCACACAAAGAATATGTTTGTTCATTGCTTCTTGATAGGTGAAAACACTTTAGAAGTGTAATGTCAATCCTCTTTTTATCAAAAAAGTTATTTATGCAAACATAGGATTCTAACTAATCTAAACAATTATCTATTGTATTTGCATCAACTTTACGTTCAAACATAGGATTGACACAATGAGTTACTTTGATACCATTGATGTAAGGCATAGGAGGGAAAATTGTGGAAACTTCTTTAGATGAGAATTTGGATGATATTATGTGTGTGCAAAAGTTTTTTGAGAAGGATGGGGCAAAGAGAGACTGAATTGAAATAATAAATTTTTATTTATTTGTTCATCTTATACATGACATGCTCTTGAGAATGACATTTGACTACTATCTTCTAACTTTATTGTTACTATTTACCTATCTCCTAAGCTAATGTTATAGATGTCATGATGTTGAGTCATTATGGAAGTTAAACCATTTCCATTTGTGATTCAGCGTCTCCCAATGGTTATGTAGTAAGGCACGATGGCTAGTACTTACACAATGTGTGAGTAGATGTTCTAGCATAACATGCGCCTCAAGGTTGCCACTTGCACTATCATAGTGGTTGCATTGTTTGATATTAAAAGTGTAACACATAATAGTGCAATAATGAGTGGTATGAATTAACCTTTACAATTTAGCCTAGAGGTGTGTTGAACCCTAATAAAGTGATGGTCGATACCACAAAATATCTGGTATAGGTACCACTAAGTCCATTTTTTTTGTAGAGTTCCCTATGCCACTACTCAAGTATGTGGGGCATTTGCAGAAGATAGATGGATGATCTTAACATTGCCATAAGTATCTCGAATGTGCTCTCGTGCACTACAAGTCATGGAAGTGTTACCATAATTGCCACAAATGATGAAAATGGCCTTAGCATTATTACAAGAACCACTACTAGTAGATCCTCCTAAATCAATGACTACGAGTCCATAAGGTAATAGTGATTCGCTAGCACCTCCATGTTCAACCTTGAATATTCACTTGGAAACCAACTCTTGCAAGGTTGCACTTGCCAAAGAGAACAACATTTTTGCCACAAAAGAAAGCATAGACTCCTAGAGAAGGAAGCAATGAACTTATTTGTTAATATAATTGTCCACCACCTTATCATCTAAATGCTAAAACAAACTCCTCCTAGATAGATGACTTATTGTGCATCCTGTCAAAATTGCAAACCCATTGGCACCAAAATACATCTTACCAAGCTCAAAGAACCTAAAGTCAAGTAATGAAAAATGGCATTAAACCATCAATCTAAAGCAATATTGTGGAAGAAGGGATCACAAATTTTTGAGTCTTTCCTTTCATGGGCCTTAAGGGCTAGGGCCCATAGAAGACAAACATAAAAACATAGAAAGCCAAAAATAAGAATTAGCAAATGGTGCTAAACAAAACGAGGCATAACTATCCCAACCTTACACAATGGAAAATGGAGAAAAGGGTTGGCTTTAAAACAATTGTTGTGTCACCATCATATCAATAAAATGACATCATGCATCATTTGGCACACAAGGCAACCTCACACTTAAAAATGCATCATTAAGATGAAAGAATTGAAATAACAACTTGTCGAATATGAGCTAAGTCAAGACATCATAGAAGGAAATGACAAGTGGGGCCTTCCATAACTTCCAATCCCCTAAATACAAAAAAAAAATTACAAGGCTTTAAATCCAATAAAATACCTTCTCAAAGCCCTCCCACACTTCTACATATGATTTGCAACCAAACTCAAAAAAATGATCCACCACCTTGTTGAATTCTAAAAATAATGAGAGAATAAAAAAATCCTAGTAACCATCACAAATAGCAAGATAATAAGAACCTCAATTAACAACAATTTCACTTCCACAAAGACACTCCCTTATAATAAAACCCTCGATAACTACTAAAGAATCCCCTTCCATAATAATTTTTTTGATACCAAATCTCATAAGCATGTTAAGACCTTCCACAACTGATCATTCTGCCTTCTTATTGGAATGAACATCCAAATAGAGTGACACCCCTATAACACAACCACCTCGATCCTTCATAAGGACAGCTCCAGCATCAACCAAGCGAAGATCACTCTTTTAAGATTCCATCAAAGTTGAGCTTCAAGAACCCTCTAGGCAGTTTAGTCCAACATGCTTTCTCATGATAGGCACTTTTAGCTTCTAACACACCAACAAGGATTATAGTTATTAGTACTTACTACTAATTTTTTAATTGATTAGCACTCATTTTCGTTGGTTTTTTTTTCCTAAAATCTAGTAAACTCCCTATATATGAACTCAACCATGGTTGTGAAGGTCAACTATCCCCTTGAATTCTTCTCAGCTGGTCATGGTAACATCTTTTCTTCTCACAATGCTGTGTGCACCCATATTCTTCAATTTGGCCAGATGTCATGTAAAAAACCATATTCTATTCAGACAAGTTTTTGTAAGTTTTACTCTGCAAAATGTTTGACTCATTAGTTCTCAAATAAGCTGTCTATGCATATCAACTCTACATTATTGATTATTTCCCTACAAAGCATCCATGAAAATTTATCTTTTAAGGGACTAGCTTGTAGTTCACCTCCCCAAAAGGCCACAAAAATAAGGAGTGCAACCAGGATAACAAAAGCTATTCTCTATTGTATATAAAGCACAGAGAGAAAATGGTGACCAGCGTCAGTGTATTTCAGAGGAGGATAAACACATTTTTTAATGGCAGATCTGACAGGAATTGAATCTGAAGCCACTCAGCTACTGTTATCTTATTTGCATCAAACCAACCAATTTTGTTTCATAAAATTGCTGCATCAAAAACTTTCTAATATTGAACGAGTACACATATTTTTTATTTAAATAAAAAGCTATGTTATAATGCAGAAGATCTTGGGAAACTTGTGCAGCAATCTCTTCCAGCTGTCTTCGAAAAATAAAAAATGAATATATCAACTTCAAGACTTTGCTTGAGAAAGATGATAAAAAATGATTTATCTTATATACCAGTTTGGCTTAAAGTATAAGAAAAGTTCTTTTATCTTATACATCCAAATAAAATTGTACATTAATGGATATTATGATACACAGATTTTTAAACTTGAACATAAATGGATTTCATGAACACAGATTTTTTCATAGTAGAAATTTATGTATTACCAGTAGTAGGAGCTCTATTACCAGGAGTAGGAGCTCTCATAGTTTCCCCTGCAATCTCTTGTACAAATTTATAGTCTGGAACTGTCTTTTTACAAGGAATAAGAATTTAAAATTTATTTGAACATAAGTCCTAACAGCAGAAAAGTAAGACTACAAAATTCCCCTGAACAAAATATACTTATAAGAGAAAAAAAATGTAGCTATTCAAAATCACAACACAAAATGTAGATGGAAGCATAAGGGAATAAGCATATTTGTAATTTTGATAGTCATTGACCCAAAGTACACCTACAGAAGAGGCATAATATGTAATGTAACTTAGAGCTGCTTGTTGCTTGGATGTGCAGGTAGATTCAGATATTCTGCATTCGACCACCTCTCTGAAAGAAGACATATAGACTCTGCCGGTCTATTCAGATATTGTTAACACACCCACTTCTACTCCGAAAAAAGACACGTAGACTCTATTGGTATATTCAGATTTTTCTTAACACAACCACTTCTCCTCTGAAAGAAGACACATAGACTCTATTGATATATTCAGGTATCCTTTACAGGATCACTTCTCCTCTGAAAGAAGACAGATAGGCTCTATTGTTGCTTTGGAATTATGCAATTCAACTTGCTTGATTATTTTCGATATTAAAACTTCTGACTGCTGAGCAAGCGCGAGTAAGAGCCGCTGGGTTTAGAGACTAACTGAGAATGTGACCCTTCCTCCACAATCTTTCCCTCCTCGACGACGGCAATGGTTGACGCATTCCTTATGGTAGAAAGTCTATGTGCAATCATAACTGTAGTTCTTCCCACCATAAGCTTATCCAAGGCATCTTGAACTACCTTCTCAGAATCCATGTCCAAGGCACTGGTGGCCTCATCTAGCAAAAGAATGCGTGGATTCTTCAACACTGCTCTAGCAATGGCCACCCGCTGCTTCTGTCCCCCTGACAACTGTGTGCCCCGTTCCCCTACTAGGGTATCATAACCGTTTGGTAAGGAACTGATGAATTCGTCTGCATTGGCGGCTTTGGCCGCGTGGATCATATCTTCCTCTGAAGCTTCACCCACCTCCTGGCCATATAAGATGTTTTCTCTGCAAAGAAATAAGGAAAGAATTTATAAGTCTGTGAGACCAAAATAATCTATGAGGCTGTATAATTGCAAATAAAATGCCTGACTGAGTTTAGAAAACTCCTTTATCAGACATGAAATTTGATAATCTATATCTTGTTTTTAGGGCTTTTACATGTTAGGAAATGAGTTTTTGAAGTGTTAGACTGAGTATGTAAAGCTCTTTTATCAGACTAAAAATGTAACAGGCTGTAGCTTGATTTTACTGCAACTCAGAAAAGGAGTTGAATTTGGAGACAACTGCGAAAAGTAGAATAAGCATTGGCATTTCGGATCTCCTTTGGGACCCATCATTAGGATGAGAATTTACAGATACAGAACTTCTTTTACAAGTTCATGAAGTGATATTCTCTACATTCATTAAGTGGCATTCTCTACATTCATGAGTTCATGAAGTGGTATTCTCTACATTCACATGATAAATGGCACTTTTGGCATTGTAAGTGGTGCTTTAGTAGTCCAAACAAAGGAATTAATTCGACATTCTTGCTTTTCTACGAGGGGCTACAATTTGTAACTTTGTCAACAGAAAACTCTAAAATGTTATACACTGTTGGAATATAACGCTTCAACAGTTAAAGTTCAAATAAGAATCAAATAAGAATTGTAGATATTTTCCAGGTAGCTGTCAAAGTATTTAGCAAATTTATAGGAAGTTGTTGAGTCATCTTGTAATTATAAATAATGAATGTGCATAAAGTATTACAGCTGTTCCAAGCTTTTTAATATAGTATCAGAGCAATTCACTCTTGTACCTATGAGCCATAGTGTTGCATAGCAGTTTTTGTCTCTATTTCTCCATTTCCAGTGAAATCGTCCCTTTATGCACAGTAAGTCCTATAAAAGGCATCACATCCTGCAGATAGGCTTCATTATTTCCACGGAAGCAAGAGACATGTATTTGAAGCTGCGATTCTCTCTATTCAACGTGGCATCGCATGCAGTTATGAGGCTATTTCCCATTCATTGTCAAGGCCATGTATTGTTTTAATTGATATGAGGGCAATTGCAAAGGTTGTTGAAGTCTATGTTGCAGTATAAATCTGTAAATCCCGATTTTGGTGCTAAAGGAGACCTGCCATCAACGAGAAGAAGACATGATGCTGAAGAGGGTGATCTAGAAGAAATCACTAGAACTCAGATGTGAGGAGATCAAACAAGGCCAGAAGATCGTGTGAAGAATTTTGTAAAAAAAACTGTCAAAGTAAGAGTGAGATTGTTGAAGAACCACTAGATAGTGATGATGACTTCATTAAAGATGAGACACTTCTTCTATTTTGAAGAGTCCAACACTTTTGAAGACAGGAAAGGATGTAGTAGTTCAACAGTTTGAGGTGCTAACAGATCGGAGAAACTATACCTCATTGGGGCTATGAGACATACATGTGCGGATTAGTGTCCAATAATTCAGGAGAGATCCAGAAATCTAGAAGTTCAACATAATACCTTTACGAAGGTGATGAAACACTTCATGTGCAAACATGTTGAATGATGTTGGGAACTTGGATGATAGCAAGGTGAATATACTAGCAGTTGGGAGCAGCTTGAAGAAGTCTATAAAGTTTATGCATGATGTATCTCCTATTTTTTTATATTGTCAATCAGTTTAATGTTGTAGCGTTAAGAGGGGCTGTTGGAATATAATGCTCCAACAGTTAGAGTTCCAATAAGAATCAAATAAGAATTGTAGATATGTTCTTGATAGTTGTCAAACTGTTATAATTAACTGTCAAAGTATTTAACAAATTTATTAGAATTTGTTGAGTCATCTTGTAACTACATGTAACTGTTTATGAATAATGAATGTGCAGCAAGTGTTACAGCTGTTCCAATTTTTTTAATATAGACCACCTCTGCTAACCTCCCAACATCATCACAGCCTATCATGCTTCAAAACAAACCACTTTTACATTTCCATGTTTCCAAGTTCTGGTAACCTTCTCGACTGAGTAGTTTCTCCATGAACCCGCTGATCCAACTTCATTTGACCTGATTTTCAGGTCGTACAATGTCTGATCATCAATATAGATCTCTTTAATTTTTGAACATAGTTTTCATACAAATTTTACGTTATCGATCCTAGTACTGGTTCATTTTGGGGATTTGAGAGGAGGAAGTGGGTCCTGATCACTCCACCTACCCCATACATCAATGGGGGTTCAAAGTGACATCAAGGATATCCCACCCTTCATTTTTTTTTTAATCTTTATCTTTATCTTCATTGCAAGCAGGAGAAATGGCCACCGAGGGTTGAAGAAACCATTTGGAAGAATCAGTTATCAGCCATCTAGAAGATCCACCAGCTGACCTAGAGATGCCTCCAGAAGGCCACCTAGAAGTAGCACCTTGAGTGGGAGGCAAAGATGAGCACCGGTAACTAGGTCACAAAGAACCTCTACGGCTACTATCATGGCGGGGAGAAGCTTGAGGTTGAAGAGTGGTTATCACGAGCTATGAGACTCCTACCTCTCTGACAACTGTAAGGAGAGTGGCCATGAGAAGAGGATGGAGACTTGGGAACTTTGGCAACAATGCAAGGGGCATTTCCCAATGCTTGAGTAGCTCTAAAAGGTGAGCTACTTCCAGGGCAACTTTTTTGGCTTGCACTTGGATTTGTAACTAAGCATTAGAACAAATGATAACTTTAAAGTAAAACATGCTTATCAACAATACATTGAGAAAAAATGGTAGAATTTCTATCTTTTTGAATACTAAAGAAAATCTCCACCTTGAAAGCATGTCAAATCTAAAAATACTTGTGGGGAATGCAAGGCCAATCCCCCAAAAGAGCCATATGCCAAGAAAAAGGTTTTGGTTGGAAAGGCTGAAAGAAATCATGAATCCAATTCCAAAGCTGTTGAGCTTGAGAACAAAAGCACAAGAGGTGTTTGAACGATTTTGTCTGCACATAGAAAGAGCAATGAGAGTTCCAAATACCCAAATGCAAGAGCTTTGACTCCAAAGGCAAGCCTAGGAAAAGAATACACAAGGTAAGGTGGGTGAGCCTAGGTTCTACCATAGCTAACTAAATGTTGAGGAAGCAGCGTTGCCAATTCAAGCTTGATGACTGCAAATGCCATCTTTGGTTTAAACTATGCTTCATAGGAAGGTGTGGAGAAAGCCAACAATAACCAAGACATAGCTTATTGCTCCAAAAAGAAGTATTTGGACTTCACTTCCAATCTTTCCACCATGGTCTAGAAGAATGGACACCAAATTTTATGAATCATGTGTTACATCTCCATATTTTGTTTAGTATATTTCATTCCAATTCTTAATGGTTTTACTTATAACTTTCATGTTATAAAGGTAGAATTACTATGAATTTGGATGAATCGTTGTTAATGATGTGTTATGATGTCAATTTGGTTTCTAATGTGTTTTGAAACTCACAATCAAAGACAGATTAAATTGTTCATTTTGCGATAAATTTGATATACAAGAATGTTTTATTATGGAATATGACTTTATGTATGAAAGTGGTCTAATCACATGTTTGATTGTCCAAGTGATATCCAGGAAAGAGTTTGTCGAGTTCATCTTACCAAAAGAACAAGGAGAGTATCATCCAAGAGAGGAGTATAGACAGAGGGAAAATGTGTCGATGTCGTCTTGAGACTTGTACACACACTTAAGTTGCTATGGTCAAGAGTAAGTGTCACAATCAATTTGTGATGGGTCAATTCCGTTTTGTAAGTTGTCTTTGTTAAACCATGGTATTTGACCATGTGTCAGTCTTTTGCTTTGCGTTAAATCTCACTTTGGTTATTATGTATAATTATAGAGATCATACCATCTTTTCGACAAGCTATTATATGTCCACATAAATATGTTACAAGTGTAAATGCATTTATACATGTATTCATATATGTAAAGGAATACGTCTATAGATATATGTATATGTTTAAATGAATGTGACATTATATTACAAACAAATATATATATATATATATGTATATATAAATACATATATGCATACGTAAGAGAAATACGTAAATGTATGTATGTATATGTTTGTATATTTATGTGAAAGTAGATAGTAATATAAATTATTGCTTTTCGAATATATCAAATTTGTTATTTAAAACACATACATATACGGAGATGAAAACATCAATGAATCGGTTGTTATGGGCACTTTAAAAGTTTTTATCACCATATGGTGGGAGACTTGGTCAAACGTCACATCGTGGGATACCTCAGGGAGAAGTCATTGAAACCTCATAGTGGTGAGGAAATGTGAAGGTGGAAAATAACACGTAAGTGGTAGTGGTGTGAGGAGAGGCACCCACCATGAAAGTTGGCGCACCCTACTCACATTGGAGTGGGGACTATTTCATGTGCACCCTACTCACATGGAGTATGGGTAGTTAAACTTGTTAAATCGCATCTCACCCTCCCCTCAATAGCACCACGAGGAAGGTTATAGGGTGTGGGCTTTAAAAAAATTACTGATAAGTCTATTTACTAGTACCATGTGATGGTCATTTTGGTTTAAACCAACCCACATAATATGGTTACAAAAACAAACTTGAACTTTTCATGGGAAATGAATAAGCTTATTTAGCTTAATAATTTCTTCTCCTTCGCATATTAAAAGGGGTGGTTTTGGGAGAAAGAACACACTTACACACTTGCTTTGTGCTTGGGGAAATTTTAGGAAAGGAGAATTAGTTTGTTTTGCAAGGGAAAGTAGCTTGTTTTGTGTTTTCTCTTCCGTAGTTGGGATAGAAAAGAGTGCCTTTTGCATTCGTCTTGTCAACTTGAGAAGTTTGGGAGGGATATCGGAGGAGCTAACTTTGTAAAGGATTCTAAGGCTCACATCTTCTCTCATCTCAAGTTTTTTGAAGCATTATCCAGGCATGTTCTCTATCCGCTTGGAAGCCATTTTTCTTCATTTTGATTGATAATATAGTTACACACTATATACATAGGAAATGCGTCTTTTTATTGAAATACTTGTATGATAATATGAAAAAACTTGTTTTAGTTTAGATATTAATATGTTATCAATATGAACAGTAGCTTGATATGCATGTGGAATCATGTCTGTTATTTCTTATGCATGTCTATATACCTGTATATATTATTCTCTGAGAGATATAAAACTTGAGAGTTTTTCTCCTTTTTAGAAAGGAAATTATTGCTTTACTGATGAACACTTGATAATTATCATGTTCGTGTGTTTGAGATACGTATATATACTCAAGAAAATATGGTCTATTAGTAATTACAAGATAATGCAAGTAGTTGCTCATTAGTCTAATTACGAATATTTGGTCAAATGGGTTCTAGACAAAGAGTTATATGTTTGTAATTTACATTATTAAGAAGTCTTATGTATACTTTCACATGGACTAAGGTGGTAAACCTAGAACCTAGTTTGCAGATGGCAAAAAGGGAGCCCATTTTAGATAAGTGTACTTTAATGAAATTCATGTTTGGTTAAAACTGTTTTTGTGTCTTGACTAGAGAGTCAAAACTTTCTAAACCCTAGGATGAGAGTAGTCTCCAAGTCGAGTAAGAGGTGAAAGAAATTTTGACTATTTTAAAAATAAAACTTTAGCCAAAGTGTCGTATTTGTCACTGCATGTGACTAGTCAATTCACAAGTGTCGCTAGAGCATAGATCTTCCAGATTGTCATACTTAGTTAGAAGATAGTCTAAAGTAGTTTGGTCAGAATGAGATATGTGGCATACAACACTAGTACTCAGATGGCTTGACATAGGTCCCCTTGTCTATACTCTTTATGAAGGGTAGGGCCACTTCCAATAGGAAGGTGTGCGGGAGACCGTTGGTCTATGGTTGGAGGAGTAGCACTTAGATGATGCTCTCCCTCCTGTAGTTGACTAGTTGAGGCGATACAGTTACAGGTTTCCTAAGTGGGTAATTTTGGTAATTGTTGTTTATGTTATGTATTAAATTTTCAATAAAATGAAAAGAAATAATTACCTTTCCATAAAGTTTCATGTGAATATATTTATGCATTCAGTTTAATGGTTGTTTGAAATAAAAGAGAATTTTTTTTATGATTTGCTACCTTTTTTGGTTTTTAACTTGTGAAAAGTAAAATGAATTTATTTCTTTAGTGTTTAGTTCAATGGTTGTTACACATGTTAGCAAGAATGGCCTCCCTAACAACAACATAGGTCTTTAGGTCCTACCGAGTGTAATGATGAGAAATAGGGTATTCACTATTTTAGCTATGTAAACAAGGAATAATTCTACTTCTAACTCTATTACATTTAAGAGGGATGAAATCAATAGATTCAATCCCAAATGTTTGATTAGGGGGTGAACTCTGATTGGATTTCACTTCTCTTTGATTGAGTTGAAAATAAATTATGGAAATGATTTGAATTGAATGCAAGATCTAGGGCTAATGATGTGAAATTGACAGTAATCGACAAGCATAAACAATCTCAAATCAGATATGTAGACATAAGTACACATCTGGAAAGAGAAAACAAAGAGGAACCTATGTCTGAAATTTGGAGTCAAGAATGCCAGACAATTCCACTTGGGGCACCCTTGTCCTTAGAGTGTTGGATGTGGACAATAGATATCTTTTTGAGATCAAGATGTTGTCCTGGCTGTTTCCCTAAAGTTTTGTCAAAAAAGTGTGAAACAAGTTCGCCCCAAGTGACCTTGTCCTCCAATTTCTACCTCTGCAAAAGTTAGTTCTCCATGTCTCAGTCTTCTCTTTCCGAATCTGTATCTACTATCTCTGGATTTGTTACTTGCACAAAGGAAGAAAATAGTGTTGTTGATAAGGGTTTGCCTAGGTCAAGCCCTAGATTTGGAATTAATCCTATAATTGAATTGAAATTAAAAGGAAAGCTTTGAAGTAAAATGCTGAATATTATACCTCAAGCTTGCTGAAGTTGATTGAAGGTTGATGATGCAATTCTTTTTGAATGTGATCACAAGTGTTGATGCAATAACATGACATGACAAGACAAATAGGAATCAATCATGGAAAAATGCTTGCATGATGATTGTTGTAATTTTCTGTTCCATAATGCTTAGATCTGAAGAATGCTTGAAGGATATGGTAGGATGAAAGTTGCCTTGATTCTTGATGGATGTGAGTGGATGATAATGAATGTGGATTGAATATGGATATGAAAATGAATGGAAAGAATGCTCTTATATAGGGTTCTCAAGGTATTTTGTAAATTAGGCCGGCCTCTAACAGTCATGTTGAGACATTGTGATCGAGAACCAACTAGTGGCAATTGAGCATCGACATGTTTAAATTTGGGCCCAATTTTGAGGGGCAAGGATGCCCTAGGCACCCTCAAGGGTGCCCCAAACATCTTTGTCTGCCCAAAACAAGGAGAATAAGTTGTGGATATGATGCACTTAGTCCAAGGTAGAAGTTTAGACCACCATGCAGACATATGACAACAATTTTGCAATACAAGAGGACCAAAATATGCTTGGATAAGATCTAGGAGAAAACATACTAAGGCAAGGACACAAAAAGCAGTGTAAAATTATACAGGTTACAATTACAAAACTTCATTTATTCTCCACTTTAGCAAGAGTATGAGCCTACACTAATACTCATGATAAAGGAGGAGATGAGAGAGAGAGAGAGAGAGAGAGAGAGAGAGAGAGAGAGAGAGAGAGAGAGAGAGAGAGATGAGCAAGTAGGAGTAAGATTGTAAGGAGATAACACATCACTAAATTTGAGGGAACAAGCCCCCAAGCTTCAGATCTTAACTCACACAATTACATACAAGGACACACAAAACAAGCCAAAAACAAACAAAAGGCAAAAAGACAAACAAAGGCAAAAGACACACAAAAAGGGGTTAGTACTAAAAGCTCCAAGTCAACTAGTTGAAGAGACCTCGATAATCAAAATGTCTTGATTGCCAATATCATTGTCGGAATGTTATTGCAAGAGCACAAGTAGTCATAAGGAATGAGCAAGAGCATACATCAAGTGATGAGACAAAAAAACATGATCTAATGACTAGAAAGGTATGTTATGCTATGGGTTCATGGGGGAAGGAGAAAGGAAACATGGATTCCATAGGCTAGCAAGCTGTGTTACACTAGGTGATCCATGGGAGAGAGAGAGGAAAGGGTTGTGTTGATGTGTTTTTTACGCACATGCGAACACAGAATAAAATACCCAAAGGTATCTTATCCTCTCTTGAACAAAATCTCTCGGATGTTGAAGATTAGCTTAAGGATCATGTGAGAAGACTCCAAGGTTCATGAATGTAGGGTCATTACGTGTGGATAAGCTCCGTTGGTTGATGTGATTATGTTGGAATCACAAGGGGACTTACATTAGAATACCTGAATGCTTGATTTGTTGGAATTCGATCATCTGATGTTGCAATATGGTGATGCTTTTTGGTCCTAAACTAGTTCGAGTTTGAAAAAATGGCAAAAGGAAAGGATTGAGAGAGTCTATTCTAAGGCCTAGAATGTAAGAAGATGGATGAATAATTAGATGTAATCCTACTAAGCGAGGTCTCACCATCAAACTGAACAATTTGACACAAGCTTAGTGCAATCTTCTAAGGATGTTCGAATCAATACCATCAAACATTGATCACCATTCAAGTTAATGCATAAGGAATAAGTGTAGGACGATTCGGAGTTAAGCTCATATCATTCCAGTTGACCACACAAGGCACACTTACAAGTGGCAAGAGGCTAGTGGTATGGATTAGGTGGATTGCACACAAATGCATTCAACAAATTCTTCCATTCAATCTAATTTATTTATCATCTAACATGAGGATTCAACAAGAAACCATGCACATTGTAAAGAAACAACACACTTCACCATAACTTAAATGAAAATAGAGTTCATTTACAACTTAGGCAACAACTTCTGCCTTCTCCTCCTACTCTACTCTAATTGCTATTCTTTCTTAGTTCTATTCTCTATTCACTACTCTATTCACTATTAGCTAACTATTTGCTCACTATTAACTATTCACTATTAACCTTTACAAATGAAGAGTCTGAGCTGTTTATAGAGAGATCATTTACAATGAATGGCCAGGATTGAATCTCCATCAATGGCCAAGATTTTACAATGGAAACCCTAATTAGGTTTGTTACAACAAACTTTCCTTAGCCAATGAGAAAATTACATTCATAAAGTGTGGACCAATAGATATCAGGGGTAGTTGCCTCAGAGTTTGTGCCATACTAGTGAGTCAGGTACATTGCATCTAGACATGTTGATGTGGAACCCCTCTAATTGGTGAGTGGTAGTGACTGGGATGATGACTAGGATTCCACCTCCAGCTTGCACTTTGTGGACTTGATTTGATTCATCATCATGAAGGGATGTTGAGAGATATCTCTTGATACTCAACATTATCCAGTTTTCTTAAAGGGATGATGATGATGAGAGGCAAATTTTGATTGACTCTTCTGAAACTATCTTCTCTTCAAATGCCTTGATCATAGATGTGCAAGGTGTAGACCTTAGTTTTGAAGTATTGATGTACTCCTAATGTCACCATTGTCTTTCTCCTTTGAAAATCCAAACTCCTCTTGTGACTCTCTTCATGTCATTGAACGTTTCTTGTGTGATCTCCTTATTTCTTTCTTCATTTTTTGCAAAACAAACAAGTGAGTATCAAATATACTTGATATATAGATTTAATTAAGGCATATAAAGAGAATTTGCCCTCATAAAGGGACACTTGAAGTTGCTTTTGCTCATGAAGAGGAGCTCTTGAAGTCTAATCCTAAGCCCCTGCTCATGAAATTCGCCTTGCTTCTCATAAAGTGATCCTTGAATTCTCATCTTTCATCCTTTCAACTTAAAATGATTCTTTCCAATCATCAAATCTCTTTCAATGTATAGTGGTCTTGTAGTTAATCTTGCCAATTCACCCTCAATTAGGAACACATGAAGTAGAATTCCTTCCATAACTTTTACACTTGAAATTCACCTTTGAAGCTCAGAACATGAAGTTCGCTCCCCTTTGTTCATTCATGAAGTTCACTCTCATAAGAAATTCGCTCCATTTTATTAATTCATGAAGTTCATTTGAATGGAATTAGCTCCCAACCATCAACTCATGAAGTAGATTTGTATGAACTTCGCTCCAAATGTCCCAGACATGAAATTCGCTCCAAACTGGCAACTCATGAAGTTGCAAAAAAATTTCACTCCAAAACTCTCCAACCAGAAGTTCGCTCCAATACTTCAACTCATGAAGTTCATGTTGTGTAATTCGTTCCAACTTGTGAGATCATGAAATTCGCTTTCAAAAACCAACTCATGAAGTATGAATTTCGCTCCAAAGTGCGAAGTCATGAAGTTGCAAAATTTCGCTCCAAGATGGCAACTCATGAAGTGTGAATTTTGCTCCTGGAAGGCAACTCATGAAGTCTGTTTTTCACTCCAATATGTAAATTCACGAAGTTCGCTTGCAACTTGCAACTCATGAAGTTTTCTTTATGTGAAATTCGCTCCTACTCCTTGATTCACGAAGTTTGCTCCCAACCTTGAAGTCATGAAGTTCGCCCATGTAGAAATTCACTCCAAATCATCAACTCCTGAAGTAGGAATTTCGCTCCACTTGCTCAACTCATGAAGTAAGGATTTCGCTCCAAAGGTTGAATTCATGAAGTTGATGTTCTCTAATTTGCTTCATCCCTTTTTTCCCAACTTTACTCACGAAGATTTGAAGATGTAAATCGGCCCAATTTCTTTATTCATGAATTTCACTCCCAAAGCCCAACTCATGAAGTTCAACTTCACTCCAATACATGAAATTATGAAGTTAAAGTTCACTCCAATACATGAAGTCATGAAGTTCTCTCCAAAACATGAAGTTATGAAGTTCACTTGGTATTGGATCCATTTGAGGCAATCATCCTTCATTTCTCATTCAACTTCGCTCATGTAGGCTTGTTTGTGTATGCTTATTGATGAAATTCACTCCAAGGAGGCAAGTCATGAAGTTCGCTCCAAGAAGGCAACTCATGAAGTTCGCTCCAAGATGGCAACTCATGAAGTTCGCTCCAAGATGATTGAACTTGAAGTGAGTGAATCTAAATTTCTTTCATCTCCTTATCTTCCATTTCACTTGTGAAGTCTTGAAGGTGAAATTCGCTTCAATACCTCAACTCATGAAGTTCGCTTGAGATCATCTACTCATGAAGTTAGGAATTCGCTCCAAAAGGTGAAGTCATGAAGTGTGAATTTTGCTCCACTAGCTTAAGTCATGAAGTTCTCTCCAAAACATGAAGTCATGAAGTTGGAAGTTCGCTCCAAAAGGTGAACTCATGAAGCTTGCTCTTGAGTGTTTAATCAGGAAGTAGGCAATTTCCTTCATTCCTCCACTTCCAACATGAAGAAGCTCTCTCCAAATCTCCCAAGCATGAAGTTCGCTCCAAAAGTCTCACTCATGAAGTTCGCTCCATATCCTCTAAACATGAAGTTTGCTTCAAAAGTGCGAGTCATGAAGTTCAAACCTAGAGAAGACTTAGGGATGAGGCATATTACAAATGAGCTTATTAATCACTTTATTGCACAAGATTTCAATCCTTGGAATAATTCATTCAATTGTTCAAACTCATACTTTACACCAATTCTCAAGAAAAAGACTCAAGGAAAATTCACTCATCTATCACTCAACATGAAGTGGGCAACTTCAATGAACTCCTTAACTAGACCTTTAATCAACTGACATGGTATGCAAACCTTATAAACTCACTCATTTATTTCACATTTCACACAAAGCTATTCACCTGACCCCTGGCCATTTTAAGCGCCTATGCTTCTCTAATGCAAAGGCTAATAGCAAAAGACTCAAACACAACCTAGGAAGCAAGAAAAAAGTGGGGGTCCCCATTTGCGATGGGGCGATGTGTGAATACCTCACAATAGGTTGCCAAGAAAAGTTTTCTTATTGCAAGGCCATTGATGAATGCAAATTGAAAGGAAGGATGTTGCCAAGCAAAGATTTCTTATTACAATGCAAACAACTTCAAAGGAGGTGTTAATGGGACACTGCAATGAGGATAACCAAACAAATCTTTGTTCATAAGGAAATTTGCAAAAATTGAATAAAGAAGTGCAAATTGAAAAAGGATAACCAAACAAAATCTGTTGTTTGTGAGAAAATTTTGCATCAAGGATAACCAAACAAAGCCCATTGTTCGTGAGGAAATATTGCAACATTGAATTGCAAATAAGCAACAAGGAGGCCACATTTATGACCCCCGCCCCCCCTTAAGATGTTAGCATATCCCTATGTTGATGTCTTAAGGAAAAAGATCAAGGATAAACACTTTCATCACCAAGGAGATATCCTTTAAGAAACAACGTACATCACTCCAAGCTAAAGAGGCCTAACTCTTTTGAAGCAAAGAAAAGGATAGTTGTAAAAGAGATATCTTGCAACAAATGTAGAGGGATCCTTATTGAGGGATGCATAATGAAGGGAGGGAGAGATCTTTGTTCAAAGACATCTACCTCCAAGAGGAGATCTTTGACAAAAGTAACATCTTTGACCAAGGAGAAAGAGAGACAAGGATACACTTTCAACACCCAGAAGAGATCATGTATAAAATCACTTTCAAGCAAGGAAGAGGTCCTAGACCAAGGATACGCACCTCCAAGCAAGAGTAAAATCCATATAATGGACAAACAATTCAACAGAAGAAAGGAGATTTGTATAAAAGATGCTACTCACTATAGGAAAAGTGAATCCTTAAAAAGAGAGAAGATTGAAGATTCAAACACTATCCTTGCCCCCCCAAGCATGTAGACAAGAATATAAAAGATTAGTATGTTTCTATCCAAGTATGATTGCACATGAAATTTTACCACCATGAATGACAAAGAGCCCCCAAAATGAAAGCTATTAATGTCACATAGTGTGGAGCAACATAATAGGTGAAGGGAGTGTTGATCATCAATTATTTTGATGGTGCCATTATCAATAAGTCTTTGAATTTCATTTTGGAAATGAGGACATTCATTGGTAAGATGACCATGAATTTGATGATATGTGCAAAAAGGATTATTATCTTGATTTAGTTTATGAGTTTTTCTTCTCTTTCCTAAAGAAAGGGAGATTAATTGAGCTTTAAGAAAGTAATCCATAGATGTTTGAGGTAAAGAGTGTGGGTATCCTATTCTTTCTCTAGTGCATTGTGTAGGAGGATCTATAGGGACCTTGATTCCTTGGTCTAAGTTTCCAAGGCCTTGTCCACTGTAGCCTTGTTTAGAAATCATGTCATAACCAACCTCATAAAATGTTTTCAATTGTGAAGCGGAAGGACTTTCAATATAGACTTCTTTGAAATTTGTTTTGTAAGTACATGTTGAAGGACCAAAGAGATGGATAGATGGAGGAAGGAGGATCTTACTCTAGAGATTTTTATGCCTATCATCACTATTCATATCCACTTTTTCTGGGTTGGGGAGAGGTATTCTCATCATCTAAAGCTTCCTCTTTACTCAATGTTATGTCAGGAGATAGGTCATGAATAAAAAGCATAACATCATCTTGTCTCAAATATGTTGGTGATTATGATAAGATATTGAAGAATAAAGAGCATGTAAAGTGATAGATGCACTAAGATTAATATGCTTACCTTGTCCTTCTTGCACCAAAGTACCTTTGTCGAAAGAGGATTCATCATTACTCTTCAATGTTACATCTCCATTGGAGAGATCATTGATAGGACCATTAATTATTTCCTCATGGATAAAAGATACTCTAGGAGAGGTACAATTATGATTTATTTCAATCTCATCTCTAAGATTAAGAAAGGGTTCTATTTGAAACATCTACCAAAGATTTTATGAAATCCAAATATTCCATTAACTTCTTTAAAAATATCATCATATAGCAACATGAAATATGTATGAAAGCTTTGAGAAATGAATTAAATTGTTTGGACACTAATATTTCTTGGATGTGGTATTGATTCTGAACCAATGCATTTGGAGACTGCTGTGTATTCACCATTTCTACTGAAAGTTGAGTAGCTGTATGGACGTCAAGTTCTGTCATTTATGCAAGAACGTTACCAATAACCCCAAAATAGTAAGAAGGTCAGAACTTATGTACTCTGAAATTTTCAATAATGATTTGGTTAAGGAATTTTCTATGAACACTACAATTCTGCTGTTTACATTTGAACAATAATCATTGCATATCATTCCTGAGTTTATTAAAGCATTAAAACTGTCAGATAACCATATGCACACATTCCATCTCAGAAGGCGGCTAATTGTTTGACATAATACCTCAGCAGTGTAAAGTGAACTTTGGAGTGAAAATAATCAGATTATTAAAGCAAAATGTTTGTCAAAATGCCAAAGCTCTGATCTGGGAGACAGTATAGAAATTTGTGTGTTGAACTGGACTAAGGTTATTACATTGATGGCACACACAGATTCATCGAAGACCTCATTTGGAAGGTCCATCTTAATAAGAGACAGGAAGGTATGGATGGAGGAGCTACGCT
This sequence comes from Cryptomeria japonica, assembly GCF_030272615.1. Lineage (NCBI taxonomy): Eukaryota > Viridiplantae > Streptophyta > Pinopsida > Cupressales > Cupressaceae > Cryptomeria > Cryptomeria japonica. The sequence continues at coordinate 236,229,611 of NC_081407.1, read as the reverse complement.
TGCAAACATTTAAAAAGGCTTTTCAAACATTGAAGTCAGATTATTTGCAATTACTATCAAATAGGAATCATATCTCAATTTTGTAGAAGAGACTCTTGATGCATTAGGAAGAAAGAGAAGAAAATAGTGAGCTCACCATTGAGAATAAATCCACAAATCTCTCATTAAAAAGTGCTCAAAAGACACTTTTAGAAACAAAAAAATCATATTTATGTTGCCAAACAGTTCGAGAAGCAAAAGAATGAAGAAAGAGCTGAGGAAATCAGACAAGTGATTGAAAAGCTTGATACACTGTATGATAATTTTGATCTAAAACACTTTACAAAGAAATCAAAAAATGAAATTTTAGATCAGCAGAAGGATTGGTTTGAGCTACAGGATAAATATGATCTTCAGCTTGTTGATAACCCATGGTTTGAGATGGATGCAAACTCATCTTTTGATAATCCACTCTTTGAGTTGGATGATGGGGCACTTCCTAATTTTGATTACACAAGTGATGATAATAATAAGATATGGGATCTAGGTGTAGCGTTCAGTCATGGGGTGGTACCAGTTGATTTGCTTAAGGGACCACCCAAGATCTTTGATGGCATGATGGTTGATCTTGTGGGTTCACCACAAGGAAAGGAGGACTATTTTGATCTATAAGATGTTGGAATGGAGAGACTTTGTGTTGAGACTTCAAGCATTATTGAATTCTCACGAGAGGAGGTTCATATGATGATTAATGCAACACAGCCTCAGCATGGTGGAGCCATTTCAAGGGTAAGTTTCTAACCCAAGATCATCAACATGGACTGTTGGAAACAAGTTGCTATTGAAGAAGTATACTGTGGAAGGTTAGGGTTCAAACAGCCATAGAGCTATCTTATGAGTCCATTTGTGTTCTTAGAAGTGGATTGGAGGAAGATTTTGAGCAAGATTTGGAATTATACTAAGTTGGTGACTCTTGGAAAGGTGTGTTTTAAACTGAGGTCATTATCAGATCTTTTATTTTGGTTGACGATTTTTAGTGGCATCAATTTTTCCTTTTTCAAGGTGCTGATTTTTCAAAAATCAGACTGTGAGTTGTTATTTTCAAACTTGAGCAGTTGAAAGTTCACACATTTTCAAATCATTTAGGCACTTGGAAAGGCACCAAAAGAATATTGCTTCTTGTTTCCATCTTGCAATTGTGGTTTGGACAGCAGATCACCATAAAGTTACAGCCATTATGCTAGAGTGCAGTAGGTTAAAAATGAGGAGGCTAACATTAACTTTCTCGAATTTACCCCAATGGTGCCATCAGATCATGATAATGAAGGGAAAATTTCCAAGGATGTGAATGAAATCTTGCAAGGTTTGGTTGCTCTATTTGTAAGAAAAGCAAAGAAGGTTTCATTTGCAAGTGCATGGCAATACAATGCTTCAAGTAGGAGTTACAAACCTATTGATGATATAGGATTGATTGGTTGATTGAGTTTGGCAATTGCTTGAGGCTAGGAAATTCTAGAGAGGAAGGACTGTAATGTCTCCATTTTATGCAATCTTGTTTTGTGAGCTTTTGGCCAGTTTTAGAGTTGTCTCATAAGCTTCTTAGTGTGCTAGAGAGAACTCCAAACTTCTCGGAGGATGTAGTTTAGTATTTTTGGGCTTTTGTGTGGGGCATTGAGCTCAATTGGCATTACGGATCACTGTGACACTTTCGGTAGTGTTTCCAAACTCCTGGGTTTTCTCCAAACTTCTTGGAGAGCACATCTATCTCTAGTACATCAGCTGATTGGCTTCAATCATCATCCTTCATCTTCAGTATCATCCTAGTCTCATCAGATTTTAATTCCAATTCAATTTCCGTGCTTTCTACAGCTTGTATGAGTTATTGAATATTAATTATTATTTCACTAATGTTGTCTAATATTGAGAAATAAGTAATTTCAAAGTTGGATGCCTATGAAGGGGCCTTTGTAAATGAAATATTATTATTATTTCAAAATGGTCTTTGCTTAGGGAAAAAGGAGTTATTATAATTTCCAATACAAATTCCCTCCAAAAAGCTATAAAAGGAGGTTTGGGCTCTCATTTTGCATATGTTGAAGATTCCTTGTGCTGTTATGTTGCTGGATTGAACCGACATGTTTTTCCATGGTTCTTTGAGGATGAAAACCCTTGTTGGATTCCTAGTTTCAGTTTTGAAAGATAATCCCTAGCTAGTTGGAGTGGTTCTATTCAGGAATCAGACAATGCTTCAATAGTGTTTAAGATTTTTGGGTTTTGGAGTGAAGATTTTTGAAGTGTTTTGATATTTCAGATTTACTCAGGTTTGGCTAAGGTATTGCTTCTAGATTTTTGCAAAGTTTGTTGAGTTGGTTGATTCAAGGGTTCCAGCATTGCCAGTTGTACCTGTAACTCGCATATGAGATGCTATTCTGTGTTTTTGGTGCACTCAGTTTGCAAGTGATGCTCGTTGTGGAGTTTGGAGCCGATGGATAAGCTTTGGACAGGACATAAAGTTGGTGATTGAGGTTGCACCATATATCAGCTAGATGTGGGAGTTGGAGGTCGAAGCACTGCTGTTTAGGGTGTTTATTTTAATTGTTTGGAGTCACCCATAAGTGGAATGAAAGTTAAATGTTTTGCCAAAATAAAGAAAAGAGTTTAGTGAAGATATTGCCCTTATTCGGTTGCTGTACCAGCAAGTTATCACTTGTTTTCAGATCCAGAAATTCTGAAAACTATATCAGTCTGATTTGTTATCTACTGACTCATGTTTTGGGGTTGATTTGAAGTGTTATAAGCTAAATCTCAGTTTCAGGAAGGTTTCTTGCATTGGTGTAATATATGAGGTGAATAGTGAGTTGTGTGATGTATATCAGCACTGCTTTAGAGCATATCAGATTTGTAGGTTGTTGTCTCCTGCATATTGAGGCTGAATGATAGTCCTTGGTGAGTGTGAGGCTATTAGTAACCTTTCGGGGTGTTTATTGTGAGATTGGAGGGGCCTCTTGAAGGTTTCACACTATGGATTGACTTTGCCTGCAAACAAGATAAATCAGACCTACAAAACATTTATTCAGTCATTTTCAGACCCATTAAATTTCACACAGTAGTTTTGATTTGGTTTCCAGACATGTGATTGCATATTTTGATGATTGAAGGTATGTTGAGCATAGTTCCTTAAGGTTGGAATTGATGGCACTGAACCATACCAATTCTGGTGAGCTAGATATACCAAGTGTTTTGTGAGCCATCTAGTTAGCATTCCAGTCTGTTCCGTCCTTGAACAGCAGTCTTAAAGTGCAGTCAGACCTCCTTTGCAGCCTATCACATCTCTTCGTTCAAGGTACACCATCGTTGTTTCAGTTGGGTGTTGGTCTAATGTATTTGGGTATTTTGGGAAAGTGATCTCATCTGTGTTAAATGTATCTGCTCTTGTATTGGCACTTAATATCAGTGAATACTGAATAACATTGTTGGCATGCTTATGTTGATCTGTCGATCTATATAACAGCAGTGATGAGTTATGTTATGTTGCATGTCAAGCTTACATAGTGTTTGGCAAGGATAAAATAATAAAAATAAATCTAGGGTGGGTATTACAGGTATGTACAACCTTAGGCCTCTTAGATACACAACAAGGCTGAAATTAGTTTATTTCAGTCTCTAAGATATCTTCAAAAGCTCCCTTTACATACTTAGTTCTTCTCTTTTGATTATTACAGTCTGTTGACTGTATGAACTCTCCAAGAATTCACTTTAATTCAATGTCAAATCCTTCTATGATGCCTCTTGGGGATTTCGCAACTGTTAAATATATTTGGACAGTCTCATTAGGGATCTCAGAAGTCATAAGAAAGCAACTAGAAGAGGAATTCAAAGTATTCTCGGACAATAAATCCATTTCAGAACATATGACAAAACTGCCACCTAGTGAAACTGGCAGCTTCTCTCAAAAACCTGGGGTGCTTCATTTCTCTCAAGTTTTCTAGCTTCTGACGTCTACACCCTATGTCACGTGTCTTTTGAACTGTGTTTCACTTCTCCTAAGAATTCACTTGATATATTTACAAATCAAATTGGTGGTTGAATAATGAAATGAATTTTTACAGATGGAATATATCATCAAAAATAACGGAAACACTATAAATTTGCAAAGAAAAATAATTTAAAGGCTTATTAATAATATAAGAGTAATAGAATAAATGCTGATTCTAAAAAATAATAATTTGATTGACAAGTATTGAAAATGTGGTGAGCTACTGATGGTATCACTATTTAGTTGACAAATTACTTCTGCTCGATGTAGCCTTATTATTACTTTCATAGTTGGATATGCTCGGATTTGCCATAACGTTGGAAGTTTGTTCGCAAATGCAATTGGTGAACATAAAACCAAAATTATAAATGGGGAAGCAATATGGTTATTTGTTCATTTGTTCCGTCTCTGTGTAGAGTTTTCTGCATACCCAAGGAAGCTGGCCTGGAGAACAATGGGGTCTGCTCTTCTCTGAGGAGTGTGAAACTGTGAATTGTCAGTATTATTGGAGCAACCATGTTATGTTTGCTAAACCTCCTACAATTGATCCCACTTTCACTACTTTCTGGAGAATGGATTAGATTACATCAATGGGAGACCTTGTAGAACCCAGATATATGTTTGATTTGTCTCAGATATTGAAGAGGATGGATTTGTAATTTTGTAACCGATCTTGTCATTGGAACTTGAAACTCGAGTTGAGCTTACTCCCTGTTATATGCTGGTTTTTTCTCGGACATTGAAGAGGCTGGGCTTGCAGCTGCACTTGTGGTTGGAACTTGGAATTCAGATTGGACTTAATAGTTTGCTGAAATGTGTGGAAATATATGACAAGTTCAGCTAGAAGTGTAAGGTTATAAACTTATAAGTAGAAATCACTCAAAACAATTTGTTGAGAGATTAGGAATTTTGGAAGAGACAATGACCCTTCTGTAGGACATGATAGACGTGAACTTATTAGAAGATCTTGATCCATCTGTATGTACTGTGTCTATGTTCAAGTTTTGTATCTGAATGAATCAAAACCAAGAGTCTTGAAGCTATCAGTATTAGAATATATGTCTTTTTCTTTTCTTGGATTGGTGAAGAGTCGTGAGGCTATGTAGTAATGTTTTAGTTTGCTCCTTTATTCTGTTTGGACAGGAGGCATACATGTTATTTGAAAAGTTTTACTCATGCAAGTTTGCAAGGGTAAGAATGAAAACACACACAAAGAATTAAACAAGAGAAGCAAGGCTACATTATAGTAACCTGATTGAAGTGGCAAACAGTGCAGGCTCTTGTTGTACCAAGCCAATGTGCTGCCTCAAAGCCCGCAGATTCAGCTCCCTGATGTCAGTCTCATCTATCACAACCTTTCCAAAGACTGGATCGTAGAACCGCATTATGAGAGCAATGATGGAACTTTTGCCTGACCCACTCTGTCCAACCAGGGCCAGGCTCTGGCCAGCTGGTATAGACAAATTCAGGTCCTTGAAAATGGTTGCTTGTGGGCGGGTCGGGTAGTGGAATTCTACAGACTTGAACTCTATGTTACCTTTTATCTGCATCGAACTGTATTCTGGACTGTCTGGATCAATATGGGTTTTTCTGTCCAAAGTCTGAAAAACCGAATCGAGGGCCTGACCACCCTTGATGATATCAGGTGCAAGGCTCAGGGTCTCTGCAATGGCTACTGCACCAAAGATTACTACAACAAATATTCTTATCACATTCCCAAAGTCTGTGATGTTGTCCTTAATCAATTGGGAGCCGTACCAGAGGGCCAGGGCATAGGAAGAATACATGCACATTTGGGAGAGGCCATATATAAAACCAGAAATTTGGGCACGGGCCAAGATTTGGTTCTCCACGCTTCTGAGCTTATCATGGAATGAGTTTAGGACTTTTTGTTCTGCATTGAATGCTGCTACTGTTCTGATGTTGCTGACTGCCTCCCCAGCTACCATAGTGGCTCTGCTGTGAGCTTTGGCTATGTCTCCCACAAATCCTTTCATGGCAAGATTCTGTCAATGAACAGTCATGGGCAATGCCAGTGGATGTTAAACATATAAAGGGATCAGAAACCAATGAGCAACAAAAATGAAATTAGTATTTGTATGTAAAAATAGTTTTGAAAGCTTTTGAGTTTTTTTTTCCTTCATGGTGTTTCTTTGCAGGGAACACTAAGTATCCTTTGCAATTAAGTTATAAACAGAGCAATTGCAGATTTTATATAAAGCCTTATTTTGTAAGTTAATTGTCTTCTTGTCAATGATAATAAAATAAGATGTACAAATTAAAAAGATGCTAGGATAGTAATTTGAAAATTCAATTGAGATTTAGAATCAAAGGATCGGAAGAAACATGGATACTACAGTGCATTATTCAATTCAGTTCTTCTCTACTCATCTTTAACCAGCTATTCATACACTTGAGTCTTTGATGTTCTTGCTAGTTTGTGCTGTTGTCTATTGTACAGGATGCCTTGAAATACAATTTAGACAAGGTTTTTGCACTTCCATGTGTCATTTACATCATTGGTATAAGCAAAGACAATTGCCATAAAATTCTGCAACTTATATAAGATTAGATGATGGGGAGCTTATCCTTATTCCTTAAAGCTTATTTGATTGATATGCCAAGACATTTTGGAAGGTACCATAACTTATTTCTTAGATTGGTCTTCAAATAGTTAAGACTTATATTCTTGTTAACTCCTTTAATCCTCTAATATTTTAGCTGTTTCACCTGGTCACAGTAACATTTTTTAGTCCATTTTCATCACTTTAGCCAGGCACCATGTAAAATGTCAGACATATTTATGACTTCTGGTCCTCAGCATAAAGTTCGTTCATAAAACACCAATTTATTATTTATCTAAGCTGCCCAATCTATTGTCACAAAACCTGCCAGAAAACCTGCCAGATGCATGACGAACTTGGCAAGTCCTGATGCAAGTCAGGTAAACAAAGCCTGCAGATTTTCTAGCTTGTCTCAGTGAGTTTCTGACAGACTCACTGAGTATGCCAGACTTGCTGGGACTAGCAAGTTCCACCAGTCAGACTTAGTTGTCCACTAAACCCTCAAAAAACAAAGACAAAAAGTGACCTTCTATACTTTGGGCAACAAATGGCAATTAAAGTGTTCAGAGCAGCCCATTGTACATTCGCAGGAGTCCACAGTCAATTTGGAGAAGCCCACAATCAATCAGCCTAAGTTATTCATTATTTTCCAAAAAAGCATTCATGAAAATCTCTTTGTAACGTACTAACATTTATTTACCTCTGCAAAGGCTGCGAGAACGAGAAGAGGGAAGGTAGCCAGTACAACGAAAGCGATTCTCCACTGCATTATAAAGCATAGAGTGAAAATGGTGAGCAGCGTGGTAGTATTTTGGATGAGTATAGAAACACGTTCAACAATGGCAGATCTGACGGTAAATGAATCCGAGGCCAAACGTGAGACCACTTGGCTGCTGTTATTCTCTTCCTGATCAAACCATCCAATTTCATTTCGTAGAATTACTGCATTAACAACATATTAATATTTAAAACCAAACAAAATATAAAGCAAAGTTGGATTCAGAAATATTCACAAACTCTGTAGATGTGCCTTCAAGCTCACTTGGAAAAAAAGAAGAGAGAAGCGTATCAGGACTTTACTAGAAAGGAGGTCTATAAAGATAAATTAGAGAAAATAGAAATAAAGATAAAACAGTGAATTCAACAATAACATATAAGGAAGATGGCAAAGTGTGGCCTGTCTCTCAGAAGTACACACAACAATGGACCTGTATTATTGAATTTAATTCAACTTAGATATTAATGTCCATAAATGATCAAGAATGGCCACGGAAACAGAAAATATTATACAGCTGAAAAGTTATACAATGAATACTTACTGCTCAAGACAAACAAGAAATTCCAATATATATTATATGCAATGCGTGATAACCATAGTTGTGTCAAGCAATTACTCTCAAAAATAAAAATTCAAAGAAATTAAAACTCAAAACTGTATCAGGGAAATGGTCCCCAGTAAAAGAAACTCAAGAAACAAAAACATGAAGTTACATCTTCAATACCTGACAACCTGAAGTTGTGTCAAGATACTAATCTCCTGATATTGAAATCGAGAAGAAATTGATTAGGGGTCATGGTGTTAGCAAGATGGGCATTGCTTGGGTGATCTTATCCTTGATTTGCAGTTGTAAGGGAAGCGTTCATCCAACCCTTACCATTAAAATCAATATCTGACTTGCAGACAACATATATTCAACTCAAAATTGATTGATCCTGATGTATGGGAGCTCAATATATCTCATCTGGTTGCATTTAATTTGCATTTTTGTTGAGATTTATGTTTGGAAGTTTAATAAAATTGGTTAGAAGTTAGACAGGTTTTGATCTCTAGTAGCTGGGATATGTATGCCAATCTCTCTCTTAAGGCTCTTCCAAGGGCAGGCATAGATCACAACACTATCCTTCTTACCTAGGAAGATAACTCCAAAAAAGGCCCCTTTCCTTTCAGGTATGAGATTATGTGGACTCTCCATCTTGACTTTAGGAATCTTATTGAATAATGGTGGAATTCTCTGGTAAATGGTACCCCTATGTTTAAATTTGTCCAAAAACTAAAACTCATCAAGGAAAAAGTCAAATGATGGAACAAAATTTCTTTTGGAAATATCTTTCACAGAAAAAAGGTCCTTGAGGATAAGCTTATTCAGATTCAGCCGGGTTTGGAATTGAATAATGATAATGATACTATGAACCTTAGTATGGAGGAAAGGAACTTGAGAACCCAATGATTTAAATTATCTAAAGAAGAAGAAATTTTCTAAAAGCAAAAATCACAGATTCAATGGCTTATGGAAGGTGAAAGAAACGTTAAATTCTTCCACTAATCTACTATGAAAAATAGAAGCAGGAATAAAATTAGAAGCCTTGAAAAGGATGACAGTTCAATGGCTATTGAGGAAAGAGAGATTGATGAGGTTGTTGTTTCCTTCTTTGCTGATTTTCAAGCCAATAGACATAATATAAATGAGGATATGGAGGAAATGCTGAATGTTATTCCCCACGTTATTGAGGAGCAAGACCAGAAGAATTTGTCTCGGCCTGTCAAAATTCAAGAAATCAAAGATGTTGTCTTTTCTTTTGGTGCCTTCAAAGCCCCTAGACCGGATGGGTTCCCACCAACCTTTTTTCAAGATTTCTGGGAGGTGATTGTTGATGATCTCTTTAATGTTGTTCTTGATTTCTTTGGAACAGGTAAACTGCTGAAATAGGTTAATGCTACTTTTATAGATTTAATTCCCAAATCTGAGCATGTGGCTTCTATGAAAGACTTTAGGCCTATTAGCCTATGCAACATAGTTTATAAAATTATCTCTAAAGTGCTGGTTAATAGGCTTAAGTTGGTTCTGGATAAGAGGATCCCTCCTAATCAAAAAGGATTTGTTAAAGGAAGGCACATTTTGGATGTTGCTCTCACTACTCATGAGCCGATTCATTCCATGGAGTCCAATAAGAAATTGGGTATGCTGTTTAAGATGGATATATCTAAAGCCTATAATAGAGTTTCTTGGAAAATTCTTATTGAAGTTCTTAAGAAATATGGTTTTTCTAGAAATTTTTGAAAATGTTGATTGAGTGCATGACGACCCCTTCCTGTTCTATGCTGGTTAATGGCTCTCCCTGGGGTTATTTTTCTTGTGGGTGTGGGTTACAACAAGGGAATCCTCTCTCCATCTACATTTTTATTATTGCTGCTAAGGTCCTTGGTAGGACTATTAAAACGTACCTGGATAGAGATCAAATAAAAGGTGTGAAAGCTGCCTCTTCGTTGCCTCCTCATCAAGAATTTGTGGATGACACTATCACTTTTGGTGAATCCTATGTAGTGGAAGCTAAACGATGGAAGGAAATTCTAAATCATTATGCCTTGATATCAAGGCAACACGTTAATTATAACAAAAGCAAGCTCTTTTTTTCATACCACCCCAAACCTCCAATGAATAATGCTTCAAATTCTAGGATGTAATGTTGCTACTCTCCCAGACTCCTACCTAGGGCTGCCTCTTATCTCTAAAAATCCTGCCTCTAATTTCTGAAACTATATTGTTGAAAAAGTGCAAAAGAAGTTGGCTTATTATAAAGGGAAGCTTCTAAGTCAGGCTAGTAAACTTAAGCTACTAAAGTCCTCCTTACAGAATGTTCTTGTTTATTATCTTTCTCTATTCAAGATTCCAGCCAACCTAGCGGATCAACTTGAGCAAATTCAGAGGAAATTTTCATGGACTGGCAATCAAGAAATCATCTCTCCCTAGTCAAATGGGATATCTGTAGACCTAATAGACTTGGAGGACTGGGTATAAAACACATTAAAATCTTCAATAGAGCTCTTGTTGCTAAAATTGGGTGCCAAATCCTAGAAGGAGGAAAGGACTGGGTCCAGATTATAAGAGCTAAATATTTGTGTAATGTTCAGCACAATCACTTTGTTCATGATGTTGCTCTTCCCCGTGGGTCAGTGATTTGGAACAATTTAATGAAGATTAGGAACATGATCAAGCAAGGTAATAGAATGTTAGTTGGGGATTGAAAATGTACTCTGTTTTGGGAGGATGAGTGGAATGGGAATGTTTCTTTATCTTCAATTAATGGGGTTCAACTAATCAAAACGACTCTTACTAGGTGTAATGGAAATTTTTTTACATGGGTACGTGGTCTGAAACAGTGTACCACCTAGGTGGAAAGATTTTGGAGCTTAGTAAATCAATCGTTAGCCCATTGATAGTTCAGAACAGCATGCCAAAGATAGGGTAGTTGAATCCCTCTACCAACATATGGTAGATTGCTCCTTTATCTCAGATTATAGGGAGGATGAAATAATCTAGAAGGCTAACTCCTTAGGCAATTATTCAATGAAGTCTTCTTTTAATTCATTGATTAATTATCCTCAAGAGAATTTTAATTGGCAAAGTATCTAGATTCCAAAATTTATCCCTAAGATAAATGTCTTTTGGTGGATCAATGCTCACAATAATATCACCCTTGATAATTTGAATAAGAGCGGGTTTATGTTTGTTAATAGGTTCTCTCTTTGTTATAAGGATGTTGAAAGTATCAAGCACATTTTTTTTCACTGTCCCTTTGCCTAGGATCTTTGGTCGGTTGTTCTCTCTGATCTTGCTGTTTACTGGATTCTCCCCAGTAATATGATATAGTTTCAGGATTCTTGGAACCTTTGCCCCTTCTCCCACCCGATAATTGTTGATCTTTGGAAGTTGATTCCTTCTTTTGTTTGTTGGGGGCTATGGAAGAAGAGAAACAATCGTATTATCAATGAGCAATCTGAATCAGCTAATGAGTTGTTTATGATGATAAAACAGAAAATCGAAGAAAATATCAATGTTGTTTCTTTTGGATTTTCTAAATCCATGCTGTCCTACACTGAGATGAGGCAGAAACAAGTTTGGGGTTTAAACCAGAACCTTACTAAGATAATTTGGCAAAAGCTTCTTCTCAGAGGGTTAAGCAAATGGCAACCCTTGGAGGATGGGAGGGTCAAATGTAACTTTGATGGCTGTTCCAAAGGAAACCTTGGGATCTCTAGCACCAGAGGGGTTATAAGATAGGATATAGGTAGACTTATTGAATTTTATGGGAAGAAACTTGGAATTGGAACTAGTAATAGTGTTGAGGCAATTGCTGCTTGGATAGGATTGAAGAGGTTGAAGGACCTCAATTATCAGAATGTTGTCCTTGAAGGGGACTCTAAACTTATTGTAGATATTCTCAATGGGACTACTGTAAGTTTGGGGAATATCAAATGCATCATGGAGGACAGCAAATGTATCCTTAGAAGCTTCACTCATTCTAAAGTCATGCATGTTTATAGGGAAGCTAATAACCTTGCAGATGAAATTTCAAACTGAGCCATTAATTTTAATGAATGGAGGCATATCGAGTTTATTAATTACTCGACTAAGGTGAAAGAACTATTGTTTAATGATAGAGGTAACTTTCATAATAATGATAACCCCTTTAATTCATTTAATGTTGACCATGGATTTTAATTATATGGGTGTTAATCAATGGGTGTCTGCCTTGATCAAATATCTCCTTAGCATGAGTTTATTTGCCACGTCACAAACGAAAAGGGAGGGTGGTCATTTCCTAAATGGTTTTTTTCATATTTGCATGTTGTATAATAATGGCAAGTTTTGTTGAAGTATGCCTTGGGGATTGGAAATCTTATTGATTTTCAATTCATTTGTGTGATAGCTTTAATCCTTAATGATTTTGCTCAAACATATTAGTTAAGCCACATTTTGTGTTGGGTTCTCAATAGTAATTTCGCTGCGTAATTTCAATTGGTTGTTAAGGTTTTCTACCTTTTGTGATACAAAAGATAGTATGGCAAGGCCTGTGAAACGGTTGAAACCAAGGAAATGTAATGTCCCCAATTTTAATAGAGTGACTTAATTAAGTTAATTAATTAAGTGGTTCTAAATTTTAAATAATATCATAAGGACTTATTTAATTAATTAATTTAATTATTAAATAAAGGGGCTCAAATTAATAAAATAATAAACTTTTGGTGTCGGCCGTTTGTAACCCTTCAGGAACAAGGAAAACTTTAAGAAATCCCCCCCTTGGACAAGGTGTAAAAACCTGGCGAAAGTTGTATAATTCCAAGGAAAATTTTAGTTTTACTAGCGAATTTTTGTGGTTTACGAATAAAAATAATAATCTTCGTTGGCGAATTAGCCGTGATCGCTCAAAGTTTGTGAAAAATCCTGGCGAATTGTACTGTTTTTAAAACCCAAAAAATAATTGCATGGGCGAATGGTAATGTTTTTAAAACCAGAAAAATATTTGCATTGGCGATTTCAACCTATTTTCAAACCATAAAAATAAAATATTGGCGATTTCATGCTAATTTCAAACCATAAAAATAAAATATTGGCGATTTCAAGCTGTTTTCAAACCATAAAAATAAAATTTTGGCGATTTTAAGATTTTAACTTTAAGTAATTAAAACACGTGGCACACAGTCGTCAACTCTCTGCCTCTCACAGTCGTCAACTCTCTCTATCTCCAACTTGCAAGCTGAAAATGCTAAGCCTTCTTAACCTCGAGATCTAGCGACTAAGGGAAACTGAACTAGCACTCACCAATTCTCGACCACAAATGTTAAGTCCTCGTCACCGCAGTGACTTGGAGATAGTGGTAACTTAAAAAATTTAACCCTTGTCACGTACTCGCCAACATTAAATTGTTTATCTCAGACCAACTCGAGACCTCGCGACCAAAGCAATTTCACTAACAATCTCCAGCTCGGTAAAATAAAACGCTAACACCCAAAAAGCTAGAGACCTCACGATGTAAACCCAAACCAACTTGTCGCCAACTCGTGGCTTGATCACGTCTTCAGACATTTTACCTCACGAGCTAGCGATAACCATAAAACTTAACCACAAACTATCTGGTCACTAGCTCGCAACCTAAAATTTTTAAGGCTTGGATGCTGACTCGTTCCTGAGGGACTAGTTTGAAGGTTTCTCTTGAGTCGAGGTTGATTAGACAAGCGAGGATGAGGGTTTCAGAGGCATAAAAGGATTTGATAGCTTCTGAGTTAGAGATGGGAGATCACAGATTTCTCTGAGAAATAAGAGCTCAGGTTGCTTGTAGTTGTTGTCAGCGATTTTGAAGCAGAATTTGTCCAATCAAGGAGGAATAAAATCAGAACAAAATCGTTCACAATAGATGAGCCTTAGCAGGATGCAGTGGATTTGATAGGCATGGTGATGACTTCTAGGAATCTAGAGTCTACAGTCATGTTGAAAACCACCAAAATGATAATTTTTCACGTGAATGCAGAATGAGCATCACCAAATGAAGTGTGAAAATGTTATAAATACAATGGAGTGGTGACTTAATTGGTAGAAGAGAAAATAAACCTTTTTCATTTTCTGAGAGTGGTTTTTTTCCTCAGAAAGGAAGATGATGTTTGAGCAGGATTGTGCATGGAGTTGTACTTGTTGTGTGCTCTGTGATACCGGATGGGTGTTTTTTTGTTTTCTTCTGTGTGAGTTTGTTTATTGTCAGAGGGGTTGTGAAAGTGAGAAGGATTGCCAGAGGGGGTGTGAAAGCCTTTTTTGTCAAGAAGGGCCAAGCATGGCACATCCTCTGCTTCTACTCTGCCATAGGATGGCAAGGGGTTTGAAGAAGGATCCCACAGAGGAATGAAAGAAGGATTTGTTTGGGTTGGGAGTGGCAGCCAATCATCTTTGTGATGACATGGAAGCTGCAACCCCCCCCCCTTCCAACAGATTACATTTACCCTAAAGCTCCTGTTTCCACTTTCACTGATCGTGGGCATGAAGGCTCAAGTTGCTCTTTCCATTTTATCCATTCCTAGGCATGAAGGCTTCCTCCTCAATTTGGAAACGATCTGTTGGACTTGGACAGAACGTAACATCTCACATTCCATCCGAAATGAAGGCATCAGGGTGATAATGGCATGGCTCAAGCAGTTTTGCAAGTTGTATAGTCATTGGGGTTCCTTTTCTGGTTCCAGTAGTGATTCTAGACTCTAGGTGAAGGGAGCAAGTTGTATACTGTATAGTCATTTACAAAGCAAATGAAAAGCATTTAGTGTCAAGCTTTGTCTATATATAAATTTATTTTGTGTATAATTCTATCTCTTTCAAATGATCAGAATCATGAGATTTTTTTTTTTCATTTGTTACATTGTTATGGTGTATTTAATTTTTCATTTAATGCTTCCTAATCCTATTATGCCTAGGAATGCAAAATTTGAGTTAGTCTGGAATCATATTAAATAATTAAGGATTCACCTCATTGTAATTGGTGGGCGGATTATAGACAGTCGTAGAACACCTCCATATATATTACATAAACATCAATAGCATATAAAATCATAAGAGTATTAAGAATGAAAGTATTAAACACCACAATAGATTATTAGATAGGAATACAATTATACAACATAATTAGTAAAACATGAAGACAAAAGACTAGTGCCTTATCCTAGGGCATAGAGTCACTTACAATTCAAGACAACCTGATAATAAACTTCAATAAGATTCATTTGCAGATAAATAGGAATGAAATTATGAATAATGCCATTACATACAGTTACACAACCCAGATTCATATGTAAACTGAAAAACCCTTGACCATTCAATTCACAGTGAAAACATAAATTCAACACAAAGACAATTATGTGAAGATTGCATTGCTCAAACTGCAAATGATATTGATATTATATTCATAATGATATCAGAAAGTAAATTCACAATGCGATTCAACTATGCACTTATCAAATTCTTGAACAGTTGAGCTATTATAACTATATTAATATAAGAGTTTTCAAGTTCAACATCATTGATCAATAAAAGTGGCAACCTCAACCTGAGGATTCAACAAGCTTAGGATTACTATGAGGAATCTTGGGTAGCAACCTCAACCTGAGATTTCTTCTTTGGCTTTAGCATGGCTTGCCACCTGTCCACCTCTTTGTCTGTTGGCCAACTGAATGCCTTTACCTCTTCCAACTTTGCAACTGAATCTGCCCATCTGGCATCTGTAACTGCCCTGGACTCAACAATAAACTTTGCATGGTCAACCTCAACCTTGAATAGTGAATCAAGCAGACCATTAAGGAAATCAGCATCAACCTGTTCATTTACATGCTTGATTATTTCTTCTTGCTCCAGAATCAAATCAAATTCGCTGGTCCAATTAGAAACTGATTTCAAATCTCCATTACTACCATAAATTGAAGGCACCAATTTATTATAACCTTCCCCAAATGTCTACAATTTTTCATTTATAAGCACATCCTTCCCTGTGAAAAATGCATAAGTTGCATTCATTACCTCCACCATGTCTTTAGTGTCACTAATCTTGGGAGGGAACTCGTCACTATACATCATTGCAGTATCTAGCTTATCCATTAATTTTCTTCTTCATAACCAAACATTGAACAAAGGTCCAAGAAAAGCGACAGCCTCAGAGGATGTTTTGCTTGCCTCTTTCAAAGAAATGTGCATATCATGCACAACCATAAATTTGTCTTTCAATACACTAATCCTGTGTTTCAGAATTCCAAACACAACAAAGATAGCCTTGACATTTTGTTCCTTTTCAAGCTTTTCAATTTTCCCTACTTATCCCTCCATTTTTGCTATCACATCAACTGGTATTTCTTGTACTTGTTCTGTAATCTGTATTGGAGGGGGCTCATTTGCAATTTTTTCTTTCAACTCCACTAACTCTTCCTCCAGAGCGCCCTTCTTCATCAGTGTCTCCTCATATTTTTTAGACAATGCAATCAATTGGGTATATGTTTCTGTGTATCTTCTTGACAAATCCTCTGTTTTTTGATAAATTCATGAAAGAAACTTGAGTAAAAAATGAGGCAATCTCCGTGTCAGTTGTGTTCTGCAAGTTCCAAATCATTCTATCAGCTTTCTTTTCTACTTGGATATTTAGAAGGTGGGGCTTTTAAGTGGAAGGGGCCAAAGACCAAGCAGCAAGTGTCTTTGACTTAGGATTAAATCCTGATCCTCTTATTACATCTCCAATTTCAAATTTAGTTCTAAACATTGGGTCCTCTTGCTTCCTAATCTGATCAATAATAAAAATAGACTGGATATCCCAGCCAGGCATCATAATCATACCAATACTCTTTATCAATTGTCTTGCCTGTTCCACAGATATTTCCTCCCTGTCAAGATCATATTCCTGCAGTGCCTTGATGATCTCCTCTTTCTTTTCTTCATTTGCTTCCTCTATGATCAGATTTTGTTTTAATTGATTTTGTTTCAACCTTGTCAAAAAACTTTTAAATTCATTTGACTTAATAAAGTCATCATCTTTCATGAACTCATTTGACAACATCACACGCTCATCAAAGCCTTGAGCAAGGGCTTCGTTTGTTTCTCCCTGTTCTTCAATCTGCCCTGCTTCTCTAAGATGTGTCCTTATTTGATGAAAGTAGTGTCCTTATTCTGTAACAATTGCTCTAGTAGGGTCTCTCCTCACAATTGTACCGACCTTAGTGGTTATTCGTTTCTTCGCAGCTGGCACTCGGGTAGATTAAACTTCATCCCCACTCTCTACATCATCAAGAGACAAACTAAGTGGCCTCTTGCCATGTGAAGAATGTCCATCTTGGGGGTCTTGCTGCTGAGCAGTCACTTTTGGAATTTGAGGCATTTGTTCCATCAGAGTTTCATATAAACTCAGCATTTTGTTAATCCTCTCCAGGTACGGGCTATCAGGGCAAAAACCTGAGAAACTAGGGTCAGCAGCCAACAATTCTGCTTCAACTCTCATCAAATTTTTCCATTTTCTTCTCCTTTCTTGTACTTCATATTTTCTTAGCAAATTTCTAACCACGTCTTCATCATCCAATGGTTCATGGTCCTTTATTGTGGCCCGAGGTGTCATTTTTGGCATTGCAACTTTAATAAATTGTTCCGGATCACAGAATCTAGACACAGCATTAACCAACCTATACTGTTTAAGTAAATTGTTTACTTCATCAAAGGAACTCCTACCAATGGTAAAATCAGACGCAACCCAAAGCCTAGGAAGAAAAGAACCCTTCCTGTGTTTATTAAGGTATTCTTTTTCAACTAGGGTCAATTGCCAGATAAACTCCATAAAAGCAATCCTAATTGGAACAAATTTTGGTAAAATATGGGGAGGCTGAGGACACCCATAGACTCTCATCACAGTAAAGTTATCAAAAAAATAAAAGTCCCCCCCGTTATGTGAAATAGGCCAGTTTGGAACATACTAGTAAGGTCTCAAAACTCTCCTAACATTAATTGACAAGCGTTCCCTATTTATTCCTAGCATTTCCATAATTGGCGAAACAATCCAATTTTCAAAGAAAAGGAAAGAAGAATGGGGAGAACTACTGTCCCAAACCTAGGTCCATCTTTGTATTGGCACTAAGACACCGAATTCTTCTTTGAAAAGCTCCAATTCTTTATCCACGAACTCAACATTATAGAACAAGATTAAATGCATCAGCAATGAATAATGCTTGAATGTAGGGCTAGGTGCACCACTCTGAATTTTAACTAGAGCATTATGAATGTGTTCAACCACATAGCCCACATAATCATAATCTTTGTTAACATCTTGGTGTTGAATGTCCATAGCCATCATCAGTAATTCAGCTGACACTGTTGAATCTCCATCAAAACCCAAAACTCTTGTAATGTCCCCTTCTCAGGCGTAATGTTTCGGTTGAACGATGGCCTATTTCGGAGACCCGTAGGCTACTCAATGGGTGAAATTAGGGTTTTCAATTTTGGAGGTTGTTGTTGCTCGTGAATTAGAGTTTGGATCGCAGATTTTTTCTGGGTTTTCAAAGGGCTTCGCAATGGTATGTCCGGCTTTGCGTTCTGAGCACTTTTTGGAATTTACTATTTTTAGTAAATTCTATTTCTGGCAGTGGTCTTGATTATTTCGACACAGTTGGTTCTCTTCTTCAGTTGGTTTAGTTGGCTTCGTCACTTTTGGCCTTGGGATGTTTTTGGAGAGATATGTTCATTTCATTTAAATAATGTTATGTTTTAATGTTATATTTTAAAGTTGACCCCTTGGCCTAGCTTCATCACTTCAAGTTGTTTTAAAAGGTGGTCTTCAAGGGTGGACGCATCATGGAAGGAATTTAATATTTCCTAATGTCTAAAATCTTGCTTATGAAAAGGGGTGCCAACTTTATGAAGAGAAGTGAATTAAAATCAAGGTTAATTAAGCTTTTAAAAGTGGCACCATCTCTTGGAGGAAAATTCAAATGTGAAATTAGGGCGCACTTTCTAGAAGCCTCTAGAGATCCCTTGTTAAGCTTATAAATGGAGGCCTCTTCCCTTCATTTGGCATCTTATGATTATTGTAATGTTACTCTGTCGGAATGGTATTGGAGTTGCTTCGAGGAATGATTGCCTCCTAGCCTTGGCATTGCTTCTTGCTTGAAAGATAGCAACTAGTGGTGATTTAGTGTAGTTGTGAGAGTTGTAGTGGGGATTGCATTGTATCTTGAGTTGTGCTTGAAGTTCAGTTATTTGCATTTCATTTCATTTTCGGGAGTCGCGGTTAGCAAGGCAGATTTGTAGTTTCACTCATATATTTCAAAATAAAAACATATTCATTCTGGGTATTGCATATTTCCTCTTGTTTTGGCTGGGCGCTCCTTTGTGCAAATTTGTAGATTCTAATATGAAGTGTTTTATTTTATAGAGAAGAATCGCCATTCTTGCCTGGCATCACTGCTAGGAATTGCCTTGGGGTTCGTGATAAATAATCTGTTGTGTTAATGTCTCATTTCTTGGTATTGGTTGGGTCGCCTCCTTCATAGGAAGCCATTGCTTTTGGTTTTGGGTCATTCAGACTAGTATTGAGAGAGTAATGAGCATTTTAGTGATTCCATGTGTTGCTAATTAAGCATTTCACGTGCAGGTCTGTCATAAATCAAAATATTAAGATTGATCCTTGAGTAGAATTTCTTGGACTTATCATTTTTGTTAAGCCCGAGAGAGCCTTCTATATTGTTACAGCATTGTATAGTCTTAATCCTATGATCTTGGCGAGCATTTACTATCATATTGTAAGCTGAACAGTAGTACTGGCAGCATTTCTTCTCATTTTCATTTCACGCTTGTTATTTACATTTAATTCCATTTCTAAGTTCTTAGCATCTCCGCCATATGGTAGCTCCATTCCCACCCTGGGTTTGAAAGCACATGCTTGGTGTCGAGTTTTCCTTTCAGCGGTTGTAATTGTAAAGATCCTCTGACCATATGTTAGTCCATCTTGGGCACATTCTTGGTTAGAGTTGCTTTCAGCATGCACCAAGATCCTCTGACCATATGTTAGTCCATCTTGGGCACATTCTTGGTTAGAGTTACTTTCAGAATGCTTTAAGACCCTCTGACCATATGCTCACGCCTTGCCCAACTCGGGATCCTGGTGTACATTCTTGGTTAGAGTTGTTTTCCGCATCGTTTTGGTTTAAGTGCTAACCCTAACGGATGTGTGTTGCATTACTCTTTGTAATTGAAAAATTGAAAAAAATTGGTCTGGGATATTTCAGTGGTATTAGCGCTTCACATCCTACCATCCTGTGAAACAAACCTTCTATGAGTGATAGAGAAAGAAGATACTTAGCAAGGGAAGATACGAAGGCTGCAAATCA
This sequence comes from Cryptomeria japonica, assembly GCF_030272615.1. Lineage (NCBI taxonomy): Eukaryota > Viridiplantae > Streptophyta > Pinopsida > Cupressales > Cupressaceae > Cryptomeria > Cryptomeria japonica. The sequence goes on along the minus strand of NC_081407.1, from coordinate 236,209,363 downwards.
GTTTTAGTTTCAATGGTATCAGGTTCCTGAAGGTCAGACAGCATCAGAGGTTTTGAGGGCTCATTGGGAGTCTTCTCTAGAAATAGAAATGGGGGACAGTGAAAGGCCAGTGGGTGGTACTGAGAGGTTTACAAGCAGTCAGGATGAAAGTGGAAAAGGAAGGGAAAGAACACCAAGTCCGGGAAGGAGGTTCAAGAGGAAGATGGATGCCTTATTGGATATGGTATCTCTCATGATGGGGAAAATGGGTCAGAGTTCTAATTCACAGAACAATCAAGGGCACACCGAAGAACACAGCGGCTCCAACCAGCATAGTGAACATGCTGCTCCGCATACCTCAAATAGAACAAACATTTCTTCCAGGCCTTTTAAATCCACCTTCTTGGCACCAGTAAACCCTCAACCTGATCTGGGAGAGAGAATGCATCATTTGTGGAACAGTTGAGACTTGATCGTGCTGAGTATGAGTCTCTTCCTGATGAAATCAAGTTAGACATGTCTTACAATGATTTCATGGACCATAAAAGGAAGAATAAAGGACATGGGAGACATTGTGAACATAGGGAAGCAATAGTACAGAGGGATTTGCATCGAGCAATCAACAAGGTTATGCTTCCACATTTTGACGGGAGTGACAGTAGTTCAGCTAGAGCTTGGATACAGAAGTTGACAACTATCTAGCTCTTAGACCCATGACAGAAGAGGAGGCAATCAAGTTTGCTACGCTTCATTTAGATGGGGTAGCACACGAATGGTGGTACCATGGTCTAGTCACCTTGGGGCATTGGTCGATCACTACCTATGATGAGTTCACCGATAGGCTCATAGAGAGATTTGAGAAAAAGGATCCAAAAGTGCATTTCAAAGAATTGGCACAACTTAGACAACATGGCACAGTCGATGCTTACATAGCTGAATTTCAGAGGCTTTCAGTAATGGTCACAAGAATCACTGAGAGGCGGTTGGTGATCCTATTCAGTGAAGGGCTTATGGAACCACTCAAGGGTTGGATTAAAGCTTTCGATCCACCGTCCTTACAAGAGGCAATGAAAAAAGTAAGAAATATGGAGTGGGCTGCTCCTAAGGCAAAAATTCAATTCAAGCCATTATTTCACAAAAGGGATAAAGGAAAGGGACCTCACCATAAGGAGTTCAAACATCATAACACTCATGTCACAAGGCTGGATCCAAAGACTCTTAACGAACTCCGAAGAAAGGGGTTATGTTTCCAGTGTAGAGAAAAATGGTCCCAAGATCATATTTGTCCAAAGGGAGTCAAAATTCATCAAATTGAATACTATTCAGCTGGAGAAAACGATTCTGATTCTTTAGACCAACAATCAGATTGTGATGACAACGAAGTGGAAAGAGTTCTCAAAGAATCTGAAGGTGAAAAAGGAAGTGGGGGTACCTTGGCTCAACTTTCGAGCTTTCAAAAAAATGAATCCTTCAAGGTTCGAGGGATGATTAAGGGGCAGCGAATAATTGCTTTGATTGATACTGGAGCAACGCATAACTTCATTGATGAAGTGGTGGTGGCAAAGAAAGGGCTGCAAACAGAAGATTTTGAAGGCTTCAAGGTTATGGTTGCTGATGGGTTTCACATTTCTTGCACCAAGAAGATCCCAAATATGTCTATGCAATTGGGCAACTACGAAGTCAAGGATGACTTCTATGTAGTCAACATTGGAGATACGGATGCCATCCTAGGCATTCAATGGCTGCGTTCACTTGGAGAGATCTCCCTAAATCTGCAAACCATGGAGCTCAAGTTTCAATCCGATGGGAAGAAGGTGGTGTTAAGAGGAATGTCTAACGGTGGACCTCGGATCGTGTCATTCAAGCAAATGGCAAAGTTGATTTGGCATGATCAAGTTGAGTGGGCTGCGGAATGTATGATTCTCCCAGCTAGTCCGGTTGAAACAAAGAGAGACTACCCTCCTAATATCCAGTCCTTACTCACCAGGAAGAGTAAAGTGTTTGCTGATTTACCTCCTGGGCCACCTCCCGAACGAGGCTCAGAGCATGTCATAGAGCTCAAGGAAGGGGCTAAACCAGTTATCACAACTCCATATCAGTACCCTAAGAAGCAAAAGGATGAGATTGAGAAAAACATTAAGGAACTCTTGGAGATGGGCTTCATTCATCCAAGTAAGAGTCCTTTTGCTTCAGCAGTTGTTCTTGTGAAGAAGAAGGATGGTACCATTCGCATGTGTGTGGATTATCGTGCTTTGAATCAAAGCACCATCAAAAATCGATACCCCATTCCTAGGATAGATGAGCTCATAGATGAGCTACATGGAGCCAAGTTCTTCTCAAAGATTGATCTGAGGTCGGGCTACTACCAAATTCGGATGAGAGGGTCTGATGTTGAGAAGACAGCATTTAGATGTCACTATGGTCACTTCGAGTTTTTAGTCATGCCATTTGGGTTGACTAATGCTCCTACTACCTTCCAGTCTTGTATGAACAGAGTCTTTCAGAAGCAGTTGAGGAGCTTCGTGTTAATCTTTTTTGATGACATTCTGATCTATAGCAGGACATGGGAAGAACACCTCAAGCACGTAGAGGAAGTACTTAGCATCCTTGAATTAGAAAGTCTGTTTGCCAAAGAATCCAAATGTGAATTTGGAATGAAGGAGCTACTTTACCTTGGCCACATAATTAGTGCTGATGGAGTGAAGGTTGATGCCAAAAAGATCAAGGCAATAGTTGATTGGCCAACCCCAGAGAACTTGACTCATTTGAAAGGGTTCTTGGGTCTTTGTGGTTTTTACAGAAGATTTGTGAAGGGCTATTCACAGAACCCTGCTCCTCTTACTGACCTTACAAAAAAGGGAGCCTTTTGTTGGACAGAAAAGGCTCAAACTACTTTTGATAAGTTTAAGAAGATCATGAGCTCTTGTCCGGTTTTGGCAATTCCAAAATTCTCCAAGCCCTTTGAGCTACAGTGTGATGCATCTGGAGAAGGTGTTGGGGCTGTTTTGATGCAAGACAAGCATCCCATTGTGTTTGAAAGCAGAAAATTAAGAGGTGTTGAAAGGACCTACTCCATCTATGACAAGGAAATGCTTGAAATCATGCATGCATTAGCTAAGTTCAGACAGTATTTGGTGGGGAGCAAATTGTGGTCAAGACTGATCACAATAGTCTCAAGCACTTCATGCATCAGAAGGATTTGAACGAGAGACAACAAAAGTGGGTGAGTAAGCTTGAAGCTTACGATTTTGACATTGAGTATGTCAAAGGGAAAAACAATATTGTGGCTGATGCTCTATCTAGGAGACCTCATCTGAGTTCATTGTGTGAGCTCACTGCTGATTGGAAGGACATGTTGCTCGCTGATTATGCCAAAAATTAGTTGGCAATCAGCATCATTGAAGGTACTTTTCATGATGAAAGGTACAAGGTGGTTGACGGGCTGATACACTACAAGGGTAGAATCTTTGTGGTGGCTGATTCTAAGCTCAGAAAGAAGATTTTGATGACATTCCACTTGCTGGTCATCAGGGTTTCTTCAAGACATATAGGCAGATTCGGGAAAGATTTCCTTGGAAAGGGCTGAAAGGGGAAGTTCAACGCTACATCCAGGAATGTCCTACTTGTCAGATGAACAAGAATAAGCACACTCTACCTATTGGTCTGCTGCAACCTCTTCCCATTCCCAACCAAAAATGGGAAAGCATATCAATGGACTTCATCACTGGGTTGCCAAAGGCCCAAGGCAAAGATTGTATCTATGTTGTAGTAGACAGATTGACAAAGTTTGCTCACTTCTTTGCCATCACGAGCTCTTTTTAGCAGCTCAAGTTGCAGATTTGTTTTTTCATGAGGTGTTTAGATTGCATGGGTTGCTGAAAAACATTGTGAGTGATAGGGACAGCAAGTTCCTAAGCACCTTTTGGCAAGAAGTCTTCAGGATGAGTGGTACAGTGCTTACTCCAAGCACTAGTTATCACCCCCAAACCGATGGAAAAACAGAGATAGTGAACAACTGGTTGGAAGGCTATCTGAGAAACTATGTTTTGAAGTAGCAAAGAGCATGGGTGAAATGGCTCCACATAGGCGAGTATTGTTACAATTCTTCCTTTCACATGTTAATAAGGATGTCTCCCTTCATGGCTCTCTATGGTTATGAGGCTCCTAGCTTTGCTGATTTGGTGTTTGGTGATAGCAAAGCCCCTCAAGCCAAGGATTTGTTGCAGCAAAGTCAAGACATCTTGAAATCTTTGAAGAACAACTTGCAGATTGCTCAGAATCAGCAGAAGATGTACACTGATCAACGACGCGTTGAGCGCTCTTTTGAGGTTGGAGATATGGTTTATCTTCGACTACAGCCATACAAACAGTCTACTCTCAAGAAGAGTGGAGCTGAGAAGCTCAAGCCTCGTTTCTATGGGCCATTCCAAGTCATTAGAAAGGTTGGAGCAGTACCTTACGAGTTGGAGCTACCTTCGAGTAGTAAAGTGCACAATGTCTTCCACGTGTCTCGCCTCAAGAAGGCACTTGGACATAATGTTATTGCTTCTTCACAATTACCACCTTTGGACGAACAAGGGCAGTTGATTTTGATTTCGAAGGAGATTATTGATTCCAAAGAGCATTCTTTGGGAAGAAGGACAATCAAGGAATACTTGGTGAGGTGGAAGAATTTGCCCTTGGAGGATGCAACTTGGGAGAATGAGGAGATTTTGCAGCATCCAAACTTGCAATTGCTTGAGGACAAGCAATCTTGGGGAGGGCGGACTGTAATGTCCCCTTCTTAGGCATAATGTTTCAGATGACCGATGGCCTATTTCGGAGACCCGTAGGCTACTCAATGGGTGAAATTAGGGTTTCCAATTTTGGAGGTTGTTGTTGCTCGTGAATTAGAGTTTGGATCGCGGATTCTTTCTGGGTTTTCAAAGGGCTTCGCAGTGGTATGTCCGGCTTTGCGTTTCGAGCACTTTTTGGAATTTACTATTTTTAGTAAATTCTATTTCTGGCAGTGGTCTTGATTATTTCGACACAGTTGGTTCTCTTCTTCAGTTGGTTCAGTTGGCTTCGTCACTTTTGGCCTTGGGATGTTTTTGGAGAGATAAGTTCATTTCATTTAAATAATGTTATGTTTTAATGTTATATTTTAAAGTTGACCCCTTGGCCTAGCTTCATCACTTCAAGTTGTTTTAAAAGGTGGTCTTCAAGGGTGGACGCATCATGGAAGGAATTTAATATTTCCTAATGTCTAAAATCTTGCTTATGAAAAGGGGTGCCAACTTTATGAAGAGAAGTGAATTAAAATAAAGGTTAATTAAGCTTTTAAAAGTGGAGCCATCTCTTGGAGGAAAATTCAAATGTGAAATTAGGGCGCACTTTCTAGAAGCCTCTAGAGATCCCTTGTTAAGCTTATAAATGGAGGCCTCTTCCCTTCATTTGGCATCTTATGATTATTGTAATGTTACTCTGCCGGAATGGTATTGGAGTTGCTTCGAGGAATGAATGCCTCCTAGCCTTGGCATTGCTTCTTGCTTGAAAGATAGCAACTAGTGGTGATTTAGTGTAGTTGTGAGAGTTGTAGTGGGGATTGCATTGTATCTTGAGTTGTGTTTGAAGTTCGGTTATTTGCATTTCATTTCATTTTCAGGAGTCGCGGTTAGCAGGGCAGATTTGTAGTTTCACTCATATATTTCAAAATAAAAACATATTCATTCTGGGTATTGCATATTTCCTCTTGTTTTGGCTGGGCGCTCCTTTGTGCAAATTTGTAGATTCTAATATGAAGTGTTTTATTTTATAGAGAAGAATCGCCATTCTTGCCTGGCGTCACTGTTGGGAATTGCCTTGGGGTTCGTGATAAATAATCTATTGGGTTAGTGTCTGATTTCTTGGTATTGGTTGGGTCGCCTCCTTCATAGGAAGCCATTGCTTTTGGTTTTGGGTCATTCGGACTAGTATTGAGAGAGTAATGAGCATTTTAGTGATTCCATGTGTTGCTGATTAAGCATTTCACATGCAGGTCTGTCATAAATCAGAATATTAAGATTGATCCTTGCGTAGAATTTCTTGGACTTATCATTTTTGTTAAGCCCGGGAGAGCCTTCTATATTGTTATAGCATTGTATAGTCTTAATCCTATGATCTTGGCAAGCATTTACTATCATATTGTAAGCTGAACAGTAGTACTGGCAGCATTTCTTCTCATTTTCATTTCACGCTTGTTATTTACATTTAATTCCATTTCTAAGTTCTTAGCATCTCCGCCATATGGTAGCTCCATTCCCACCCTGGGTTTGAAAGCACATGCTTGGTGTCGAGTTTTCCTTTCAGCGGTTGTAATTGTAAAGATCCTCTGACCATATGTTAGTCCATCTTGGGCACATTCTTGGTTAGAGTTGCTTTCAGCATGCACCAAGATCCTCTGACCATATGTTAGTCCATCTTGGGCACATTCTTGGTTAGAGTTACTTTCAGAATGCTTTAAGACCCTCTGACCATATGCTCACGCCTTGCCCAACCCGGGATCCTGGTGTACATTCTTGGTTAGAGTTGTTTTCCGCATCGTTTTGGTTTAAGTGCTAACCCTAACGGATGTGTGTTGCATTACTCTTTGTAATTGAAAAATTGAAAAAAATTGGTCTGGGATATTTCAACTCTGCATAATCCATAGATTGTACAATGCATATAATGGTGGAAAGGTGTGATTTCAAATGGTGGTTCGATACTCTCTGGAATTATAACCGGCTTCTTATTCACCCTAGGCATGTATCTGGGCATTGCATGCTTCTTGATAACACCTTTGTATTTGTCATAGTCCTCTGCAATCCACTCCAAATCTATATCTGTACATGCAGCACCAGTAATCTGGAAAGCTTCAACAAAGCTAGCTCTGTTAATTGAAACTAGGGCAAACTGGTTCTTTCTTTTGATTACCCTAGATACTGGGCAATAGCGTTTGCCCAACTCTTTGATCAAATCCACATCAACATACACATCTGGCACAATTAACTTTGCCATATTTAAATCCCAAGGGTTTGACATTGGGACACCCTTAACCCTATTTTTCCAGAAATAATGAAACAGAGCAGAACCAGTCATATTAAGCGTGGTAGGGTTTCTGCATTGGCTCCATAAATCTCTCCATGCCAAATGATTTGTATTCAAAGCAACAGAAGTCCCTAGCATCAAATCTACAAATTCATCTTTGTATTTCTTAACCATCGTTTCCTCAGTGGCACTGGCCTTGGAACCTCCAGGTCCACCTACTCCACTTGTCGTGGGCTTGGGCTTGGGCTTGGGCTTGGAACCTCTAGCACCACTGGTCGCCTTGCTCATTTTAGCTGCAGGAGAAAAACTTAACCAATTTTCTGAAATTTTCTCACACCCAACACTTTGAATTCTCCAACGTTGTTGCAGAGCTCAATTCACTGGATTACCTCGAAGATAGAATGCATTAATGCAATTATACAAAACCTTGGCTCGATCATGCAATTTATGGTATTTACTATTTGAATTTTGGGTGCCGTCACTTCTCTCAAGTCTCAAGTCTCATTAATTGCCACACTTGCATGAACTAGCTAGTAGCTACTGTGGCATAATATACATTAATTCAAACTTCAAACTGAAGTACTCGAGCGAAATTTGAATTCATGCCCTTCTATTTGATTGGTGATTGGCATTCAAAACTTTTACAGAACCCGGCAAACAAGTCCACGTGTTAGCGAGTTAGCAACAATGCTACCAAATCCTCTTAATCACAAGCTCGCAACCCCTTTTACGAATCCTCAAATAATCTCGTGAGTGAGCGACAGCTATTGATCTAACAAAACAACTTATTTCATCGCAAGCTTGCAACTAGAAACTTAACTTGACTTAAACCCTTGCAATCCCGCGACAACAAGACACTTAACCGCCTTCGCATGCTCGCAACACTTTTTGACTTAAGACTTACAAACTCGCAAGCATGCGATGACCACAAAATCAGACCAAAACTTACCTGTCGCTAGATCGCAACTTAAAATGCTAAACAACTTCAAAACCTGCGAGCAAGTGACTTAACCGCATCGCATGATCGCAAATTAAAATGACTTAACCGCGAACACCTCGCAACCTTGCGATAACATAAAATCACACCCAGTCGCAACCTCGCAACATAAAATGGTATTTGGGCGCCGTCACTTCTCTCAAGTGACCAAGTCTCATTAACTGCCACACTTGCATGAACTAGCTAGTGTGGCATTAATTCAATTAAATTGATAGAATGCATTAATGCAATTGTACAAATATCTAAATCTCGGCTCGATCGTGTCAAAACTTTTACAGAACCCGACAAACAAGTCCACGTGTCAATCCCCATCTTTAATCGCACACTCTCAACCTGTTATAACAATCAGGAAAGGAACCGGCGAGTTAGTGACAATGCTACCAAATCTGCTTAATCGCAAGCTCGCAACCCCTTTTACAAATCTTCATAGAATCTCGCGAGTGAGCGACAGCCATTGATCTAACAAAATAACTTATTTCATCGCAAGCTCACAACTCAAAACTTAACTTGACTTAAACCCTTGTGATCCCGCAATAACAAGGCACTTAACCGCCCTCGCATGCTCGCAACACTTTTTGACTTAAGACTTACAAACCTGCAAGCATGTGATGATCACAAAATTAGACCAAAACTTACCTGTCACCAGATCACAACTTAAAATGCTAAACAACTTCAAAACTTGCGAGCAAGCGACGAAACCAACTAAGCTGCGATACCTCATACCAACTACATCGCATGATCGCAAATTAAAATGACTTAACCATGAACACCTCGCAACCATGTGACAACATAAAATCACACCCAATCGCAACCTCGCAACATAAAATGGTCAAGTGCAAAACATCTTGCGAGCTAGCGACAACTAAAAACTCCCAGTAGTCGCAAGCTCGCAACTTAAACTGACTTGATGATAAAGGACCTGCGAGCTAGTGATAACCATTAAACATGTCTGACCAACCGTTTGACCACACTTGACGTTGACATGGACAAATAAATAGAGGACAACTTAGATTTTCAACACACGACAACTTTGGTTTACTAGCCAACTAAGACAAAAAACAAACACAAAACCGTAATCGCCATGAACATCATTTTAAGCATTTAATGTAGAACAGTAGAAAGGTTCTAGCAGTAACAGTTATGCAATATGAATAATTTTATGGATCTTGTGACACAAATTTGTTGCATTTCATGTTCAACATGTTACATAATGTGGAAGCAAATACCAATTTACTAATAATTCAATTGTTTAGTAATAATTCAAATTCACAATTAAAAATATGAAATAAGTATCCGTTCTACTTCTGATTGACAAATTCAAGGAATACAATATCAAAAATCATCAATGACAACTACAGTATTGCAATTTTGCAAATTGAAATTGTAATATGACTTAAGAATTGTAGTATAATTATAAATACCTATAAACTAACTGCTAATTCACTTCAGTGATTTAGTCTGACTGTCTGAGACTTCTATATCCCAAATGGACTCAAGATCCGGAAACTGACTAGTACTAACGACTTGCAAACTTAGCTCTATCAAATTTTGGAGAAAAGGTGTGATTTTGAGGTTTTTCGCCCTGGACCCTCAGCAAGGGTCAGGAGCGATTTTTGCAATTTTGAATAAAAAACCTCACTTCCTCATCTAAGAACTTCTCCACCAAGCAAGATCATGTTTATGCCTCCAAACTAAGCAAGAAAATCCTCTTTCCAAGTTTTTTGCCCTGGACCCTCAGCAAGGGTCAGGAGCGATTTTTTGCAATTTAGGCTTAATTCTTCATCATTCTCATTGAAACTTCATTCGTCATTAAGCAACGTCCTTCCTTTATCCTCTTCATCCAAATTTGCTTCATTGTTGTAAGGTAAAATGAGGATTTCCAACATTTTCGCTCTGGGCCCTCTCTGAGGATCAGGAACGATTTTTCATTTTGTGACCAAAATCATCAAGTTTCAAAGGCAAAACAATATTCATCATGCTTTTGGAGGTCTCTTTGCTTTATCCTAACCTTGCCTTAGCACCATTTTGAAGAAAATATGCATTTTTTGTGATTTTCGCCCTAGGCCCTCAGCAAGGGTCAGGAGTGACTTTTTCATTCTAGGCATATTCCTTCATCTTTTGGATTCCAAATCTCCTCTAAGGCACAAAACATCACATCCTCTTCCTATCCACACAAGATTTTGTCTCAATTCCACAAACAAAGGAGAGAATCATGAAAATCGCTATGGGCCCTCTCTGAGGGTCAGGAGTGATTTTTGCAATAACCTTCAAAATATTGACTTTCAACAATCTCTTTTCACTTCAAGACAATTTAAACATTATTTCAAACCAATGCCTAACCTTGGCTTTCCTCAAACTTGGATGAAAAGTTCCCATATTAGGTTTTTCGCCCTGGGCCCTCTCTGAGGGTCAGGAGCGATTTTTCATTTTGGGTTGATTTCTTCTTTTGTTGATCATCCAAATTATATTCAACGGATAGAACATGCTTTCCTTCATCCCTTCCAATCATAAAAATCACTTTGATCTTGCAAGAATAATGCATATTTGAAAATCTCGCTCTGGACCCTCTCTGAGGGTCAGGAGCGATTTTTGCTACCTGGACCAAAATGCTTCACTTTTCATCTCAAAATTTCTTTGCTAAGGAAGATTTCATCTTGTTGCATGCTATGAATAAAAATTCATGTCCAAGAAAGGTCCAAAACTGTGCACACAAAGAAAATTGCTCTGGACCCTCTCTGAGGGTTAGGAGCGATTTTACCTTTCCTGGGCAAAACTCCTTCAATCCATCATCTTCAATCAAGTCTGGATACTTTATCATGCTCACTTCATCCTCCACCATGCCTTTGACATCTTAAATCGACCAAATAAGGCTAGCAATGATCCCTATAAGATTTTTTTGCTCTGGGCCCTCTCTAAGGGTCAGGAGCGATTTTTTCAATTTTCAACAAGGTCCTCCATTATTTCAAGTTGAAACTTCTTCAGGTAGGTGGAGAAAGTCATTCATTTCCCCTTCATGCGCAAAGCTTGGTCTCTTCCCATTGCAAAATGAACGAAATCAAAATCTCGCCCTAGGCCCTCTCTGAGGGTCAGAAGCGATTTTTCCTTTGTTGCCCAAAATTCATCATCTTTAATGCTTTCCAACCTTTCAACGGCAATAAGAATGTCCAAGCTTCCCTCCAAGGTACCCTGCACATCACAATTTAGCCAAAATTAGTGACAAATAGGCTCAAATAAAATTTTCGCTCTGGACCCTCTCTGAGGGTCAGGAGCGAATTTCACAATCTAGGCTAAACTGCTCAATCTTCAAGTTTCAAATCACTTCACAAGGCAAGGTAAGATCATTTTCAAGGCTAGGAAAAAGGTTTCAAGTTCAATCAAGGTGGCAAATGAAGTTTATAATGAATTTCGCTCTGGACCCTCAGCAAGGGTCAAGAGCGAGATTCGCTTTGGACCTCCTGAGAGGGTCAGGAGCGAAATTCGCTTTGGACCCTCAGGAAGGGTCAGGAGCAAAATTTGACTTTTTGAACTCTCTGTCAAGATAATTTTATGGAATCTAACATTTAAGTATAAGTGAGAAATGTCACTTATACTTTAAGTTATATTCCATATATACTTTCAGGATGTTTGAGAGTGGTTTCAGACCTACAGGAGCTATATTGCAAAATCTAGTTTTTGGAGGATTTTCAGTTTTCAGACTTAGTCAAATTTCAGGATTAGGACATTCCAGACTTAGCCAAATTTCAGGATTGGGACATTCCAGACTTAGCCAAATTTCAGGACATTCCAGACTTCATCACTCACCAACTTGACCTAACTCAAGCAGAACCTGCTATCCAGGTGATCCCCTTGGTGACACTCAAAATGCAAAGGCTAACAGACAAAACCCTAAAAGACCTAAAAAGACAAACCCTAGAAAGCAAAAAGCAAGGGTCCCCATTTGCAATGGGGCAATGTGTGAATACGTCACAACACTATGTTTTGTTTTGTTTTTTACATTTTAGGGTTTCCTTTTTTTGTTTGGCTTGGAGACGGTGGGAGACGGGTGGATACATTAGTAGGAAGTCTCCTCTCTATGGAGACGTTTCCAACAAAGTTTCCAGTGCAAGATACGCATCCAAGTCTCCGGTACGGGTACCCAGGGGCTGGGTACAAGTACCCATACAACTATGATACATAGTTGCCATTCAGTTCTGCATGCCACCCACAAACAGATGGACAGACAAAAGTCATTTATAGGTTACATAAGAACCTATTGAGATGTCTAGCTGAAAACAAGCCAAAACAGTGGACCCATGGATTACGTCAGGCGGAGTTTGCATGCAACAATTCACCATGGTCTATACCATTTCATGTAGCATACAAGAAACAATTTCAAAGGAATTACAGATTTGATAAACCCACCAAAATAAGGAATAAATAGTGTTGATGCTGAAGAATATGCATAACAAATGCAGCAATTACATGTTAATGTGAAAAGACATTGGGAACAGAGTAATCTGAAGCATAAAACAGACACTGATTGATATAAAAGGCAGAAGGAATTTAAATTAGGAGACCTAGTCATCGTGTGAATTAGAAAATGTTTCCTAAAGGGGCTTTAAATAAATTGAAGTTCAAGAAGGTTGGACCATGTATTATCCTGAGGAAGTTTGGGGACAATTATATCAGCTTGAATTTGTCTAAGGAGTTGACATATCTCCTATATTCAGTGTTGCATGCTAATATAAATAAGGATACGAGGTTGATGTCACAGATGTAGGTGAAGAACCTAAGCTCTGGAAGATGCAAATATTCAAAAGTAAACCAGAAGAGATAAAGTAAGTCTTAGATGAAAAGGTTACTAAGACCAGGTATACCAGACACAAACAACATTTGCTAAAGCAGAAGGGAAAACATTGGAGGAAGGCACATGGATATCAGAATCAGATTTGAGAAAACTTGGAGGAGAGAAGATACTGATTTCAAATCTAATTTAGGACTCTAATATAAAGGTTAATGCAGGAGAGCTCAATAGACTGCAACTGGTAGCATTTATCTGCATTTTTGCTAAGATTTCTGTTGAAAGATTTAAGTAATGGGTAAGCAGTCATTCAGAGATTCCAGGCACAGCCACTTCAGTTAACAGAACTGCCATTTCCCCAAAGACTGAGTGGACTCTTATTTTGTCCATTGCTAGTGTCTGTAAGTGTGGCAGTTCTTTAGGAGAGAGAGATTTTGGATGAATCGGGGCTTTATTTTAGAGTGGAAATCTTGGCACTCTCAGTGTGAATCATATTTGTAACAGATAAGAAAATCTATAATATTTGTGGGTCTGACCTATGGTCTGAGTTTTAGTTTTAACTTTTCATAATTTACTTTCTATTTAAAATATTTGTTGAAAGCTATTAGACACTTCATTTCATTTAGTGTTTGGCTGGAAGATTGTGTCCATACTTGTGCATGAGCTTGCATGTAATGTGGAAGTTGACTAAAACCAAGTTGATATATATCTTCTCATTTCAATACAGGGTACAGTATTGTACGTCACTGCTGCACCAGGCCCTATCCTACCAAATTTAAAGCAAGTATTTGGCCGGTCCTACCAAAGTTTCTGTGCTTATTTTCCAATCTTATAATGTTGGCATGGGGCCCATTTTCACCCAGTAAGAGCTGAATATGGTGGGGTTTTAAGGTGTACCACCTTTTTTTGGCCCACAAAGCCAAAAGGTGATTGCCAGTTATGGTCAATGGTTCTGAAATACAAATGAAATTACAACTTAATTAAGAGCCAACTTATGTACCCATGTATAGCTATTATTGCTTATAAGGGCCTGGAAGCAATTTAATTAATGAAAATGGCAGTTAAGGTGCATAGAAAATAGATCTGCATCATCTGTCTTTATAATTTCAATTGTGTAACTTCGTCCTATAGGTGATAATATTTTGAGGAGGTGCAAGAGAAAATAATTTATAGATCTGCATCATCTTCCTGTGCATCTATGATTCTGTCTTTTGATTTTTCTTCCCATTGATGATGCTAGAGGGTGATCTGAGAACATCATTAAGTTTAAACTTGATTAAAAAAATTAGTACACAAAAATACAAGCTTGCCAATTATAGAGATTCTAACCTTGAAACATTTGGATACGGACCCATTTTGTTAGATTCTCTCCCATGACTCCCAAGAAGTAATGCTGCAGAATATGGATCCCAAATGAAGCTATCCCTACGCCAGCAAAGATCAAGGCATACATTGCGATTCTCCTTCCCATCAAATCATAATCGGAGTAGTAGTATAATCTGGCAATTTGGCTGATCATCATGGAAAAGATTGGAAGAAGGAATCCAGACAACACAGATCCCATAAAACCAGGAATGGCATATTTCCATTCAGATAAGCTTATTTTCCACAACCTGTAGAAATTTGATCCCTGAGATTGATGGCCCATCTCATCTGGAGCTAAATCTCTGGTTGTATTTTCTTTAGAAAACACATTGCTGAGCCTTTCAGTACCTTTTACTGAATCGGATATTGAGCTTCTGCGTTGGGTTATTCAGTGAAAAATGTTCAGTACATATTGCTATACAAAGGGTCACGCCGTAAAACATGTCAATAGGTACTCCTATAAAAGAATAAACACAGTGAATACATTATCTGTCCTGTATGCACTAGTATGTTATTCACAAAAGCAGGATAGAGAAATACCTTGACTTGTCTTCTTTTGGACTGACTATCGTTCCACCCTTAACCATTGCTATTTCTTGCAATCTCACAAGCGATGCATAGTTACCGGCCTCTCCTTTGGCAATCAATTCTTGATGACTTCCCATTTCTACTATCCTCCCTTGCTGTACAACTGCTATTGTATTTACATTCCTGATAGTGGACAGGCGGTGAGCTATTACAATTGTAGACCTTCCCAGCATAAGAAAATCCAATGCCTCCTGCACTACGTGCTCAGAAGACGAGTCCAATGCACTTGTGGCTTCATCCAACAGAAGAATCTTTGGATTCTTCAGCATGGCTCTTGCAATGGCTACTCTCTGCTTTTGACCCCCAGAAAGCTGGATACCTCTCTCACCAGTCTATGAATTTTAAATACATACATTTCTTGTTATAGGAACCATTCCATCAAACAATAAAGAGTAATCATAGATAGTGAAACAGTGTCAATTTTACCAGTCTGATTTTAAGAAAGCTTACCTGAGTATGGTAACCATCCGGCAGGTCACTAATAAAATTGTGTGCATTTGCAGCCTTGGCGGCCTCCATGACCTGCTCTAGAGTAGCCAAATTGTTTCCATATAGAATGTTGTCAAGTATGGTTGTAGCAAAGAGCACAGGCTCCTGACTGACAAGCCCAATTTGATCTCGTAGCCATTTTATGTGAAGAGTTTTCAAGTCATGCCCATCTAGTTGCACTTTCCCTAAGCACAAACAAAGAAATTGAATTTGGTATAAAAATGAATATTCCCTACTGACCAAATGACTCAATGGAACAGCATAACAGTTATGGAGAACGCTTTAAGGAGTAGGTTTACAAGAAAGTATAATAAAATTAAGCTTTTAAAATAGAAATGTGCAACTCCGCAGCTGTCTCTGGCTATGTTGAACAGATCTATTATATAAAACTAACCTTCATCGCCTTTGAGTCATAATTGTATAAATTGTTTCGGTTGATTTGTCATCGCTTGATCAATGATATGCTAAAATTCTAAATAGAATTGGGTCCCAAGCTGCGATTGTAACTGTCTTACGGTTAATTTAAATTCATGAAACTTCCACAGTCCATAATAATCCTTGTAGATTTTGAAGTTGCCAACGTTTTAGATCAAACACCATGATCCATTATCAGGGCAAGAAAGCAAGAGAGATAATCCTCTATTTTTACTAGGTATAATAAATGCTGATGGAATAAAAGGCTGTGTGTAATCAATTTGTGTTTGTTAATGTTGTTTCTAGTTGTTGGAGGAAAAGGTTACTCCAGTACAGGCTGGAGAACTATATGGGATCTTTTTGGACTAAGAAAAAGTTACAGGTTATAAGATTTGTCCAGAAGCAACTTAATTTTAACCTATAGAATTGTTTCTGCTCTCAAGCTCTATAGGAAACTTCTTACCTCCTTAAACTATCAATAATACAAATAATACGTATAAGTATTTATATCCTTGAGATCTTATCCTAATTATTCTATACAAATTTCATTTGCAGGCATTATAGAAGAGGTCGTTAATATGACACCTGCCTGTTTAGCAGTGACCTCATGGCTATGCAAGTTGAACAAACTTTAGTACTTTAGTTTATGGAATGTTTCAGTCTTATAATTCATTTGGTTCTGAGTAGTCATGAACTGTAATCCAATTAAAGGCAAAAGGAGAAATACCTTCTATAGGGTCATAGAAACGCTCTATGAGGGAGACAACGGTACTTTTACCAGATCCACTGCTACCAACCAGAGCTACTGTCTCACCCACAGGAATTTGGAGACTGAAATTTTTGAGAACCATTACATTAGGTCTGGTAGGATAGCTGAAGTCCACATTCTGAATCTGGATCTCACCTCTGACTTCAGCAAGCTTCAAGCCATCAGTGCAGCTATTAATGGAATTTTTTGATATTTTGCTGGTATTAATCATATCAATAATTTTTGCCACCGCCACCTTCCCCTTGCTAAATGTATTGAAGTTGGAGAAGCAATTTCCCAACGAACTGTACATCAACGACTATATTAGCCTTGCTAATATGTGTCTTAACTACTGCATTTAAAAGAAAAAAAACAGTTTTCTAGTCAAGAAACCTTACATTCCACCCATCATAACAGCAAAAATTGCAGTGACACATTTCCCACCATGGGCTTTGTGGTTTCTGACTAGTACCCCTGCATACCAGAGAACCAGAGACCAAGCACAGAACATAACGCCATAGGTCACTCCCATGCCTACTCCTTTTGCAAGCCCACTTTTATAGCCAAATTTAAGACCTGCCTCCAAGGCTTTGGAATAAGAATTAATGGCTCTCCTCTCACCTACAAATGAATACACCGTTCTGACCTGTCCAACCACCTGTAATACATAATATGCATACATACCATTCTCAAACAATTCAGTCTCCAAATATTATTCAATAACTTATATAATGAAATTCTTAAAGATTTGTACCTCTTCTGCAATGGCTCCTGCATCTTCATATGCTTTTTGACTCTTGGAAGTTAATCCTTGGAGAGAATAAGAATACATTATTCCAGCAAGCACCATGAGTGGCAGCACAGCAATGGTCACAGCAGCCACTCTCCATACTGAATAAAATCCAACCACAAAAGCTCCAACAAAAGTTGCCAAGAACTGAATAAACACACTAACCTGCATGCAACACTACTTCTAATCAGAACACGCTATTATGGTGATTCACTTATAAATTCAATAGAGTTTCATGCTCTTCACCGCCTCACTCAATTTCAGCAACAGTTAGGTCAGGAATAACATGGGCATTACTATTTCCTGACCACGTTTCTAGTTAGCATCCTAGTCTTCATAAATGCGTCTGTTTATGTGGGCAGTAAGAGTGCTGTATTACAAACTTGACAAAACAACAGTAAAGATCAAAGGTCATTTTTTTTTCACAGCCTAGCCAGCAAACCTCATCGGGTGTATGAGATGCCTGGAACAAAAGTGATTTTCACTTCCACCCTATGTATTTGTGAATCCCTTGAGTTTTCAGCCAAGCTTGAAAATAAACTGGGCCTTGCCAATCCATCATGTGACTTGAACAAGACAGGTAGCTAAGGCAAAGGGGATGAAGTGGGATAGGAATGATGCAAATGAAGACGACTTTGGCTAAATAAATATCCTGGTGAGGCAGTTGATTTTGGCAGGACATAAGGTTTAACTTCAGCAGAATACATATTATGTCCACAAAACCCATTTATAATGATGCAAAACCGGAAGGATGAGATAAGAAGAGACTTTAGCAGAGCACATACGCTTGTGCCCACGAAACCCATCCGTAGTGATACCACACCAATAGAATGAGACAGAAAAGAGACTTTGGCAGAAGTCCTACAGAATAGTACTTGGTAGTAGTACAGAGCCGAGCTTAAAAGAAATTCTCAACAGGGTTATACAGAAATACTGGAAACTTGTGGGAATAAATTTCTCCCATATGGTATACTATTGAGTTTAGCAAGACAATTACTACCCTGTGGAGGAACCTACGCTGAGGCATAGATGCACCTTGCATTCTAAAATATTAGGAAACATTTGCACCATTCTGTATGAGGTCTAGGTGCACCAGGTGATTTTGGCAGGATAGATGATCTATACTTGGGACCACTGAAACCTTTGGAGTAGACATTAAGCAAAAAGGATAAAGATAGCCTAACACTCTGCAGGGATTTTGGTGGAAAAGATACTCCTTGGAATGACAGTAGAATGAGAGAAAACACTGACCACCTCACCGATGGCCTCTCAACCTAATATGAAAGGATAAAAGTAAAAGGGGAAAAGAAAAGGAGCATTACACTGACCTTTTCACTGACGGCCTCTTGGAAGAGGAGTGTATCTTCAGAAATGCTATGTACTATTTTTCCAGATCTAACATCCATATCATAGAAGGCCACATCGCGTCTCAATATGGCTTCTAAATACTTGTACCTGGCCCTTGCGGCCTGTCGCTCCCCAGTATGCATCCAGCATCCTACTTCTGCCATTTTCAATATTACCATCACATGAACATTGTTATATCCTACAGACCAAATTGGTCTAAATAATATTAAAGGTCATTCCCTTTCTCTTTCTATACTTTTAGCTGCATATTCTCAATTTGACATTTGTCTACCTTCTACGTTTTCTTTTATACTTCATGTAGTTGCATTGAGTGTTCCTCTTGTCTACTCCAAGATAGTTGTACATTTACAGTTCAATTTACCTATTTTGATCATTATCTATTTGTCTTCATTAATAAGCCTCAAAACAAAAATCTTACCTGCCCACGAGGTTATAAAAGATACAGCTCCCACACCAACAAGGTATACACTGAACTGTAACAGTGCAGACAAAAGAACATAAGGCGTTATAATTCATCTGAATGTGAAGAATAGTTGATATTAAGACTACCTAGCAGAGCATATACGAAATTTCGAAATTTAAAAATAATGAAATTTCTTAAATTAAAATTCTCGTTCAAGAGAGTCCATTTCTTGCCTTGCGAACCGTCTTGGCCATCTCAGAAGAATCCTCCTGATTTGTTCCAAAGGCATTGACTATATCTCCCAACAAGACGAAGAAAGCTGGCCAAACAATACCATGAACCACCGATGCAACAGTTCCAATAATCATGAGCATATAGTCATATGCATCTGCAAAAAAGAAAAGCTTTATGAATGAAATTCCTTGAATCTCTGAACTTTCGGTTCCATGTTCCTCAACCACCTCTCTATCTTTTTTCTCCATTGCCCCTGTCCCCTCCTATTGCACTTCAAATTTATTTTTGTGTTGAAAACAAACCCACAAGCTTTCCAGCCCCACTGAATGATCCACCTCCCTTGGCTAAGCTGCTAAGCTCTGATTCTGTTCTACTCAGGTTGAGATTGAATTCACAAACTTTCAAGTTACACCAATGATCCACGTCCTTTGGGTAAGCTGCCAACGTTTGACTTTGCCTTCATGAAAGATAAAGATTGAATTCACAAACTTTTTCATTACAGAAATGATGATCTTGTTTGGCTAACCATCTCATCAAATACTTTCCTGAAAGGTTCAGAAAATATTCATAAAATATCAGATTGCAGAAACGAGCAACCTGCTTTGAATAAGATGTCAAAGTTCAATTCTAACCCGTACAAGTATGAGAATAGACTCACAAGCTCTCAGGTTGAATTAATAACAGACCGCTTTTCACTAACTTGCCAAGTTCTGATTGAAGAACAATCCCACAAAACTTAAGCCAAACAAGCCTTTTAAATTGCTATGAATGACTAGCCTCTCTTAGCCAAACTGCCAATGGATAAGCAGTAAGCTATATGTAACCCGGCATTTCAAATTATTCGCTGTCCAAACATTAAATTTTAGTAAAAACCTTTTTGTAAGATTCTGATTTTTCGTTCTATCAAATTCCAGTACCGAATCAGACAAGAAAAGTGGCTACAAGTAACAACCTAGACGAAGTTAAAGATCTAATTTTTTTGCCTGCATTTTGACCACACTGTCTGTCTCAGAGTTTTTGTTGCGTGGTCACTTGCTCTTATCAAATACATTGGAATTATTTTCAGTTTTTTAAGAGATTCCTAATTTAGTATTATTATTATTATTATGCTTAATGATGTAAGAAGATGACGTTCAAAATCAGTGGAGAGATTTCTTTAAGAAAATTATTAAAACACAGCTTGATGTACAGAACAGAATGATTCCCCATTGCATTTCATTTAATAAAATAATATAGTTAAACTGAAAATGGAGTTGACTGTACATACATGCTATCTTCAAACCCAAGTATGATTATGTTCTCTCGTAATTTACATATTCACTTTTTGAAATTTACCGATGCTACGGTGACGTTTTGTTCTATTCATAAATAGGTTAAATTATATTTGTGGAGGGAAACAGAATTGCCTATGCAATACAAACCAATCTGATTAAACTATTATTATTTGGATTAATTAATTAAATTAAAAATAAAAATATAATTGTATTCTGATTTTTAATTTAATTAATAAATTCAAATAATAGTCTTGTTAGGCTTAGTTTATATTGTTGTATGGATAAGGCTGAGGAGGTAGGACAATCAATCTAGTTCTATAATAATAAAATTTAGATTTTGTATCGTAATGATGAAATTTATATATTTATGTCAATTTTCATTTACTTTTAGATTTATTAGAAATAATAGTTTGATATAATTATATTTTTTTATAGATGATGCACTTTATGTAAAGTTGGTTCTATTATTTGATTTGCCGCTCCTTTTCATTTGTATTCATTTTTGTATATTTTAACTTCTTTTTTTTTTTGATAAAAGTGGATAGAACCACTGAACTATATTAAATTTTAAAAGTTTTTTTATAGTGTCTGGTTCAAAAAGCACTGAAAGGAAAGAACCAGTAAGAAAACCCTTCAGTATTGCTTAAGTAACACAAGCCTATTCTACCCAATACCAAATGCCCATTGGCATAGTACATCAAAAAACCCATCCCAATTACATAAGCCGCATTAGATGTAAAGGACGCCACCAACAGAAGCATATAGAAGGAAGATTAAAGTATGATCACCGAAGGATGCATATCCATTGCTGCCAAAAAACACCAGTCTGAACCACCCCTGTCTATGAAACACAATTCTCCAAACCACTAGTTAGAATGATACCACATAGCAGAAATGAAACCATAATCAGAGACCCTGTCAAAATAAACATTGTGATCAAGCATAGCAGAACCCACACCAAAGAAAAGCCACACCAAATAAGGAGGTTGATGAAGACTACAACTATGCCCTTCTTTACTTCAAATATTCCAAAACCGAGGAAGGGATCTCATCCACACTTACCTCTCGCATATTAGCTTCACTGTCAATGGCTAAGTTAGCCAAGAAATCTGCAATCTTATTCACTTCCCTATAACAGTGGAAAATCAAAAAGGAATTAAAAAAATCTAATTTTTGCAAAATATGATCAAGCATATATTGTAATTGCCAACAATTTGACTTTTTTTTCATGACACTTTGAATAATAACCATAGAATTGCCCTCAATTATCAAGTCCTTAATTCCCAAAGATATAGTCATATCCAAACCAAAGGACAAAGCAAAAAATTCTGCACAATTGTTAGACTTGAAACCAATCACATGACAACGAGCCTGAACAAATCTTACCTTATGATCATAAATTACCATACCTGCCCCTACCAGGCCAGGGTTCCCACGAGAAGCACCATCAAAATTCAATTTAAAGTGCCCTTGCGGAAGAGGTTTCCAGCAAGCAAAATTTCTCTTACTTATATCATTAGTCTTAATTAAAATAGATCCATGAGAAGGTAAGACTGATAACATTCTCCAAACTCGAGTTACCCTACCATGCCAATGAGAAAAAGAGGTAAGGGTTTCCAAATTCTTATAGATAAAAGACAAAGCAACTTCAAAGATGGAAGATTCAATCCTCAATAAAACCTCAGCCAAGGAAGAACTTGTTTATTTAAAAATCCTATTATTATGCTCTAACCAAATATTCCAAATCACAATAGATGGAGAAATAATCCAAAGACATGCATAGAAAGATGAAGCAAACAGGAGAGGCCAGGCTCTAAAGTGGGAAAGGAGATCCTTACCAATAACAAAGGATAGATTAAGCTTTTCAAACAACCACTACCAGCAAGCATAGGCAAAATCACAATGAAGAAACAAGTGTTCAGAGGATTCTAAATTTTTATTACAAAAGACATAAGAAAATACTGTCATAATACCCAACCTGTCCAACCTCATTCCTGTAAGGACCCTGTCCTGCACTGCTAACCAAGCAAAACCACCAACCTTTGGGAGGCAAGCCATAGGCCAAAACAACTTGTATGGCCAAGTAGATAAATCTTTAGCAACCAAGAGAGAATTATAGCCATCCTTAACTGTGTACTTACCCGAGATATTCCTTGTCCAGATAAGCTCATCATCGGCATCAAAAAGAATTATTACTCTCTCCCCCAACATCTTTTCATATTCCAATTTCACATTTTGATCAATATCTAAAAACTCAATTGATTTCCATTTTGCCACCTTAAGATTCCCACTATACTCAATTTCAAAATAATCAGCCACAAAGACACCCCAAAGGGAAGAAAGAGTGGAAATTAAAGGAGACCAATCCCTCGAGTTCACCAAAGGGGGATGTCCATTCCAAACTTCCTCCCAAAACCTAACCTTTCTACCATTATGAACAATCCATGAGAGATGAGGCAAAATCACTGATCTACACTTACATAGAAAATTCTAAATAGCTGAACCAAACGGTAAATTAGAAACTTGAAAAACATACTCTCTTGGTCTGTTATTTAAATATTTAGCAAACATAATTTGTGCCCAAAAGGAGAATGGTCTCTCATACAATTTCCAAACCAACTTAGCACCTAAGGCTAAATTCTGACTTTACAGACTCCTAATGCCTATGCCCCCAAGGTTTTTAGGCAAACAAACTTTATCCCATGCTACCAAAAGGAGTTTCTTCTTACGTTCTTTATTATTACTCCAAAGGAAGGACCTAAGAGTATCTTGCAAACTAACAAGAACCACTTTCGGATACTGAAGGACCTAAGAGTATCTTGCAAACTAATAAGAACCGCTTTCGGATACTAACATGAGATAAATAGGAACAACATTTAGGACAGACTTAATAAGAACAATCTTACCAGCCAAAGATAACCATCTATGATTCCAGGATATGATCCTTCTAGAGATAACTGAAATGATCTTATCCCAAAACTCAACTCTATCCTTCTTAATGAAGAAAGGTATACCAAGATAAGAACAAGGAAGATTTCCAGATGCAAATCCCCAAAAAATCTTCAATCTATCTTGAACCAATTGTGAAGCATGAAGGAAAAAAATCTTTGACTTATCAACATTGACTCTCTGACCAGAAAAGGATGCATAATTTTGTATTATCCCCTTTATCACTCTTGCCTCACCCAAAGAGGCCTGACCAAATAACAAGGTATCATCTGCAAACAAGCAATGCGAAATGATTTGTGGAACATTATGAATCCTAATTCCCTTCCAAAGCCCTCCTAGCTTAGCGGCTCTTATAGCCCAACTGAACGTTTCAGCTAGAAGAATGAACAAGAAAGGAGACAAGGGATCCCCCTGCCTCAAACCCCTAGAAGAGGATTGTACACATATCAAGACATATCCCTATGTTTAGTTATTTATTGTAAACATGTATGCACACCCATCCCTACATTTTTCCCTATCTTGATATTAGCACTTTCATGTCTCAAGTCAATCTTGTGATATGACTATATAGTATTGACTTTTAAATTTTAGAGGTTCAAATTTAAAATTTGACTATTCGTATCTATTTCATTCCTAACATGAGTTGACTTGGCACATGTTTTGCATGATTAGTTGTTATGTCTTGGTGTTTAAGGTATTCAATGTGTATTCATTTACCATGGATTATCATTTGTACATCACCCTTTTATTAGGAAATGTGTCTCAACCTTGCTCTTAGTGTTAAGAGTGTAAAAAGTGTGATTTTTGGATGTAAAATAGAAAAGCTCAATTTTAAGCTATAAATTATTTTTGGCTTAAATAAATATTCTTAATTGTTTGGTATTGTCTATGGAGGTGTATGTTGGGTAGATCTCTTCAAATACTTTTCATTGAATCAAATGTTATGACCTTCAAAAGTTTGCATAAGAAATATTAAATATTGTTAGATGTGCATAATTGAGTCGTAAAAGAAAGTTACACCTATTGACCAACTTGATGCAGGAGTATCTGAATCCACAAGCAATCCAACATCAACTAAAGATATCTCATGTTTTCTTTCTATTTTGGTTAAGTTTCTGAAAGTTTATATTAGTTTCATTGATTTGATTCAGGAGGAATTGTAGATTTAAAGTTGGTCAAATTCAAGGCATCATTTGGTAGAGGAGATTGATGGGTACTTGTGATTTTAATTTGATGAAAATTGAATAAAAAATGGTGAAGTTATGAGTGATGAGAGGTTAAGGTGTGCTTAGGAACTACACTAGAGGTTTGGGTCATTCTAGGAACTGCAACAACCATCAACAAGTTCATATTCCCCTTCGTTCCCCCAACCATTCATATTCCTTATGATTTCTCTAACAAGTCTTCATTATGCAAAGTTCTTAATCATTTCAGAAGTTTCCAATGAGGTAGGAAGCTTTAACAACATGTCGAGTAAGATGCTCAATTAGTTTTGGGAGCTCTAGGAACCCCCTTCAAGTCCCAAAACAAAGAATTCATATGTTTCAAGAGTTCTTGGAGATGTCAGAACCCGTGATCATGTGCATGGTTCATAAATGGTCGAAATCCACAAAAGAGTATATGATAAATATCATTTCAAGATTTCTTAATGAGGTAGGAACCTCTAATAAATAGATTTTTTTTAGGTTTAATGGGCTCAAGACTCCCAGTAAAAGGTGCTAGGAAATGATAAATGCCTTCCAAAACTAGTTAAAATGACCAACATAGTGGATCAAGGACATAATGAAATCTTGACACATGTTCTTTCTTATCGGGTCATGGGGTGGTTGTTTACTCCATCCAATTTTTCTAAGCATGTAGATCTCAAATTCATTTGGAGGGGTGGTTCCAAGAATCTCCTATAGGGGTTTTCTATGGAGAATGGGCAATAGAGAGAGAGGGGGGGGGGAATGGAGAGAAAGGTCATATTTGTAATGTGAATTTGATTATGAATGTATTAATGTCCTAAAGTAGATTAAATAAAACCAATAGATTTTTTAGTTTTGTTTGGCTTGAAGTTATTTGTTTTATGGCTGTGTCATCAAAAAAAAAAAAAAGGCTCCTTGGTCACAACTACATCAAATGGTATTAGAACGAATTCTTTCATTAAGAATGCATGTGTGAGGGTTATGGTTGCACGTGATTTTGTTTTAGGTGTAAAGGAGTCATGTAACTATAGAGATCTTAAGGGATGAGACCATATTGATTATTGTCCAACAAAGATTGAAGCTAAGCAGAAGTTGCATGTGTGCTCCATTATGGAGAGTGGGTTGATGAATCTTTGAGAGGTTCATCTTCCAGGATTTCTATTGGGAAGAGGGTAGTTGTGTGTCAGAGGAACCTATACCTATAGAGAGTGTAATATTTGATTTTTTTTAGTAATATATGCTTGAAGGTGTGTTCATGTCAATTACAAACGTTGTAAAATGTGAAGTTGTAAATGTTAGATGTCAAACAAGAGGAAGAGCGAGTTTAGCCATGGGAAGGATATTATGGATTTTAATTCTTGTAGGAGAGAGAATGTACAAGGCTAGAACTAATGAGAAGAAGAGGATGTTCAAGGGTATGAAGGAGATCAAAATGGTGGTAGAAAAGAGGAACACAAAGGAAAATATGGGTAAGGATTAGTCTTATTATTTTCCTAGTAAATATTTGTGTGATAGTGAAGGTATGTGTGCAAAGAAGGATAAAGAAGATGGTGGAGTTGTAGCCCCATGTCTTAGTGAATGCATGAAAGTGTTAGTGGTTGAAGATGTAAGTGGAGAAGAAAATTTTGCACTAGTAATTGAAGAAGAGAATGATAGAGCATAATTTTTTGAGTCTCCTTTAAAACACATGAAGGTGTTGGAAAATGCAAAGTAGTAGAGAAAAAAGAGATTGGTTGTGAAACAAGATGAAGTAGAGGACAAGAAAATAATAAATATTACAGTTGATGGTATGTGTTGCAATAAGGTGGGGATGACCCCACAATGCAATGGTTAGTTGTGAGCCTTCTACATGGGAGGTCTTGTGTTTGAGTCTACTTGACTAGTTCTTAGCTCCAATGAAAAGCTAAAAGTACCGCTTTGGCTATGACATAAAAAAAAAATGTATTGTAATAAGGTGAGTGCAAAGGACAATATGAAATTAATTGATTTATATGGTTGATAGTAAAAATGTGCATGCAAGTGTGTGGAGGATAGCATAAAGGAGCTTGTTGGAAAAAAAATTCGGAGGATGTCAAGCTATAGTGGGTTAAATCTCACAAGAAGGAAAAGAATGTAGAGTGCAAAATGAGGAGTGTTGAGTGGAGGAGGCGATTGGGTTGTGGTGAACATAGTTCAAAGAAAGAGGAATGAAGAATAGACTAGTGGAGGAGGAGGATATTTGTGCTAGCCAAATGCTGGAAGAGGTAAAGGAAGAAAGTTTTCGATAACTTGCTTCAATGATGAAGTTTATTGCAAGTTTTCTATGAACCTAAAAGGGTGGCTTGACCATCAAACTATAATTTGTGAGCTATCCTCACAATTTTTTACCTACCTAGCATCTCTAATGTAGGAGCATTTGTGTCCACAAGCGATCTACTATCAACAAAAAATATCTTAATTTTCTTTCTAATATAGAACTTCAATTTTTGTGTGTTTATGTTGGTTTTGGTAATTTGCTTCAAGAGAAATTTTAGATTTGAAGTTGGTTAAATTCAAGGCATCATTTGGAAAAGGGGCTTAATCGATACTTGTAGTTTTATTTGGTTCAAAAATTGAATGAAATATAGTGAAGTTATGAGAGATTGGAGGTTAAGGCATTATTAGGAGCTAAGTTCGAGGTTTGGATTTGTAACATCCCATTACTTTTAATTATTAAATAAACCATGTATAATCATTTTTGGCTCCATTTATTGAATGTACATGTATATATATATACACATGTATATATACATATACATATACATATACATATACATATACATATACATATGTATATATGTATATGTATATGTATACATCTATATATACATGTGTGTGTATATATGTGTGTGTGTATACATACATACATGCATACATACATACATACATACATATGTATGTATGTATGTATGTATGTATGTATGCATGTATGTATGTATATACATACATATACATACACACACATATGTGTATAATGTTTCATACCTTCTTGTAAAGACATAATCATCTTCTTTCTTTTTAAAAGAATGTATACACATATTAGAAAACTAAGTATGCAAGCATACCAATGCATATCCTATGATATACCTTCTTTACTTATCTATTTAATTGAAATCTAAAAGTTTTTTTTATGTTATGAAGCTTAGCATTAACATTGTTTCAAATTTGCATGTGTAAATAGTCATCTAGTGCATTGATATGAATCTAGATTTGCTTACACATATATAAATGACACATAGTGTAAACTCATAAATAAACCTACATTTATTATAGCTAGATAATGAATCAATGAGAATCCAGTTTTTAGATTCATGTGTAAATGATGCATAGCATTAGCAAATAATTATAAAATTGCATATATAAAAAGTCATATAGGGAATCATTGTGAACCTAGAGTTGCATTCATGTGCAAAGAGGCGCATTAAATAAATAAGAGAATTTGAATTTGCAATGGAATAGCCATATAGGAAGTATAATCATATACATTTTCATTATGTTTTTAAGTGTATTAAGTAGCATTGTGTCGAATATGGACCTATAGAGATGGATGATCCTCTTTACAGGAAAATCCTACTATAAGTGCTTTGGCCAAAGCCATGACATTAAAATAGATGCATAATTTGCCTAGCAAAATGTTATTAAATCTTTACCACATCCTATATGGATTAATGGTAGTATGCACATGACATATCAGGTTGCACTGAGTGTTCCTCCCTATTGTTGTATTTCTAGGTTGCTAGGCTTTTTGTGCAGGGTCAGTGGTTCTTCGAGCTAGGAAGAACTTTGAGGAAGCAAGTTGCTTCATTGTTCGATGGTAAAGCACCTCAGTCATGCCCTCATTCCCTTGGCATCATGGAGATATGTGAAGACATACTTGTATTTTATTTTCAGTTGTTAAATTAAACAATGTAAATTTTGACATGATAAGCCTCAATGTAATTATAAGTGTTATCCTAGATTAAGCACATGTGGATATATTGTAAAAGAAATTATCTTCATTAATTTATTTCTTTTCTAAATATGTTTATCTTTGAGCAAGTTGTTCCTTCACTGTATTTTAAATTAGTAATTATTTCAATATTAGTTTAATTAAATGGGTAAATTAAGTGAGGACATTACATCTTGGTATCAGAGCGAGGTTAAACACTAGGGCCTTTGGTCACCATGCTAAATGCACTCTATGGTTGGTGTAGGAACACCCACGGGTCCCGTCATGCCTCCAAGAGTCAATATTTGAGTTTTTATCTTTTTTTGTATTATTTTATGTCAATAAGGTCATTTTGGACCATTATAAGTCATTTTTGTGTCATTTGTGAATTTTTTGAGTCATTTGGTTGAAAGATGTAAAAATTGCTCATTTGTTGTCAATGTTGTATGACACCTTTTCATTTTGTAATAACAAATTTTCAAAAAGTTGTTAAATATTGGTTAAGGATCGACTGGAGGCTCTAACTATTTTGTATAGACATAAATAGGCCTCATAAACATGACCCAAGGGTTGAATGTTTTGTTTTTGAAGTTTGAGCAATAAAAACACACAATTTTCTACAATTTTCTGCACTTTTCCACATTTTTTGCTTCTCTATTGCATTGTACATATTTGTACGGCCTGGTACAATCCTAAGGTTGATTGGGATTGATAGAGGGATGAATTAAATTTCATTTGAAGTTGGTTTGGTGTAATTTCATTGAGTAGAAATAAAGTTATTGTCATTTTTCTAAAAACTCATTAAAACCTACCTATGGTAAACAGTGACAAATAAAAATAAATTTCTCAGCCCTCCACTAATGAAAATGATACAAACTTGTGGAGAGGCATGCTTTTATATGTTGTACAATATTTCCAACTTGCAGGGCCTAAAGATAAAGTTTGCACGTGCCTTCATATGATAATAGGTTTGATATATTGATGTATCAGGTTGATTGAAGAATGTTTGAGAGCATTGGATTGCATGGAGGAATGATTTGGCATTGTCATGATGGGAAAAGCATTGAGGATGGTGTATGATGGTGTCCCAGGCATGTTTCCTTGATTTGGTGGCCTTTGGAGTAAAAAAGACACCCATATGTATGATTGTCCTATTAGGACTGCATAAGGCATTGTACCCTCAAACTGAGACCTGTCAAGTGTGAATTGGTTTTGTTATGCATAATCCTTGAAACCACCTTGGAAGAACTTTGAATATAAGGTGTAAGGACCCCAAAAAAATGGTTGGGTGTTGGAAGCCATTTGTTCTTAATAGGCCTAATACTTCAACCTTGTCATTCCTAATTGTCACAAACTAATAGATACAAGTCTAGGATTGGTGGGTGACTGAAATAATTTAGATAGTCATTATTCATTACCTTTATACTAAATTATAGGAACTACTCATAATATGTGGAGAGTCAAGGACAATAGGGTCCAAATGCCTCAGAGTGTATTCCAAACAAGGGTCTAGAAGGAAGCCTCAAAGAGTTAAACTCATGTTGAAGTTGAAGTAGCCCTATCATTTGTTTTGTCTACTCTATAAGTCCTTCCTATGTATCAAATTGGTATCAGAGCATAGAAGAGATGCGTTGGTGAAGAGAAGAGAATCAGAAACAAGAGAAGAGAATTTAGAACCCCAAGATGCCTCCAAGAATGAGTATGGAGAGAATAGTTAGAGAGGTGAAAGACTCTCTTGGCCCACAATTAAGAGACATAAGGGAAATCCTTAATGCAAGGCACATCAGTTGAGTCCAACCAGAGATGAGGAGTGGTCACAAGAGATTTGAGTGACCAAGAAGAAGAAGAAGAAGTGGGTGAAGAAACCACACCGCAAGAAGAATAGGAAGCAAAAAGAGATGTTGAGGAGTTGAGAATTGAAAGATTTCTTAAGGTTGTTAAGAATTATGGTTCTAAGGTCAAGATGGATCTCCTAGTGTATTCAGGGAGTCTGAATGGAGAAGAACTCATAGACTAGATAAGAGAAATGAATAAGTACTTTGATTTTGAAGAGATACCTAAGGGGCCATGAGTGGAGTTGGAAAGGACAAAACTCAAGGGACATGCATCCCTATGGTGGGATTATGTACAAGAAGAAAGGAAGAGGAAAGGCAAGGAAAAGATTACATCATGGGACAAGATGGTGGCAAAGTTGAAGGGTAAGTTCCTACCTAGTGACTATGTCATTCAGTTATATAGAAGGCTGCAAAATTTGAAACAGAAAGAGATTGATGTGAAGACTGACACTGAAGAGTTTTGCAAGTTAAGTATCAGATCAGGAAACATGGAAGATGATGTGGACAAAGTGGCAAGTTACCTTAATGGGCTGAGATACAACCTACAGGATGAACTGAGTCTCACAAGCCCAAGAATAGTGGAATAATGCTATTAGTTGGCAATAAAGGTTGAGGAAAAGTTGAAGAGGAGACAAGAGAAGCATAGTAGAGGTAGAAGAAGGATAATTTTTTTGGTAGAGGATAGTCCCAAAATTTTTAAGGAGAGACAACTAATGCACAATAACAAACCTTAGATTCAAGGGGCGGTTTTAGAGGAATAAGATCAGATTTGGGAGGTAGATTTGCGAATAGAGGAGGATCAAGTGGATTCACTGGGAAATGTTATATAAATGCAATAAATTTGCAAGCCATCAAGCATGGCAATGACCTGAAGGACAATCTACTACTTTATTTGGAATTGAAACAATAAATCAAATTACACAAGGTAAGGATAATGAGATTATTAACTCTCCATCACACAATGTTGATCCAAAAAGTGGAGAATCCTTGCTGATGAGAAGAACCTTGATCAAAGTGCCTATGGAAAAGGAACCACCACAAAGAAATTCACTCTTCAAGACTACTTGCAAAATCCAAGATAAATGTTGCGAGGTTATTAGTGATTCTGGTAGTACTGACAATATGATTTCTGTTGAAATGGTAGAGAAGTTAAATTTGAATAGATTGCCTCATCCCACTCCATACAAAATCTCTTAGTTTTGGTGAATTAACAAATTTTTCCATGTAAGGGGATATAAGGATAGAATATTGTGTCATGCCATCCTTATGGATATTTGTCATGTACTCTTTGGTATACCATGACAATTTGATAAATATGCCAAGTATGGTGGAAGGAGGAAAGTTTATGAGATAGAGAAAGATGGGATCTCCTATACCTTGACACCATTGAAGGATGAATCCAAAGGACAACCTATGGGATCAAATGTAATTATGGTGGGTATGAAGGATTTCATAAAGACAAGAGAAGATGAAGACAACGACCTTATAGCCAATCCAAATCCTAGTAAGGTTATGACAAAAGTGAAGGTTGTTGATTGGACTTTGAGGATCCAGGATTCGCATAAGGAGTATATGGATATGATGGTAGGAGAGATTGTCAACTCTTTGCCTTCAAAAGTGGACATTGGAGATTCAATTGATTTCATGCCAAAGTTTAGTATGTCTGATCAAGAAGCACCTAAATTGGTACAACAATAGATGGACAAGATGATAAGAATAGGTGAAAAGGTCAAGGATAACCTACAAAGGAACATTGGCAAATCCAAGCACAAAGTTGGTGTGAATATGAAGGAAGTTCATTGCTAGGATGAAAAGGAATTTGTTGTAGATGATGTTGTGGGTTAATCAACATTCTCAGATGAGGAATGGATGAAGGATCTTCCACCCAGCAAGCATGTGGATTTGAAGTACATATTTGCAACAAAGGAACTCAAGACTATAAGGAACCAACCTTATTTGCAATACTTGGTCAAGTGGTGAGGCCTTCCCATAGAAGATGCTTCATGGATGTCTAAAGAAGATGTTTTCAACCATGGATACTTAGTTACAGACCTGTACTCAAGTGGAACTTGAGTTTTTCTTTTCCTTGGGAGTATGGTGCAGGAGCACCCATGGGTCCTGGCATGCCTCCAAGAGTCAAATTTTGATTTTTTTGTCTTTTTTTGTGTTTATTTATGTAAATAAGGTCATTTTGGACCATTATAAGTCATTTTGTGTCATTTGTGGATTTTTTGAGTCATTTGGTTGAAAGACGTAAAAATTGCTCATTTGTTGTCAATGTTGTCTGGCAACTTTTCATTTTGTAATAACTTTTCAAAAAGTTGTTAAATGTTGGTTAAGGGTTAGTTGGGGGATCTAATTGGTTTTTATAGGCACAAATAGGCCTCATACACATGACCCAAGTGTTTAATGTGTCTTTTTTAAGTTTGAGCAATAAAAACATACAATATTTTATACTTTTCTAGGTTTTTTGCTACTCTCTTACATTGTATGGATCTGTACAGTCTGGTATAGTATTGAGGTTTATTTAGATTGATAGAGGGATGGATTATGTTTCATTTGAAGTTGGTTTGGTGTAATTTCATTGAGTAGAAAGAAATTTATTGTCATTTTTCTAAAAACTACTTGAAACCCTACCTAGGGTAAACAGTAACAAACAAAAATGAATTTCTCAGCCCTCCACTAGTGAAAATTGATAAAAAATTATGGATAAGCATGTTTTCATATGTTGTATAATATTTTCGACTTGCAGGGCTTGATTATCAAGTTTTCATGTGCCTTCATATGATAGTAGGTCTAATATATGATGTGTCAGGTTGATTGAAGATTGTTTGAGAGCATTGGATTGCATGGAGGAATGATTTGGGATTATCAAGATTGGAAAAGCATTGAGGATGGTGTATGATGGTGTCTCAGGTTGTTTCCTTGATTTCATGGCCTTTGAAGTAAAAAAGACACCCATATGTATGACTATCCTATTAGGACTATATGAGGCGTTGTACCCTTAGATTGAGACCAATCAAGTGTGAATTTTTTTTGTTATACATTATAAGCCTTGAAACCACCTTGGACCCCAAACTATTGGTTGGGTGTTGGAAGCCGTTTATTCTTAATTGGCCTAATACTTCAACCTTGTCATTCCTAATTGCAACAAACCAATAGATACAAGTCTATGATTGGTGGGTGATTGAAAAAATTTACATAGTCATTGTTCATTGCCTTTATACCACATTATAGGAACTATTCATAATATGGGGAGGCTCAAGACAATAGGGTCCAAATGCCTTAGAGTGTATTAAAAATAATTGTCTATAAGGAAGCCTCAAAGTGTCAAACTCATGTTGAAGTTGAAGTAGCCTTGTCATTTATTTTGTCTATTGTATAAGTCCTTCCTATGCATCAATGGTGTAGGTTCACTCTAGAAAACATGGTGAACACAATGAATGATGGATCTCCTCATGGAATTAATAATGAATCAAATGAGAAGTTGGATCAGATTCTTCGACTCTTGACTAGGCATGTAGAAAGAATGGACAATATGGAGCAAGAATTGTGAAGAGAACAAGAACGGGATAAGGAGGAATGGGAGAAACATAGGGAGGACATAGATCATAATAGAAATTGGATCTCTAAAGAGTTAGGGAAGGATATTAAAAAGCACCTTCAAAGTTTGATGAGAGAACCACTGGAGATGGAATAGAGGCTTGGATAATAGCCATTGAGAAGTACTTTGAATTGTGAAACCTGTAAAATGAGACTAAGGCCATTTGGGGGGCTTATCAACTCATTGGGGAAGTAGCTACCTAGTGGAACAATGAGAAATTTGAAAGGAGATTGATACCTAGAGAAGTGACTTGGGAGCTCTTCCTTCAGTTATTCAAGAAGCGATGGCTACCCCAACATTTCTCCAATAAGAAGATAACTAAATTTCATAATTTGACTCAAGGAGGAATGTCAATAACCCAATATTGGGAGAAGTTATTGCACTTATTGAAGTATGTTCCCCAGTACCAAAATGATGAACGGTTTAGAATTGGGAAGTTTATTTTGGGTTTGCAACCCCAAATAGGTGCGAAGGTAGACATGCACAATCCCCTCACCATGGAGGAATTTTTTGAAAATGTTATCAAGAAATAACATATTCTCTAGAAAGTGAACATTTTTTGCAAGAATACAACACTAAGTTTGGAAACAAGAGGGTCCAAGGGAGAAATTAGCAAGGAGGCAACAATAGGAAGATTCATAGCATGAAAAGAGGAAATAATGGGAACCAGTTGTATTGGTGGTAAAATTAGGGTTTAAAAAATTAAGATAATAAAACCACTAATCTTACCTAATAGACCAATATATAGAAAAAGGGGTGGAATCTAATAGATCTAGCCATAATTCAATTAGGAAAAGGGACTAAAATACTGATTAGATTCACTTGTTTGTTTGTATCCCCTTTTTGAGTTGAAATTGGATGTGAATTGTAAGGATTAGGGTAAAGAAATTTATAATTGAAGTGATACAACAATAACAAAGTGCTACAGTTATTAGACAAAGATCCGAGCAAAAGAATATTAAAACCTGTTGTTGGAAATTCGGGTTGAATTGTCAAGACCAGAGTGGTAGGTTGCCATGGACCTATAAATTTCTAACTATAAAATGGGATCTTTTTTGGATCAAGGAGATGCACAGGATCCACTATTGGAAGATTGGGAAAAATTCTCAAGACCATAGTGGTAGGTCACCCTGGTCTATCGCTTTTTGCTCCTTCAAAATCTAAACGTATTCGTTGTTGTATATTTTGTTGGAATCTTTGATAATGGTTCCTAAACCAATTTCTTGCACACAAAAAGAGAGAAAAGGGGTTGTGGATATGGTTTTTCCTTAGGTAAAACCTCAGTTTAGGAATTAACCTTGAATTGAATGTAAATATTGAAGTAAATGCTAGAAAATATACCTCAGATCTATAATTGTAGATAAAAAATTGATGATGCAAATGCTCTATAGATGTGATTATGAATGTTGGATGTAATAACATGAAAAACACATGAACATGAATGAACCAATCAAACACACATGCTTGCATAGAGATTGATGTGAATTTTCTCCATGATGCTTGAAGGATATGGTGGGATGAAATGTTGCCTTGAATTCTTGAGAAGGCTCGATGACGAATGTTTGATGGATGCACAAATCATGGGGTATATTGTGGATCTAAAAATAAATTGATAGGATATCCTTATATAGGATTTCCTAGGTAAATTACCAATTGGGCCAACCTCAAACAGTCACATTGAGGCACGGGGACCAAAATGGGCCTAGGGAGAATGAAGATAGGGCATGCTAAAGTAGGAGCACAAATATGAGGTGTGAATTGTATCAATTACAATTTATGATGCTACATTTAGCCACCACTTTAATGAGATTATGAGCCTATACAAATACTTGCAGTAAAGTAGAAAGATGAGGAAGAGGAAGAGAGGAGCAACACGAAGCAAGATCACAAAGAGATAAGAAATCACTAACTTTCAGGAACCAATCCCCCAATATTAGGGTCTTAATTCATGCAAGGACAATCAAAACAAGACAAAGATAAAAAATCTAAATAGAGATAAACATAGAAAAAAGACACACAACACAAGAGGTTAGTGTAAAAAACAAAAAGCTCCATGTCAACTAGTTGAAGAGAACTTGATAGTTAAAATGTCTCAACCACTAATCTCATTCTCAGAATTATATTACAAGAACACAAGTGGTCACATGAAAAGAGAAAGAGAATGCATCAAATTATGAAGTTCATGATCCAACACGTAGAAAAGCTATGATCTCATGGGGAAGAGAAAGGAGAGAACATGGACGCCACAAAATAGCAAGCTGCATTATCCTAGGTGATCCATTAGAAGGGAAGCAAGAGAGACCATGGGACCCATAGGCTAGTAATTTGTGTTATGCTAGGTGGTCCATGGGAACATGAATACTCATGAGACAAGAAGGTGTATTATGTTGTGTGATTCATATAAATAAGGAGATTCAGAATAGGCTAGCAAGTTGTGTTATGCTAGTTTCATTCATCTCAAAAATACTACACAAGGAGGGTTGAATAGTTTAAAAAGTTGTATTATGCTAGTTCCACTTATCTTGAAAATGTTGCACAAGGAGGGTTGAATACTCTATCAAGTTGTGTTATTATAGTCAACCTACCTTAAAGAAGTTGAAAAAGGAAGAGTTGAAAGGTCTAGCAAGTTGTGTTATGCTAGTCAACTCGCTGCTCATCCTAGGAAAAGTGGATCCTAAGAAAGGATAGGAGATAGAAGGTAGAATCAATGATCCTCAAGCATAGGGACAAAGAGAAGGATTGCACTCCTTCTAAAGAGATATTATACATAAAAGATGTGCCTCTTCAAGCAAAGAATAGGTCTTAACCAAGGAACACACATGTACTTGCATGAAGGACAATTGAATGCAAGAAAAGACATCTACTTATGAAAAATAAAACTAAAAAAGAGGCAATCTTGGAAAAGGAGGAAGAGTTGAATATACTATCCTTCCCCCCCAAGTGAGGAGACAAGGAAAAATTATGTTGTTGTCCAAGAATGATTAGAATTTAAGATGCATCATCACATGTGACAAAGAGGCCCCAATAAAGTTAACTACTAATGTCATAGGGTGAGGAGCAACATAATAAGGTGAATGGAGTGCTAAAGCACTGCATCTTCACCAGGAAAAATTACAAGATCATTTGTAAGAGCTATGCAAGCTCGATCATATTGGTATTGAATAAATTCTTTAAAATCTTTACAATTTGCAAGAGAATGAGAATAACATCGATGAAAAAGACAATACTCATCACCTTCTTTGTTCTTATTATTATATTTTATGAAAGGAAAAATAACTTTCTTATCATACTTCAATCTCCAAAAGATTCTTGTGGCTAATTTTTCTTGATTGTCAATATGCCTATGTATTTTCTCTTGAGATGAAGGACAAGGTGTGCTAGTGGAAGGAGAAGGATTGTTTTCTTGAGGAAAAATACTTGGTAAAGAAGGAGGAGGATTATTTGATGTAGAAGCATGTTTTGATGGGCGATAGTTTCTCTATCTTGCAAAATACTCCTTAAGCATTTTAACCTTATGAGAATCCTCCATATATGTTTGAGAATTGGGATATCCTAGGCCTTCTTTAGTAAATTGTGTGGGAGGGTCTATAGGGATCTTAATTCCTTGTTCATGTTTTCCATGTCCTTGTCCTCTACAACATTGTTTTTAAATCATATCATATCCAACTTTGTAGGATGTTCTCAATGGTGAAGGAGCTTTCATTATGAATTTATTCAAAATTTGTAGTGTAAGGGCACATAGAAGGGTCAAAGGGATAATTAGATGAAGATGGGATATCTTGATGTAGAGGCAAATAGAATGGATTTACATCAAACAAAAGACATTACAAGGTTACAAGACCTTTCGCATTCAAACTCTCCAAAGTTGCTACACCTGGGTACCCCACAACCAAGTCAAAATGAACTTATTTAGGACAGCAAAGTGTTAGGACCTACATTTCATGAGGACATTGTTCTTGGCATATTTGGGGCATTTAGGCGACCCCAAACAAACCATGACTGATTTTTCCTTCCAAAGTCACTTCCTTCTTACAATGCCTACTAAGACTACTAGCCTTCTAAACACAAAAATGGATTCTAATCAGACAACCCTTGGTCTTAGACACTATTTGAGACCTTTATTAGATATATAACATGGATTCTGATGACATTCAAGACTCATAATTAGGGCTTCTTTAGACGTTTATAGACTATTCTATGAATATCCTAGTTTTTAGACCATCAATTATGTATCTTTTACAAAGGAAATGCATCAAAAACAACTCCCACACTCAACACACCCCTTCTAACAGAAGGGGCATGGTCAAATGAGATGGATTTTGCAAGTTTTGGTACCAAACTCCTTTAATTTTAGCACCCAACATGCCTCAAAGTGGGAAAATAAACCAAATGGAGAACCTCCTTAACTATTATTCCACCAATTATTACATTTTTCAATGGTGGGATTCATAGATATCATCAAAACCCTAATTCAACCCTTGAACCCAAGGTTTCTGGGCAGTTTTTAGAAAAACGCCCACAAAATGCTTTATACTCAATGAAAACACAAAAGTGGTACCAAAAGAAAGGTGCTTCAACCAGATTTCCAATGGTATTGGTCTCACATCTCCAATCGTCCGTACAAGAATGTTATGATCAAAATTGTAGCGAATTTGCAGGAAATTACAGAGAAAATTCTTCAAGTTTTATTGATTTCTTTCTCCAAACCTCACATATAGTTACAAAAACCCAACCTCGACCAAACGAGGTTATTTAAAATTTATTGAACCCATCCCAACTATCCCAACTACATTCGGCCATTGGGATTAAAAAAAAATGACAACATTTGTGATAATTTTTACATAACTTATCAAATGGACTTCAAACTTGGTCCTAACCTATGAAACATATCAAAAATGACTCCAAGACACAAATTACATAATTTCCACTCTTTTTGGATACATTTGAGTGAGTTGACCAGCTTTGACCCAATTAGGACCTTGTACAACTATATGACTCCAATGGAATCAAAGGCCTTATATCTTGAAATGAAATGGTTAAGAATGATTTGAGATGACATCAAATGGTCCAGAGGACCTTATTACAACTTGACTCAACACAAAAAAAACAAAAAAAAAACATGATAAATGATTTTGTGAGGCATCATTGTAGCCCAAGTGCTCCAACACCATATCCTTTGTAGGGAAATTCTCCTTTCTATCATCATTATTCATGTCCTCTTTGGTAGTTTAGGAAGAAAGATACTTATCATCTAAGGCTTCGTCTTTTCTTAATATTATGTGAGGAGAAAGATCATGAATAAAATACATAATATCATCATCTTTATAAATATTTTGATGATTTCTAGTAGAATAAGGAGGATATAGAGTTTGATACACTAACATGTTGACCTTGCCTGTTAGGAATTGCATGCAAAAAATATCAATTATATGCAAATAAATATTAACACAAGAATGAAAAACACATAAGTAATAACAACGAAGAGACAATATTTAACTTGGTTCACCCAATCTCGAGCTACATCCACCAAACAGAGAGTCCATGTGATAATATTATTTAGTAAATCAAACTGATTACAACTAGCAACCCCTTGCAACTCAATACCACTGCAAAATGCTATAAAATTATCTACAACAAAAACCCCTAACCCTTAGCCTTTTTATCAAGACTTATGTTGGTTACAAAATTAGGGTTACAACATGTCAACCA
Organism: Cryptomeria japonica; assembly: GCF_030272615.1. Lineage (NCBI taxonomy): Eukaryota > Viridiplantae > Streptophyta > Pinopsida > Cupressales > Cupressaceae > Cryptomeria > Cryptomeria japonica. The sequence continues at coordinate 236,169,660 of NC_081407.1, read as the reverse complement.
ATAGAAAAATAACACCTGACGCCTTTATAAAATAATAAAAAATATTTTTGGCCTTGCGGGGTGCTGCCCCTTGACCCCACCCTGTATCACAACAGGGAGTGCGCAAGGGGCACTGCCTGCAAACCCCCATCGAAAAATATGGGGGGAAACTGCACCAATAGAAGTAGGAAAATTTAACCTCCGAGTCTTATTAGGCTCCATATAACAACATTGCCCTCCTTGCACTAGAGTATGTGTATCAGAAGAAGATAGTGTAAGTTGCTCTTCAATGCTTGCTCTCCATTAGAGAGATCATTGATAGGAGTATTGAGTCTTTCCTCATTCTCATGAGATACCCTAGGAGAGGTACAAGTGTTAGCCTTTTCAATTTCATCGCTAGGATTATCATTGTCTACAAAAGATTTTATGTGATCTAAATATGCAATGCATTTTCTTAAAAATGTCATCATAAAACAACACACAACATTGATAAAAGATTTGAGAAAATATTTACAAGTAGGAAATATCTTTAAAATTCTAATGATGTCATATGCAAGAGTACTATGAATGAAAATAAGTATGTAAAGTGAAAGAAGCCATTATCCAACACATAATTTTGATAAATGTAACTAAGGAGCAAATTAATCACATGTGAAATATAAAACCAATCAAATTTAGTGAATTTCATTATGAAACACCCCAAATCATATCTAAAAATTAGAAAATGGAAATGCAAGATAAGTCGAGTTTGCCAAAATGTATTGGTGAACTAGCTATCAAATGAATATAACTATAAGTGTATGAGTTGAATGTTTCAAAAATGATTGCAAATATGAATCAATTAAGTGCATATGAATCAAATCTAAAACTCAAAATCAGAAGTGCTACAAGCATGAGAGTCAAGTTCACCAAAATGAATTGGTGGTAATATTAGGGTTTCACCAATTAAGATAATAAAACCACTAATCTTACATAATAGACCAATAAATTGAAAAAGAGGGGTCAATCCAATATATCCAGCCACACTTCATTAGGAAAAGGGGTTGATTTATTGATTAGATTCACTTTTTTGTTTGTCTCCCCTTTTTGAGTTGAAATTGGATGTGAATTGTAAGGTTTAGGGTAAAGCAATGGATAAATGAAGTGAAGTAGCAATAAAAATGTACTAGAGTTATCAAAAAAAGCCACAAACAGAGATCTAATCAAAAGAAGAGGGTCATAACCTATTGCTGGAAATTTGGGTTTAATTGTTGGGACTAGGGTGGTAGGTTACTCTAGTCCTCAACTTTTTGTACCTTCAAAGTCTAAAATTGTTCATTATCATATATTCTGTCAAAATCTTTGATCACAACTCCTAAATAAATTTCCTACACATAGAGAGAAAAAGGGTTGTGGATAGGGTTTTGCCTTGGATAAAACCTTGGTTTAAGAATTAACTAGTGAATTGAATGTAAATACTAAAGTAAATAATGTAAGATATACCTCAAATTTATAATGGTAGATAGAAAATTGATTACGAAAATGCTCTCTACATGTGATCACGAATGTTGGATGCAATAACATGACAAACACATGAACATGAATGGCCTAATCAAACACACATGCTTGCATAAATATTGATGTGACTTTTCTTTGTGATGCTTGAAGGATATGGTGAGATGAAATGCTAGCTTCAATTCTTGAGAATGCTTGATGATGAATACTTGACGGATGCATGAACTTGTAGTGTCATAAAATTGTGACCCTAGCAATTTTTGACTATATTAGGGTCCTCATGCATGCAAGCTCGAATCCTCTAGCCTGATCGGAGACCGGAAATTGCTCAGCTTGCAAAAACAGCTTCTTCCTTGGCCTCTGCATCACCCTGACCACATTCTGCCCTAGAGAAAGGGGTAGGACAAGGGAGTGATGACACTGTCCCCCTTGGATAGGGGCATGGCACTCTTGTCCTCCCAAGACAGGGGCATGGCGCCCCTGTCCCTGCCCTATTTTGGGGCAAGACCTTCCTAGAGCATGCATTATGGGTTGTGCAGTGAGCAGGAAAACTCTCCCGATGTCGGCCTGTGATGAAATTCAAATCCTTCAAACATGTATTTAAGGGGGCATTCACTCTCTCATTTGCATAAGTTGGATAAGTCAAAGTTAGAAAGATTCAAGTTGCACAAGTGATCAGGCATTCAAGCATTCTTTTCCAGCATTGAGCATTCTCAAGTCAAGGATTCAACCATTGAGGAGGAGATTGATTCCAACGTACAATCCACACAAGCACTTCTATCAAAATTGCTACTACAACCTCCCTTGAGGTGATCTATAATTCAGTCTTTCATTTACAACTACTTGCAAGTACTTTCTTTCATTACTTGGTTAATTCCAAAACTAGGGTTTGACCTAAAGGCAAACCCCCAATCCCAACCCATTTTCCTCTCTTTTCTATGTGTAGGTTGCAGGTGCGCAGTTGTACTTTTGGATTTAGACTCCATTTGCAAAGGTGGAAAGCCCCTTTTCATTTTGCAGATTTTTTGGAGGACCGTGTACATTCCCACCACGGTCCAGGAACTTTTCCTCAAATTCGCAGGGCGACTTCATCTCAACATATTACTACCAGATCTAGGTGCACAACTTCATTCCATATTCTGATCTCATGTTATAATCAATTCTTTGTCACCTTTTCACTACATAATTCAATCGATTTCCTTTCTAAATCAAACAAGGAAGAGGGGATCAACTTAGCATTCCTAGTTCATTCAGAATTCAATCTACCATCTTTGTGTGGAGAGATTGAATCTAGTGAATTATCCTTCCCCCTTCCTAATGTAATGGTGAAAAGTGCTTGAAGGATAATCAATAGTGAAACTCTCATCTCTCTTTGAGGGAAAGGGTAGTTTTCCTCTTGATTTATTACTCACCATTTTCCCACCATTACAGAACCATAGGGTATATTGTGGATGTCAAAATGAATTTATAGGATGTCCTTATACAGGGCTTCCTAGGTAAATTACCAATTAGGCTGGCCTTCAATGGTCACATTGAGCCACGGGGACCAAAATTAAAAAGGGCCAAAATGGGCACAGTGGGAATGAAGATAAAACATGTTAAAGTAGGAGCACAAATATGAGGTGTCAATTGTACCGGTTACAATTTACAATGCTACACTAATATGGAGGAAATAAAAGGGCAAAAATAAATGACCATAATGAATATAGAAGGGATAAGCCTTAGGCTACACAAGCAATATGTTATATATTCGAAGAGGAGAATTATGCAAATGAGTTCCCACATTGGGTAGGAGGAGGGAGAGATGATACTCATTAGGAGATGCCTCATTAGTAGATCTAAGCGACAATTGATAACTTCCCGACTAACTATCATGATGCACCTATCCAATTTATTGGTAAGATTTATGGTCATAATATCTCTATTTTGATTGATACTAGGGCAACTAAATGTTTTGTGAACCCAGAAATAGTAGAAAAATTTCCAGTTAGACTAGGATATATGGCTAACCCTTGGATGGTAGAATATGGAAATCATACATAAAGAAGGATAGATCTATGTATCTCATGCATTCAATTGGATCTTCCTAGTTTTTAGACTGAATTCAACCTTTACGTAGCACTGCTAGGATCATATAATGTAATTCTAGGAATCAATTGGTTGATGGAGCACAAAGCTATAGTAAACTGTGAAGACAAGGTAGTAAGTTTTTTAGATGATTATGAAAATACAACCAAGATACATGGTATCCAAAAACCTCTATAACAAACAAATATTTTCAATGCATCTCAAGAAGGCCTCCAAAAATGGGTGTGTTATCTATGCAATTCATGTAAATGATACTAAACAAATGAAGCCCTATCTTGATGATTACACTCTTCTTAAGGAGTTCTAGGAATTTTTTCCTATAGAATTGACCGAGTTACCTCTAAAGAGAGATTTTGGTTTTTCCATTAATCTATTAACAAGAGTTGAGCCACAATCCAAGGTTCCCTACAAGATGACTACTTCAGAGCTAATTGAGTTAAAGGTACAACCGTAAGAATTGTTGAAGAAAGGATTCATATGACCTAGTGTGTCTAAATGGGGTGCTCCTATGATTTTGTAAAGAATAAGGATGCAACCTTGCATCTATGCATCAATTATATGATGTTGAACAAGGTTACCATCAAAAATAGGTATCATCTCCCTAGAATTGACAAAATTTTTGATCAAATGAAGGGGACTACTAGATTATCCAAAATAGATCTACAGTCTAGATACCATCATTTATGGATCAAGGAGGAGGATATATCCAAGATATATTTTCAAACTCACAATGGACACTACAAGTTCATAGTAGTTGTAATAACCCACTTCACTTAATCCAAAAACTCAACTAATTTTTTTTTTTTTATATATATAAAAATATTGATTTCTTATTATTACTTATTCTTATTTATTTTTATTCGATCACATACTCAGGTACATCTATCAAAATGAGATAGGCATCCATCCAACCGGGATGGGCATCTAACCATATGGGACTAGACATCTAACCATACGAGTTATGCATCTAACCATACGGGTTAGGCATCTGTCCATACGGGACAAGAGGTTTCATATATCCAATCTGGGATAGGCATCTACTCAAACGGGGTAGGCATCTAATCATAAGAATAGGATATGCTCTAGCCAGAGACTTTAGACTCATTGGGACCATCCAGGTCTTGAGCCACTCTCTAAAGACTACTTTATCATCCAAAAACAATGAACTCCCTTTTTCAAAAATTTAGAACTCAATATATAGAAAATAGAGTCTATTTCCCACTACAAAATAAATTAATTGATTTCCATATTCTTTTCCCAAAATAATTTCATGCAAAATGATTAATTGACATAGTGGGGGTTACATGCAAAAATTGAATTGAGATTCTCTTCTAGAACCTTCTCATTTCCTCCTACAACATGTGCTAAATAGTATATTGAGAAAATAAACAATTTCTAAATTAATTTCATGCAAAAATGATTGTTGTCATAGTGGGGGTTACATTTGACCATGCATTCAAAATTTAAATTTGAATTCTCCTCCAAAAATGCATTTTGTAACTCCTTTGTCATAAAAATGCCATGAATAGAATTATTCTTGTCATAGAATAATTTTGTAACTCCCATGACATATATTTGCTAAATATAATATTTGTTCCTTAATATTTTGAATTTAAAAATTCTTTTCTAGAATCTTCTTATTTCTCCTACACCATGTGCTCAATTAGGATATTGAGAAAATAAGCAATTTTCAAATAAATTATGACCTCATGTGTGTGTCACCACTTAAATTCCTTTTTATTTTTAAACTTCAACCTCATTTCAATTTATCTTTTCTTTCTAACATTACTCATAAAATTAATATAATAATAATAATAATAATAATAATAATAATAATAATAATAATAATAATAATAATAATAATAATAAGTCATATCAAGGTCCAAAAAGAGGGTTATGACATCCTTCCCCCCTTAAATTGTGCATCGTCCCAATGCACTGATTATAACCTTAAAAAGAGTTTGCTAATTCATAATGTTTATAACCAAAGTCAAAACATCTATTGCATCATAATTGATTCTTCCCATGCAGTATTCCTTTTATCATATTGATTCCATTATACTTGAATAGAATAATCTCTTTGTTGCATAATTGGTATTGGCGCTTCTCCAAGACTCTGAATGGCTCTATCATTATTCCCCCTAATTCCTAAGAGGATCATTCCTTACTTCATCAAACCTTAGCGGATAAGTTATCCTATTTTAATTGCCCTTATTAGCATTGTATCCATCCCTTTGATTTTGATTATGATGTGGCTTCTTTCAAATAAATTATTCTATTGATCTTTGTTGAAGTTTGCATTTCCCTTGAATTCATGCTTCACCTTGAATGAATGATTCGTGTTAAAATTCTATCTCATTATTGCTAGGGCTTGAATCTTCATTTCTTGTTCTTTCAAGTACTTCCTTCATGCCTACAAGTCAATGCACATCAACTTCTTCCCCAAGTTGGTATTGATCCCCAAAAATGAACTTTTTAATTTGACCCTTCTCATCTTTTTACACATATGTACACACTTTAACAATTTGACAAACTTATTTCGATATTGTTGAACTATCAAAGCCCCTTGTCGAAGATTATGGAATTATTTACCTTCTCATTGAAGAATAATTGTGATAGCCTCCTCTTATGAAAATGGCAAATAAATTGAACTCATGTGATTATATCCTTGTTATACCCATTTGTTCCTTAGTATTAGTCCACTAACAAGCTTCATCTCTAGTGAGTTGATAGGAAACCCCATAATGTCTTAATTGTTTCACTAAAGTCCTTTAGTTCAATGTATTTTCCCTTTCCATTCAACCAATCCTCAGCTCCTTCACCTATTTTTTCCCTTCGAACTTAGGTTGGTTAATTTCCTTGAAATCCTTAGATGGCTCCAACATATTGTTTTCCCTCATTTATTCAACTATTGCCAAGTTCTCATTTTCAATCCCACTTCTATTTATTTGATGTCATTTTGCCTTGCTCTATGGTCTCACATTGATTGTTCCATGGAGTTGATCTCCTCTCTTTGCTTAGTTTAACACAGACGCGCTTCTGAGATTTTTGTAAAGTGCACTGTTGACTCTAGGACATAGATGCGTTTCTGCCCTTCACAGACACGGTTAAACAACACAGACGCGATTATGACAGACACAGATGCATTTCTGTAAAATTTGTGCAATTTTTTTCAATTTGTGAAGTCGTTTTTGTTGTGACCAAATCTGACTGTTTGACTATTTTTCGTGACAAGAGGACACAGTGTTGATGAAGACCCAATGTTTGTAAGTGTCTAGACTCCAAAATGACTCCAATAAAAAGTGTGTTGTTTGATGTAACAATGTTTTGCATACACTTGAAGACACAAAAGACACAATGTTTTGTTGTTTGGTCTTGAATGTTTGAATGTTTAAAATAAGTCAAACACAATTCTTATGGCTGACCAAGACAATAGTTGTTGATCCCACATGGGGTTTTACCCCCGAGGCTACGCTATTCAGAGTGGATACTTAGATGCTTGACCTCACCGGCTCCACCCTCGGCACTCACTTCTCGGGTTAGCCGAGCATTAGTCCCCATGAAAACTCCCCGTGGTGAACTTTGCATCTCTACTAAGAACCGTATGTGTGTGGGCCGCTACCAGAGGTCCGACCTCCTGCCCCAACAACTAGAAGGATTTGGGCTTCTAAAACAAAAAGGTGCTAGTAAGGGCATCCGCTTGTGTGGCCATACATGCGGCACTTTCAGCTCTGTAAATACAGAAGGCTCCCAGTCGGTAGGGGTTACGCCCTACAACTGATCAAATAAATTTGATCAAACGGGTTTATGGGGAGACATAGTGTCGGTATGAACTAATCAACACACGTTATCCATAGTTTTCACCATGAATACAGTTGTTTATAGCGGTTCGGAAGAGGTGGGTTTTCCTCGCTACCACTTGGGTCATTCTCTTCTCACTAGTAGTCCTAATGACCACACGGGAAGATAGGCCCTCTAAAGATTAAACAAAAAAGAGCCTATTGCTCAAGACACAAAAGACAATTATTCAATTTTAGTGCACCAATTGAAGTGTTTGCTAGTCTATTGAAAACAAGGCACACAATAAAAATCCAAAAACCCTTGCCAAGGACCTGCAACAAAGAGTTGTTAGTAGTTTGGATTGTTTCAAATAATCACCCCCTTCCTGCAAGCACACAAGTTAGGTAAATTTTAAACCCAAAAGACTTTGTGAAAATAGGGGCCTTCAACAAAACGATTTTGCTTTCAAGACAAGCTGCACCAATTTCGTTAGCTAAATCTGAAAATGTTAGCGCAAAATAAACCAGATCTGAAACCCTAAATGCAAAACTCAAAACTGAATCAATAAACTTCAAAATTTGAAATTTATGAACACAGACATGATTACCCTCGACACAGACGCGATTCTCTGACGCAAACGCGGTTCTGTGAGGCACAGACGCGGCTCGAAAACACATACATGGCTATTTAACACAGACATGGCTAAAACCACCATAGACGCGACTTTAGGACATAAATGCGATTTTTGAAACCTACAAAATACAATATTGTTTATAGCACAGACACGATTTCAGGTGTCGCAGACGCGCCAGAAAATCAAAAACGCGATCCGAAGGTACGTGGACGCGAGAATATCAAAATGCTGTTGAAAATGTCAGATCTGCAACTTTAAAATACAATATCTGCAACAAGGATGTTAAATGCAAAAGGGACAAGAGTCCCACCGGGCGTGCCAAAATGTATATGGTAAAAATGGATACCAATAATAACGATATTGAAAGGCTAAATGAATTCAACCACAAAAACCCTAGCCTAACAACAACAAAGATCCACCATAACATATGAAGATTACCTAAGACAATGTAAACCAAACAAAATCACAAAGATTATACCATCACATGTCCAATAGGGTTTTGATCTCCATTCTTCCTATCTCCATTGATCTTGCTTGATGTATTTGCTCTCAGATTTTATGTGCACAAGAGCTCAACAAAGAACAGAATGTGGTTGCATGTAGGATCATAGTGTAGTCAAGTGATCAAATAGTTCATTAGGGTTTGATAATGAAGGAAGCATCTCCTTATATAGAAGACACAATATGAAATGGAGGGATAAGATTGAGAGGTGTAAAAAGGAGGTTGGCTATGATTAGAGGGTAGGTAAAAGAAACAATAAAATAATGAAAGAGGTAGGTAGTGTAGGAATTAAGAGATGAATGACATGTGTCATGTGTAGAAAAGGTTAATGAATTAATTAAATAAATAAAGATTTATATAATTAATAGAAGAATGGGATAATTAAATAAATAAAATATTTATTTAATTTTAAGAAAAGGATAATTTAAATAAATAAATGTATTTATTTAAATGAGAAATAAGGCTAGAAGAGGATAAATGAATTAATTAAATAAATAAAGATTTATTTAATTAATAGAAGAATTAGGCTTAGATAATTAAATAAATAAAAATATTTATTTAATTAGACATGACAATTTTAGGTGTCTACATTTTGCCCCTCTTTGAGACAATGCGGCTTGTCGCGTTGTTTCAAAGAAGATAAGATGAACTGATACAAAGTTGCCCCAAGATGGGAATGATATACCCCCTCGAGAGATTGGATGAAAATGTTTGAAAAGATTGCAGACAATCTCTTGATAAAAAAGAATGGCTAGAAAGGACCAACCGGATAAAGTGACAGAGTCATGGGATAAAGAAGACCGACTCAGGAGACGAGGGCTAGGGCTAGGGTAGCCTATAAGATAGACCACGGGGGAAAATACATCCTCATTGTCATCCACACATCCACAAGAGCAGAGCGCAGAGCGAAAATAGAGCAGCAGCAGTCAGCAGTGATGGCTTTCATTCATAGATTCGATCGCGTTCGCCGATTCCAGAGGCCAGCAGAGGCAAGAGAGCCAGTAAGTACCACAAAATCGCCTCGTACTTTGTCGCATTCATTTTTGTCATTAATGTATGGTAGATAGAGCAATAAATGTGCTTAAAAATAGGGTACAAAAATGTCAAAAAATATTTAAGCGTGACTGCGTTGGTGCCAGGAGTGTCCATGTCCGCTAGGCACGTCTGTGTTTGTGCCAGGCGCGTTTGCGTCAGAAAATGCATCTGCGTTGAATGCGGCCGCGTTTGTGCTATGCAGGGGCGTCTGTGCCAAGAAGGCACGTCTGTGCCACCTAGGTGCGTCTGTACAGAGCACAGGCACGTCTATGTCTTTCAGGTGCATCTGTGCAGTCTTTAAGCGCGTTTATGTCAGGAAAGTGCGTTTATGTCCAGAAAAAATGTGAATTTGTGTCTTCTAGGTCAAATCGACAGTTTTGTGATGAACATACACTGTCGATTGGATAAGCTGCTGAGAAGATACACTCAAGCAGGTCCTCTAGGGAAGACTAGGATAGATCAAGGCACTTTGTGATGAATAGTGAGTACCAAGATATAGTACTTTGTGATGAACAGGGAGTACTAAAAAAAATGTGAGCAACACTTTGTGATGAACAGGGAGTACAAATGTGAGCAACACTTTGTGATGAACAGGGAGTGCAAAATATGAGTAGCACTTTGTGATGAATAGGGAGTGCAAAATATGAGCAGCACTTTGTGATGAACAGGGAGTGCAAATGTGAGCAGCACTTTGTGATAAACAGGGAGTGCAAAACATGTAGTACTTTGTGATGAACAGTGAGTACCACTAGGATAGAAGCAACACTTTGTGATAAACAGGGAGTGTCACTAGGATAGAATGTCATATGCATTTAGATAAAAGGTAGCATTTTGTGATAAATAGTGAATGCCACTATGACTGACATGATTGATTTGTTTGACTGCAGGAGTATTTGCCTATGCTGGAGTCACGGGAGAGATTCCCATCGACTCAGAGATTGCGACCTGAGTTGACACTTGAGGACCGAGCTGCGATCAAGGCTATGGGATTGAGACATGTTCTGTATGTGCCTGAGTTTCGGGTGAACATGGGTTTGCTGACTGCACTGGCAGAGAGGTGGCACTCTGAGACATGTACTTTTCATTTGCCGATAGGTGAGATGACAGTCACCCTGGAGGATGTATATAGGATTCTCAGGATTCCGATCGACGAGGAGCTGATTCCGTACGATCGAGATGGAGACAGGGAGGCCCTGAGATGAGTGTTCTGGGACCCAGGATTGGAGATGAGGGCTAGACATGTGGCGTGGGATACTATGACTGTTACATGATTGGCGCTACCAGCAGTGATAGGAGGAGCGATCAATGGATTCTTGTGTCCTGATAGAGTGACATGGGGGTTGGTTGTGGGCTGGGGAGGAGCATTGGAGACACTGGTGACACAGCACACCAGATATGCCTAGGGATCGTGTGTGCTAGCACACCTGTACTATGAGCTGCATCAGTTTTTATACCACGGGTCAGTGGGATTGGGTTGCGGGGTGACATTGTTGCAGGTGTGGGCTTATGAGCATCTGCTGGTGACGAGACCGATACATTTTAGAGGCAGAGGTCATGGGCGCAGTTTTGTTCACTTGTATGATATGAGGAGTGGGAGGATGATGTGGTAGAGCTTCCCTACACCTTCTAGAGTAGGTACCTGATTGGGCGGGTGCCCTATGTGTTGGAGAGACAGCTTGTGGATAGGGTTGGTAGGCAGTTTGGCAGGATCCAGAGGATGCCACGGGGCTCAGGGATGTATGCACAGATAGTCAGGGATCAGGTGTAGTTTGGACCCTTGCTATCACATGATCAAGATGTGACGCAACTAGTAGAGATGGTACCCCTACCTTAGGACATGTGGCCGAAGATTGAGGATGCTGACATGGATGCTGAGTATATAGCCTACTGGGCCGAGCATCCATTCCCATGCCTGACAGATCTAGGAGAGTTATTTGAGGGAGATGGTGGTGGGGATGATGATGATGATGATGATGGAGCTGATGGGGGCAGAGGCTGACGGAGGAGGAGGGGGTAGTTGGAGAGAGGAGGGTTGCATCGCGGAGGGAGGGTGGAGAGGAGAGGTAGGCTCGGGTGGTGAGAGGTCACGGTGGATTGCCGCTACAGGTGCTAGCAGCATAGGGTCCCAGACAGGTGCAGGTACAGGGACAGGTACCAGTACAAGGATAGGTACCAGTACAGGCACAGGCACAGGGGTAGGCACCTGTACAGGGGGAGCCACAGGCAGAGCCACAGGGGGCCGAGGCAGAGGAGGATGAGCTGACTGAGCTGAGGGAGATTTGCCAGGGACAGGTAGATGAGATCCAGGACCTGGAGAGGGAGAGGGATAGGCTCAGGTGGTGGCTCAGGGATACTAAGCGAGAGCGAGACCAGGCCATTCAGCACTACACAGAGGTTGAGATAGCACTGAGGGCTGGGAGATAGGCAGCGGAGGATACAGGGGCCGGATATGCCTATGTCCTATATGAAGTAAAATTAACTATTTAATTTATTAATTTATGAAATAAAGAAGTCATTGTGAAGGGGCGAGCAAGAAAATCATATAAGAATTCATATTGTTGCAGACAAAAATAGTTTTGGTATTGGATCACTAGGGTTGTAGCTAACTTCGAAGAGTGAAGTAAGGGTTTATTATTGGGAAAATAAGGCATTAAAGAATAGAATAATAAGATTATTACTGGCAAAGGTGGGGTCATGAACTAGTTACCAAGCTCACCATCACCAAAAATGGAGAAACCCTCTTCTAGTTGTGACAAAGAGCATTTTCTTGTGTCCTTCATTGATCTATTTTATCCAAAAGTAGGTTTCTTTCTCTTTTATCTGCTAATGTTTCATTTATGAATAACTAGATCATAATAGGGAGAAATGGTTTAGGAAAGAATGATAGGAAAATGATTCAAGTGATTTTGAACCAAATCTAAATAGAGAACACAATTATTGTAAAGAGGAAAATCGAACCCTAGGTGTTCCCCCCACTCCAAGGAGAGAGAAAGGAGGTCACTAGGATTGACGGTTTTCACTTAGGAGAGACTTTACATTCAAAAGAGGGGTTAAAACTCACAAGATCCAATACCACACAATGCAAGATTGAATTCTAAATGAGTTTCAAGGGTTGAGATAGCAAGGATACCCTCTTTTGTAAAGAATGTAGATAAAAGGATTGAACTAGGAGTGTATGTAAAAGTAGGAAAGATTCGCTTGTAGATGGAGATAGAGACATGGGATGAAGCTACGGACTTGAAATTAGTAGTAAAATGTCGAGACGATGTTGTCTTGCAAGTTTGAGCGAAAGTTGACGAGATGATGGCGCCCGGAGTGCACACGGTCCTCCGAAAAATCCACGAAACGAAGGGGGATCTGTTCGTCTCTGCACAATGATCCTAGATCTTCAATTACAGCCGCGTACCTGCAACCTACACACAGAAAAGAGAGGACGATTGGGGGGTTAGGGATTAGGGGTTTGCCTTCAGGTCAAACCCTGGTTTTGGAATTAACCAAGAAATGAGAATGCTGTAAATGTAAATGCTTGTAATGTAATCAAGTACTGATACCTTGTTGTAAGAATGTTTGTATTCTTACATGCGAAGGTGTAATGATGTTGTATGTTGTAGGTTGTATGTTGTAAGTTGTATGTTGTAAGTGATCTCCTCTTCAATGGTTGAATCCTTGTCTTGAATGCAACACTTAGCCTTGAATGGAGACCTAGAATGCTCAATTGCTTGAAGGAATGCTTGAATGCTTGAATGCTTGAATGTTTGAATGTTTGAATGTTTGCCTATCGCTTTCGCCTCTTGCACACATATATTTTTCCTCCCTTCAAATGGGAGGGGAAATGTAGTTTATATACTTGTCAATTAGGGTTAGGAGACTGATTTTTCCGACCTTAGGCTGACCTAGAAGCATTATTTTCCAAATTGCAAACTTGAAGACCCGATGCCCAAGAAGAGACCGGGCCCAAAATAGGGCCAGGGACCAGGGCGCTAGGCGCCATGGTCCCACCTCCCGGGATAGCAGGGTGCAAGGAGGATCAGGCCAAGGTGCAGAAAGATGCAGTTTTTGATGTCGCAAACAGGTTTCGGGGTCTCCATTCAGGTTCAACGTTGCACCGCCATCGTGAAGACCCAAATGCAGTCGAAATTGCAAGTGTCGCAATTTTACGACGCTATAGTTATAATTATATTTTCAGGTCAAGAATTCAATAAAAAATTGAAAGGAAATCATTGTTCGATGACATTATGTTAGTTATATAAATAAATAAATAGTAACTAAAATCAGTGTATAATGAAATCTACTAGTTACATAACAAACAAATATCTGAATGTATTTCATTGATAGCTGTGATTGAAAATGAAAGATAAAAAGATTGTTTTTAAAACATTGAATGCATGTATTTTGTATACTTTTGCCCTGATTATACTAAAGTTTCACACACACACACACAAACACACACATATATACATGTACACACACACATGTATATATATACATATATATATATGTATGTATATATATATGTATATATATATATATGTATATACATATGTATGTATGCATGTATGTATGTATATATATATATATACATATATATATATATATATACATATACATATACATATACATATACATATATATGTATATACATATACATATATATGTATATACATATACATATATATATACATATATGTATATATATATATACATATATACATATATATATGTATATATACATATATGTATATGTATATATGTATATGTATATATTTGTATATATATGTATATGTATGTTTGTGTGTGTACATGTGTGTGTGTGTGTGTGTGTGTGTGTGTGTGTGTATACAACATATATCCACATGTGTGTGTAGATGAAATCTATTAGTTACATAACGAATAAATACTTGAATGTATTCCATTTATAGTTGAGATTGAAAATGAAAGATAGAAAGACAATTTTTAAATATATGTGTGTGTGTATACACACACACTTGTACATTCTTGTATTTATATAACTTTGTGTGTGTGTGTGATGCTTCATACCTTATTGTAAAGACATAATCATCTTCTTTCTTTTTAAAAGAATATATACACATATATACCTTCTTTACTTATCTATTTATATTAAATTTGAGAGTATATTTATGTTATGAAGATTAGTATTAACATTGTTTCAAATATGCATGTATAAACAATCATTTAGTTCATTGATATGAATCTAAATTTTCTTACACATATAAATGACACATAGTGTAATCTCAAAAATAAATCTGCTTTTATAATAACCACATAGTGAATCAATGACAACCCATTTTTATATTCAAATGTGTAAATGATGCATAACATTAGCAAATAATTATGAAACTACATACATAAAAAGTCATATAGGGAATCATTATGAATTTAGAGTTGCATTCCTATGCAAATAGATGCATAAAAAAAATAAGAGAATCTGAATTTTCATTGGAACAATCATGTAGGAAGTATAATTATATGCATTTTTATTATGTTTTTAAGTGTATTCAATAGCCTTGTTTCTAGAATAGAGTGTTGAATGCGGACCTATAGAGATGGATGATCCTCTTTACAGGAAAACCCCACTATAAGTTCTTTGGCCAAAGTCATGACATTGAAATAGATGTATAATCTCTCTAGCAAATCATTATTAAATATCTGCCACATCCTATATGCATTCATGGTAATATGCACATTACATGTCAGGATGCACTAAGTGTTCCTCCCTAATGTTGTATTCTTAGGTTGTTAAGCTTTCCAAGAAAGGTCATTGATTCTTTGCGCTAGGAAGAACTTTGGGAAAGTAAGTTGCTTTGTGGTTGGGCGGTAAATTGCCTCGGTCATGTTCTCATCCCCTTGGCATCACAAAGATGTGTCGAGACATACTTGTATATTAGTTTTTAGTTGCTATTAAAAAATGTAAATTTTGGCATGATAAGCCTTAATGTAATTACAAGTGTTATCCTAGATTAAGCACATGTGGATGTATTGTAATGAAATTATCTTTATTAAATTAATTTTTTTAATTTTTGTTTATCTTTGAGCAAGAAGTTTCTTTTTTGTATTTTAAAATAGTAATTCTTTCAATATTAGTTTAATTAAATGAGTAAATTGAGGACGTTATAGGATTTTTGTAGGAACTGAAAGAATCACCAACAAGTTCATATTCTCTCTCTTTCCCCTTATCATTCTTGTTACTTATAATCTCATTGATGAATCTTTATTGTGCAAAGTTCTTAATATTTTCTAATGATTTTTTAAGCATTGAATTACTCTGAATGATAAAATATAGAGTTAATTATTGTTGGATAGACGTCTTATTGTTATTGTGATGTTCTAGTATCAATTGTTCCTAATTTCCTATCATATTTGTGAAGGTGTAGAAGTGTCTATGGTAGTTTTCTGAGGTATGTTTCTTAAAGATAGCATGTGCATCATGTTGTAATTTCATAATGGTGTGATCCTCTTTCTACCACAATTGAGAGTTATGGCTTGTGGTTTGGAAGTAAAGTAAAGTTGAATGTGATGTATCAGATTCTAAAGTTCTAAAGGTTGAGCTTCAATTGATAGAAATTTATAAGTGATAGAGTGTTTATTGTGCTAGTTGGTCGATTGTGTTGATGTTCCTAATGGATGTGCTAGAGAAGGATAATATGTACCAACTAGAAGAAGCATGTGAAGGTTGTTTAGGATGAATTGAGTTCATGTTGGGTAATGTGTAGCATGTCTCTACTCTTCGTGTAACATGTAGTCTTTAGGACCAAGCTAACTACACATTTGATTTAGGAATTTTATTGTGGATGACTTGTGAATTTTTTAAATATATTCTAGTTTGACTTAAGAATGTGTTTAATATCATAATCCATATAAGTAATTGATCTATATTCATCCTTAAAGAGTGTGAGTTGGCAAATGTGGCAATTTTTTTGCAAGTTGTATATTCAGTAAGTAGTAGAGATGAATTGAAGTGTGTGAAACAATTTGTAGATCCTATACACACTAAGAGAGTGTTTGATGTAGATTAGATTAGATAATTATTGAAGTTTGAGTTATGAAGGTTGATGTAACATATCTTTTGTATCTCTTATTTTTAATTGAGGCTAGTGTCTCATTATCTGAGTTGGTGCTTAGTCATTTGAATTAGGGGATTGGTGTCTCACGTGGATTGGTGCCTGTAAATGTAATTGGGGATTGGTGTCTCCATCTGAGGTTGTAACTCCTATGGGATAGTTCCAACAAAATATTTTATTTTCATCATTATCTTTGTGAGGTTTGATTTGGGGAATTTGTCCCAAAAAAAAATTCTCACTGTGGTTTTTCCCTTTTAGTTTGCCACGTATATCTAGTGTTCTTATGTGTTGATGTGTGATTTTGTTTATCATTTTCTTAATTTCTTTAATGTTAAAGTAATATCTATTGATGATCCTAATGAATAATTGGATTTGAAGTTGATTTTTGTCATACATAGATTCACCCCCCCTTCCTCTTCAATATATCACTATATCTAACAATTGTTTTCAAAGCTAAGTTCCTTGGAAAAAGTTTAATGATTTTGAGTTAGATCTAGGATGACACACACAGTTGCTTAGGAAGCTCTTTCTTCAAACAAGGTATCCCTATTTGATGGATCAAATTATTTTTTGGAGAGTAAGAGTGGAAGCCTATTTGATGGTTTTATGGTTTGATGTTTGACAATTAGTTACAAAGGTTATGAAATTCCATAAAATCCTCCAAGAGATCAAGCAAGAAGGGGAGCACGTGAAATAATGCAAAAGAAAGGAATGTTATTTTATGTAGTTTATCAAGTATTATTATTTTATGAACATAATGCATAGAAATATTACAAATGAGATTTGGGACAAGATTTACAATATCTATGAAGGTAATGATAAAGTCAAGGAAGCAAAACTTCATACCTACCAATGAGAACTTGAAGAAGAAGTATACATTGAATAATCGAATGGATTCAAGTTGTCAAAAGATCAAGACATGGTTTACGAATTCAAGAAGGTGTTTTATGGACTTAAGCAAGCTCCTAGCACTTAGTATGCAAGGTTTGATAGGTATTTGTTGCCAAATTTTTTTAGGAAAGGTACTACTAATAGCAATCTTTTTTTTAAAGTTGAAGGAGATAAATCATTGATTGTTGTTGTGTATGTTTATGACATCATATTTGAAGGATATAATGACATATGTAGGAAGTTTACAGAATAAATGCAGAAGAAATTTGAGATGCCTATGGTAGGTGAGATGTCATTTTTCCTTGGTCTTCAAGTTACTCAATTAGAAAGAGGCAATTTTATTTCTCAAACCAAGCATATCAAGAAGATGTTGAAGAAGTTTGAGATGGATAATTCTAAACTGGTTGCAACCCTTATGGATACTAGTTGTAAGTTAACCAAGGATGATGGATCTTTGGGTGTTGATCGAAAAAAGTATAGATCTATGATCATAGGATTGTTGTATTTAACTACTTCAAGATTGGACATTATGCAGGCTATTTGTTTGGTTGCAATATATCAAGATAATCCTAATCAATCTCATGATCAAGCATTGAAGTGAATATTCAGATATTTGAAAGGGACTCTTGATTATGGAATATGGTATAGGAAGAATGATGGTTTCACATTTAAAGATTATACAAATGTTGATTGGGTTAGATGTGCATATGACAAAAGAAGTACAAGTGGGGGTGCATATTTTTTGGGAGACAGATTGATCTCTTGGTTGAGTAAGAAACAAGATTTGATTTCATTATCTATTTTAGACTTGTAGAATAAATTGAAGTAGCATCTTATTATACTCAAGTTATATGGATGAAAGAAACTCTTAGTGATAATAAGGTGAAGTATGATGAAGCAATTCCTAAGTGTTATCAAAATTTCAAACAATTTGCTAATGCATTCAAGGACTAAACACATTGCAATACGGTATCATTTTTTAAGAGAGAAGAATGCAGAGAAGGAAGTCAAATTGGAGTATGTTCCTACTAAAGAATAGATTGTAAGGCTTTGGAAAAGGATATCTTTGAGTATCTCCAGCAAAAGATGGGGTTTATTTCCCCTCCTTTAAACTAGATTCACTCAATTGGTACATCTGTCTAGGGGGGTTTCAAAGTTCATCTTTTTCTCCTAGATTAATGTTGATGAATACTAAGAGGGGGGGTGAATTAGTATACCAAAAAATATTGTACTTAAACACTTAAACAGTCTAGCAGTAAACTGGTAAAACAGTTTCACAAACAAACTGGTTAACACACATGCAAACCAAATAGCAAATAAGGCATTCACCCACAGAAGCACAATCACCATAACACAAGAGATTTTGACGTGGAAACCCAAATGGAAAAAAACCACGGTGAGATGAAACTCACAAGTAACTATCTACAAAATAGTAACCAGTCCGGTTAAGGTCAGACCGGTTAAGGTCATACAATGTTCTTTACCAGAACAGATCCTGTTAGGAATCTCAATATCTGTTAGGAGATAAGTCCGCTTAGAGACTACCTTGTGAGAGGATTTTAGATCCATGAATGTGAATCACCTTGTTAGAGGATTTACAAAGGCTTTTCTGGGCCTACCCGGTTAAGGGTTTCTGACTTGTCAAATATGTGAGTAATCAACAAGTGAATGATCTAGCAAATGATACAGTTTGCTTGATTAGATCCATGGTAGCTCATTGCTAATGCATTTTGGCATTACTTCAGTCTTCAGTAAATCCACACTCTGTTATAGCACACAGACTTGATCTTCTCAGTTAAGATCGCACATACAAGAACTTTGTCAACCACTAAAAAACCTAACATCTACACACACTTAAAACCCTAGACATGATGTCCTTAAAAGGAATTTGATTTCATGTCAGTCCAATAGGATTACATTGCAAGTTCCTAGGTTCATCGTATCTAGACACATTTGGTAACACGACACAAAATCATCATCAAAGTGACAATGGATGGTAACTCATCACAAAAATATACCGGTTGGTAACTCATCACAGAGTCTTACCGATTTATACAACTTTACCGCTTACTGGTTGGTAACTCAAAGTAATACCGGTTCAATTATAAAATAGATTACCGGTTGACAAAAAATGAAGACTGGGAAAATGATAACTGTCGCTTCTAGCTCCTTTGCTCCGCTCCGTTTGAGATTGGTAAACACCTTCTGCATAACATCGATAGTCTAAAGACTACAACATAATACCGGTTTGGAACAAATACCAGTTGAGCATAATTCATACATTCAAAAAGTGATCTCATAGCAAGTGTGTGTCCATCAATGACAATCACAACGTAATCATCAAAAATGCCAACAAGTGCAATGGTTGCTCTTAGGGGGAGTAGTGAGTGTTGCAGTTATCAAAGCATATCAAAAAAGGAGAGAGAGTTTAGCAAAGTGAATTTTTTCCTTGATGTCAAAGGGGGAGAGATATATATATATTAGAGGAGAGATCATTTGTAAGCTCATTTTTCTTTGTTGTTGGTGGTGTGTTGCGATTAATGACAAAGGGGAAGAATGTTAGAAATTTGAGTTGTTGTGTTATGTTATCATTGATGTCAACCTATCTTGTGTTGTCATTGATTTCACTATGTGTTGCAGATGGTCTATAAATGTATGTTATGATATTGTTGTGTGGTCTATTAGTGTTATTGAGGTGTTTCTAGAAGGTTGGTGTACTGGAAGTTTCAATATGTAGGAAACAATATTTATGTAGGAAAGAGTATTTAATGTCTTAGTGAAAGAATGTTATGCATTCCTCTGGTATGGAATATTATGCAGTGAAATTTTATCTATACAATATTTATGATCTATGTATATTATACTATCAATTTTATAGGTTCTTTGTTTCTCAAATGGTGGAGTTGTTGTGTTATGTTATCATTGATGTCAACCTATCTTGTGTTGTCATTGATTTCACTATGTGTTGCAGATGGTCTATTAGTGATATTTAGGTGTTTCCAGAAGGTTGATGTACTGTAAGTTTCAATATGTAGGAAACAATATTTATGTAGGAAAGAGTATTTAATGTCTTAGTGAAAGAATTTTGTGCATTCCTCTGGTATGGAATATTATGGAGTGCAATTTTATCTATATAATATTTATGATCTATGTATATTATACTATCAAGTTTATATGTCCTTTGTTTCTCAAATGGTGGAGTTAAGTATTGTTTTTGGAAGTTGCGGTATGTCAAAATTGGTCTGGAGAATGCTTGGTGGTTCTCTAATTTGTGGATTCAAGTTTTGTAGATTTGAGGACATGTTTATTTGGTCTGTGCAATGTTCCAGTTCAATTTTCTAGTGATGGTTTGATTGGCAAGTGAAGTTATGATGTTGTGCGTTTAGTTTTGTTAGTTGGGTTGATTGTCAATTCACCAAGGTGGTGTATCCTATCTAGATCATGCCCTTTTGGTCAAGATATGATTTGGTGGTTAAATTTTTTATGTTGATATGGATCTCACCATGATATGTGTAGATCTGCATTATTTTTTCATTGGAGAATGGTTTTTGGGTCGACTGGTTGGTGTGCTACATTGTTCAACTACATGTTTCATTTGATGACAACCTTGGAGGATGTGTTAGTAGGTCTGGTTTGTTGGAATCATTTGGAAATCATGTGTTGTGATGTGTTTGGGTCCTCTCTATCTCCTGGAGTGGACCACATTTGATGTTATAGGCTTGGGTGGCCTAATTTATGTAATTTTATATATTCTATTCATGGCCATCCTAGTTAAGGGTTTCAATTAATTATCTTGTATATACAGGAGTTCAGATGCATGATTTGATTCATGGGGTGGATGTGAATTGATATGAATTGGATATGAATGATATGCAAGAAGATTTGGTATAGCAAAAGTGTGAAAGATAATTTGTGAAGAGCTTTGAGACAATGATCATTGTTAGATATGTTTGCCATGATATTGGTCACTTGACACAATGGTTCAAGGATAATTTCATGATCATGAGATCTTGTTCATTTTATTTCTTGTAATCTCTTAAACCTACCATAAGAAGGTGTGTTCCTTTTGGCAGTTTGTGCACCTTTGTATGTTGTCCTAAGGTCATGTGCCTTAGTATTGCAAGTTCTTTCAGGGGCAATGAGCTCTTTGGCCTTGACCCTAAATTTTGTAATTAGTTATTCATATTATGAGTGTGATTATCACCATGGTTTTTACCTATAAAAGGGTTTCCACATAAATATGGAGTTCGTGTGTGTGTGTTGTACTTTGTGCTTCCATGTTTCATAATTAAAATAATTAGTTATATGTGGTTTGAAGTTTATTTGATCATAAGTAAAGTTTTTTGATGTCCGAACTGATTGACCTTCCCTTCAGTCCTATGGTGTGTTCAATAGATATCACATTATAAGAAGAGGAATGACTTCTACAATAAGGAAGATAGCTACTTATCTAATGTGTATGATCTATACACCTCTATAAGTGAAATTAAAAAGGCTCTTTTCATGGAGATGGAAACTCTAGATGGTGATGCAAAAAATATACTTTCTAAAAATGAAGAAGAAGATGTCGAAATAGTTTTTAAAGAACTTCATTGTACTCACAAAGTGATTAAGAATATTCAGAAAAGAATTGTGGAGGACATCACAATGTCTTGAGATTTTTTTTTTTAAATCTTAGATCTGAAAGTTGAAATATAAGAAGCAAAAAGGAGAGAAGAGATCATAATAGACAATTTAAAGGTGAAAGAGAATAATTGTGAAATACTTGAAGTAGAAGTTGTATCCTTGAGAAAGGATATAGAGAAAATAAACAATCCAAAGTTTGGAAAGAGTAACAAGATCCTAGATGAGATTAAATGCAGTCAAAGAACATCACACATCAATATTAGTATTGATTTCAATGAAAAGAAATTTGGTAAGGGTGTTGGGCATTCCATGAAGAAAAGTGCAAAAAGATATGAATGAGTATGGTTTCAAAACTTTGAGCAAACCAAGACAACTAAGGATAGAAAAATGGAATGGTGTTTTCAACCATGCTCATAGACAAAAGAGGATAGCAGAAAGATAAAATCTAGGAGGACTAGTGTACAATACGAGGTTCAATCATTTTTTTTGTTACTATTTTAGTCGAAATAATTTGGACATAAGGGGATATATTTTAGAAGGTTTCCTACAAGGAAGAATAATTTTGTGAGCAAAAATTCATTTTCTCCATTTCATTGAATTTAAGTCATATGTTACAAGTGTAATACTTTTGGACATATTGCAAGACATTGTAGAATTGATTTTGTGAATAACTCTAAACTAGATAGAAAGGTTAGCACCTCTTCTAGTCAAATAAATAAAACTAAGAAAGTGTGAAAAAAGAAAAAAGAGGGAAAAAATCTTAAAAAATCAATATTCGCTCATACCTCATTTCAAGCACAAGTTTTGAGAAGAGTGATGGATACAATGATATTGGCTACAATGCTTCATCTAGTATGGAAAAATGTGAAATCTTAGAAGAATATGCTAACAAGCTTGTTGTGGATAGTTGCAACACAAAAAGTGATGACCTCAGAGAGATCAAGAAAATAAAATGCCTTTTGGGACAAAAAGATAAAAGTTGGCCATGGTACAAAAAAGAAGAGTATGATAATACATTTTAATTTTTTCGGTAAAAAATGAGAGAGATCTCTCTCTTTCTAATATTTTTGTAATATAGTGGAAATTGGGTTCAGTAGTCTAAACAACATACAAACTAGGAATCAAACCTATTCACATCAATGTACATTAAATAATAATCAATAGACACAACATTAAACCCTTTGCGCAGCTAGGCACTAAGATTAGCTATTCTCTTTTGGGATAAGATAGAATGAGAAATGATGCAAGAACTAGGGATTTTATCAAGAAATATAATAAATAGGAAGATACAAAATCATAAATCAAAAGAGAAGCTTAGATCTAAAAATGGGATATAGAGAGAAACCTATGTTTGCAATTTGGGCTCAAATGGCTAGACATTGGAGCTAGGAGCCATAGTCTAATGGGCATTTTTGTTAGCTCGATGCACAAAATTTGGATTAGGATTCTTTATAGATATTCCTCCCAAATTTTTAGAAAAAAAGTGTCAAATACTATTGCATTTACAATAGTGTCCATGGGTTTTTGTCTATTTTGAATCTAAAATTGTGTGTCTCTATCTACACTTTCTAGATCTACAACTCTTTGTGGTCAAATATGTCACCTACACACAAAAAAGAGAGAAATATTTTTGGGCTATATAGGGGTTTTCCTAAGTCAAACTTGGGCAAGAATTAACCCTCACTAAACAATGATTAACTAAGAAGAGAACTTACCCTTACAAGGTAGAGGCTGAAAACTTTAAGGAAACGTGGAATTGACAAAATGGTACCTTATCTATGAATCTTCTTGTCTTGAAGCCTCATGAAAGTGCGATTTTGATAGGTGTGATTTTGTGCATGTTTTCACTTATGGAGGAAACACATAAACTTGATCATGGATGCTAACTTGAATGCTTGATTTCTCCTTCACTACCTTGAAGATGACTGATTAATTTCTCAATTGGAATTGAATTCTTATTATTTCAAAATTAAGAGATGTTCAAATGAGGGGGTGAGACTTTATCTTATACTGCTCACAAAAGATGTTGAAAATTTGAAAAAGGTTGACATCGTGGAGTACTTTTCCACTTAACTTTTTCCTAACAATTGAAGGTTCAAATTTGAGCTCCTTTTGACTAGATCATGGCACTAGGTACCATAGTTCAAGGGGACTATGATGTTAGGTTCTTTATTCCAATATGACTAAGGTGCTAGGCTCCTTAGTCCTAACCTGTTGGGTTGAATTCAAGGTCGGGGAGCATGGAAAGGTGCTAAGCTTCCAGTTTTTGAATTGGCTTGAGCAAAATCAGGTAGGTTCAAGGGCATGAAGGTAAAAATACCAAAGTGAGACCCAAATGAGTGTTAATTGTAGGAGGATACAATTTACAATACTATAATTTTAAGAGGAAGTACAAGTTTAGGGGGAATGTTTACTCCCTACTATAAGTTGACATGGTGGCCTTGTAGTGAATATAATCTATCAATGCATGGATTATTTTAGATAGGGGAAGAGAAAGTCTCATAGCAAGTATTCAAGTGTCCCTTTGCAATTGATGTTAAAGGGGAAGAGAGAAAGCCAAAATTCTTGTTAGATAGAGCTTGTTAAATGACAAAGAGGATTGTTATTGAGAGGGAGAGCATTTTGTGGTTTTCCATAAATGACAAAGGGGGAGATTGTTAGATACAATGTTGTAATTGATGTAAAAGGTGTTGTTAGCATTATCATTGATGTCAACCTATCCAGAAGATTGTTGAATCGTTGAATTACTAAGAACATAAAAGTATAGATTCAAGTATTGTGGGGTAGATCTCTTATTGTTATTATGATGTTCTAGTGTCATTTGCTCCTAATTTTCTAGCATATTTGCAGAAGTTTGAAAGTGTCTACAATGGGTTTTCAAGGCTTGTTTCTCAGAGACAATATGTGTGCCCAATTGCATTGTCATGATGTTATGCTCTGAATTTTATTGTAGTTGAGAGTTATGGCTTATATTTTGGAAGTAAAATAAATTTTCATATGATGTACATTAGATTCCAAAGTTTCAGAGGTTAAGCTTCAGTATATAGAAATTTAGAAGTGATAGAGTGTTCATTGTGCTAGTTGGTTGATTAGGCTAATATTTCTTATGGATGTGCTAGAGAAGGATAATGTACACTATTTGGAGGAATCATGTGAAGTTTTCTTGGAACCATTTGAATTCATTTTGGGTAACATATAGTGTGTCTCTACTCTTAGTTTAGCATGTAGGCTTTAGGACTAAGCCAACTATAGGTTTGGTTAAAGAATTTTTATTGTGGATGACCTTTAGATTTTATAGATATGTTCTAGGATTACTTAATAATATAATTAATGTTTCAATGCATATAAATAATTGATCTAGGTTCATTCTTACAGAGTGTGAGTTGGCATATGTGGAAAAAGTTATGCAAGTTGTATATTCAATAGGTAGCAGTGATGAATTGAAGTGTGCAAATCAAGTTGTAGATCCTATATGCACTGAGACAGTGGTGTGATGCAGATCAAATCAAATAGATTTTGAAGTTTGATTTATGAAGGTCCACACAAAATTGATTTATTATCTCTTGTTTGTAATTGAGGTTAGTGCCACATTATTTGATTTGTTTCTTAGTTATTTGAATTAGGGATTGGTTGCTCTCATGGGTTGGTGCTTGCAAATGTAATATGAGATTGATGTCTTCATATAATTTTTTAACTCATGTAGGTTGGTGCCTACAAAATATTGTAAGTTCTTCCTTATCTTTGTGAGGCCTCCATATTTGGAATTAGATCAAGCCACTATTCTCATCATGGTTTTTCCCTTCTAGGTTTCTATATATATCTAATATTATTATGTGCTAATCTGTGATTGTGTTTATCATTTTCATAGCTACTTTGATATTAAAGTAAGATCTAGTAATGATCCTAATGATGAATTGGATTTGAAATTTATTTTTGGCATATATTGATTCACCTCCCTTTCAGTATATAAGTGTGTCTAACATGATCTACTGTGGAGTGGAGTTTTTAAAAGGATTTCCCATGTACAATTGTGTTGTGGTATATTATTTATTCTATGTTTAAATGTATTTCTATTTTTTATAATTATTAAAATGTTAAAATTTCCAATATGTTTTTCTCAAAATATTAGTGTAGGAGGTATTTCTATGTATCTTGTTTCTCTCTACAAGAATGTGTCAATAAGGATAAGCCAAATTCACTTTACCTTGATTACTTACAAAAAGGGACACCAAGGATGTGTCAAACATGATGGCTCTCCTTTGAGGTACATTTTTTTCTCTCCCACTTGTATATCCTACCAAAATACATAGTTTAGACCATTCGCTAAGGTGATGAAATCCTTAGGTAGAACCACTAAAGGGAAAAAAATTCAAGTGTTTCTAATTTCCAAGATCACCTTGCAATACATTACAAATGATTTTTTTCTTAAAAAGAATTAGAAAGTGTTTGTTTATCTCTATATCACCTTTCAACATGAGGAGAGAGAATACACACTTTAAATTCCTCACAAACATGACAAAAAATCATTCATTCTCATAAATGCATAAAAATTTATGACAAATCTAGTGATTAAGATATGGTTTTCAACAAATATTGCTACACAGAATGAGTTAGTAGTTGTAGGAATAGTCTTGTATAATATGTATACACTAAAAATGTTAGAAATTTGATTAAAAAAATAGTCTTGTATAGGTTAATTTAATGTAAGAAATATGTTAGTAATAAAAACAAAACTCCTACAAAACTTAGAAAATAATGTTGTTGGAATGGTGAAAATATTAGGGTTTCCACCATTAGATGTATGAAAACTGTTAATATTTAGACTTAGGGACCATTACATTACAAGAGGGGTAAATCTAATGGATCTAGCCACAAATCAATAAGGATAAGGGCTAAGAGTTCTATTAGATTTACTGGATTGGATTGAACTACCCTCTTTTAAGTTGCATTGTAAAAATATTGAAATTAGGGTAAATGTGTTGGAATTGATGTAAAAATGCACGAACAGTAAGCTACAATCGTCAAACCAAGCCACAAAGTTGGATATGAGAAATTTAAATGTGTTTGGATCTATTCCCAGAAGGAGCTCCTAATTTTTTACGACTGGGATAGCGGTTGCTATGATCCTCCGCACATTTTGCACTCCAATGGGGGAATGATTTGTCACTATAAATAAAGCTTATTATGAATATCACAACTCCATACCTTCTCCTAAACATAGTAGAGAAGGAAAATAGGGGTTCTCCTTAGGTCAAACCCCAGTTTTGGAATTAACCATGAAATATGATTGAATTGAAACAATGGAAATGTTCTCCTTTTGAGGGAGATGCTGAATAGTGACTGAAACACAAATACTATACCTCCTTGTGAAATTTTATTTGTCTCCACATAGAATTAGGGTTTTATGAAGTATCCAATAACATAGAAAATGTCAAGAAGGGAAAAAATTTGGGCCTAATGGTTAGTATATAAACAAAATAAAACACAAAACAATGCATTCAAACATACAAATAAACCATTATACCTTAGCTTCTACTCTTCTTTGATTGAGCTTGATGAAGTAGAGCGCGCCCACGTGCTCCACTTGATTTTATCCTTTGATGGATGATATGTGAATTTCTCTCAACTACACAACAAGATTTTATGAGGGATATTGGCTAAGAGTGATGAATGAGGGATTTGTTAAGGCATGATTTTGACACTATGAGGGTGTGATGGATGGATTTGGATTGCAAATAGACAACATGAATTGCTTAAAAGGTGGATCAAGAGATGAAATGGACAACAGAAGGATATGATGGAAGTGGATTATTTTTGTGGAAATGAGACTCCAATTTATAGATTGGAGGAGGCCAAAATGGAGGGCCAAGATTAATTTGGAATGAAGGGTTGAGATTGAAATAAAGAATGGGAGAGGATTGAGAGGACAAGGTGTGGGATTCAAGAGATTTTCCATAAAGGCATTTTTTGTCTCCACACTCCTCAAGTACATTGGAAGAATAAAAAGGAATTAAAAATTCGTTGCTGGAGGACAAAGGAATTAAAAATTCCTAAATAAGAGATCATGTGCGAAGAGTAAAGGAGAAAAGGAATTAAAAATTCCTTTGGAAGAGGGGGCATGGGGAGATTCAAATAATTTGAATTTCCTTGAAAGGATAAAAGTGGGTAGAATCTAAGGTTGGAGGATGAGATGGGTGATGGATATTGCTGAGAAGTTTGTTGGAATGATGTGTTGTCATTGATGTCAACATATGTGTATTTCAGTGTTGCAATCATATTGGATGAGTTGGTTTGGTCAATGTGTTGCAGATGAGCTGTTGTGGTTTAATGGGTTTAGAGATACTTATCTCTAGTTGATTCAATAGAATTTTCAGAGGTTCACATGATTATTTGATCTAGTATTATGGTTGATATTGAGTTGTTCATGATTTAGAGGTCCGCAAGTGAATCTTTCCATTTGACAGTCAGTTCAACATGTTTTGTTGAGGTTTGACATAATGATGATGGAGATTCTAGTAAGTGGTGATGTTGTGTTTGTTTCTATGGCGATTCACACTACTTATGGATATTTATAGATCGTGTTATAATTATTTTGATGGTCCACATTGATCCTTGTGTGCTCTATTGATTTTTTTTTTTATTTGATGGTGTTCTTCATGTTATGAGATATTCATGATAATTGTAGTGTGTTGTGAATGTTTGAGGCATGATTTTTGGAGGTGTTGTGTGTTTGTGGTATTGGTTTAGGTCTAGACTATTTCTTATCCAACATTTTTTTGGTCTGCATGAATTGTTGTAGCGTGTGAGGTTACTATTTTGTAATCTGTGTTGAGGGTTTAGCCAACCTTGAAATATAGGTTGATGATTTATATAAATATATGTAATATTCATGTTAGAGATGTATCTATGTGTGCAAATATTGATTTGATCTTTCAATAGCAGAGGAGGAGTGCGAAGAAGTGTGAAGAAGTACAACAGAGAAGAGTTTGAGTATATGTGCTTAAATAGAAATATAACCAGGCATAAGAAGATGTTATTTCATCAGTTCGTGATCCTTCAAATGTAATCCAAATCTTTTTGTAAGGCAGTGAGCCTTCCCTAGGGTTGTAGCCCTTCCTATTTTGTGATTTGACTAGTGAGCTCTATGTAGTGTGTCTAAATGCATGTGCATTCCCTATTATAATATTTACACTTACTCCTATCAGGGTATTATCTCATTGTGGGTAGGTTCCCACCATGGTTTTTCCCTTAACCGGGTTTTCTACATCAAAAATATTGGTATTATGTGTGTTATTGATGTGGTGTTGATTTATGCTTTTATTGTTTATTATTAGATCTGAGTTTAAGTTTGAGTTGTGTAGAGTTTGAGAGAAAACTGATTCACCCCTCCCTCTCAGTTTACTGCATTGTTGCAAACAATTGGTATGAGAGCTATATCCTCTGGAAGAAGCTTGCTTGACCACTTGAGGTGATTCAGGATGATAATCTTTGCTTTAAAGAAGGATAGTTCGAGATTTGATGGAACGAATTACACTCTCTGGAAGAACCTAATGGAATGTCATTTGAGATGCATAGGTGAAGACTATTGGAAGATTACTACGAATGTGTATAATGCTCCTCAAAATGGTCCTACCACTTTGAATGAGACTAAGGAAGTTGAATTCAATATTAGAGCTAAGGAAGCATTGCTGAATGCCTTGTCTAATTTTGTGATGACTAATGTGATGGATTTCCAAACTGATCATGAGATCTGGAAGAAGCTAGAAACTTTGTATGAAGGTGATAGTCATGTGAAAGTTGCTAAGTTGCAGAGATTGAAATGAAAGTATGAGATGTTCAAGATGGGAAAAGATGAGAATATTACCTCCTTTATGCAGAAATTGAATGAGTTGGCGTTGAACATCAGATGTTCTAGTGGAGTATTGGAATAATTTGAGATTGTTGCTAAGGTGCTGAGGTCCATGCCTCCTTCTTACAAGAATAAGGATGTTGCTATTGAAGAGATCAGAATTTGACAAATGCGACTAGAGACATGCTGATTGGTAAGCTTGATGCTTTTGAGTTGAGCAAATTTGGTGAAGCCCCTCCTAAATCTAAATCTGCATTCAAAGTTATTGTATCCGGGAAGTAGAAATGTGATCTAGGAGAAATTTATACAAGGGTGTCCAGATATGAGAAGGAGATGAGAGAGCTTGAAGAAGAAGAAAGAGAGATTGAAGAGATTGAAGTCCTGATTGCTAGAAGATTGTCTAAAGGTGTTGGTAAGTATGAAGGAAAGTTGCCTCTTAAATGTTTTTCATACAATAAGATAGGAAATTTTGCCTCAAGGTTTCCAAAAAGAGTCTCTAAGAAGCCATTGAAGCCGTACAAATCTAAATATCATAAGAAGTGTTATTTTTCTACTAATGAAGGTGTGACAGATGATGAGTCTAAGAAAGGAAATTTAGGAGATGAGTGGGTGCTCATTGCTCTGAAGGAAGATGATTTGGTGACTATTGATTCTACTAGTTGCATTGTTGAAGAGAAAGATTTAGCTGCTAAGGTTGAATAGAAAGATCAATGGGTTGTTGATAGTGGCTGCTTTCATCATATGACAGGTGGTAAGAATATGTTTGTGAGTATGGAATAGTATGATAGTGGTGTAGTAAGATTTGGTGATGACAAAGCTAGTATAATCCGTGGTAGAGGTTTTATTTCTCTTGATGGTAAGCATAACATTGATGATGTCTTATATGTCGAAGTTCTAAAGCATAATATTTTGAGTGTTGGACAGATGATTGATAAGGGATATGACTTGCAATTCAAGAATGGAAAATGTAAGATCTTGAGTAGCTATAGAATAGAGAATGCATCAGGTACAAAGACTAAAGGTAATATCTTTCACTTGAAGGTTGGTGGTAAAATTTGCTTGATTGCTCAGGTTGATGAAAGTTGGTTATGGCATAGAAGGATGTGTCATGTGAATTTTAACTACATGGTTAAGATAAGTTCCACTCAAGTTGTGAGAGATCTACCTAATATTGTAAAGCCTTCTAATCTGGTATGTAAGGAATGTAGGTTAGGTAAGCATACAAAAGTTTCTTTCAAAAGAAAATAGTATACTTCTATTAGAATATTGGATCTTGTGCATACTGATTTGTGTGGTCCCTCTAGAGTGAGAAGCTTGCAAGGTGATAGGTATTTCATGTTGATGATTGATGACTATTCAAGGGTGATGTGGATTAATTACTTAAGGGAGAAGTTTGAAGCATTGGAGAAGTTCAAGATTTTCATAGCTATGGTTGAGACAAAGACTGGATTGAAGCTAAAGTGTCTGAGATCTGACAGAGCTGGTGAATTCACCTCCAGTGGGTTCAATTCTTTAAGTGAAGAGCATGGGGTGAAGAGATAGTTATATGCTCTGTGGACCCCTCAACAAAATGGTGTTGTTGAAATGAAGAACAAGACAATTTAGGAAGCTGCTAGAACCATGATGATTGAAGGGAATGTTCTACATATCTATTGGAGAGAAGATGCAAGTACTATAGTGTATACCTTTAATTAAGTGCATATAAAAGGTGATACTGGTAAGACTCCTTATGAGTTATGGCTTGGTCACTTTCCTACAGTTAGATATTTCAAAAAAATTGGTAGTAAATGCTATATCAGAAGAGATGAAGATCTAGGGAAATTTGATGCTAGAAGTGATGAAGGAATCTTTCTTGGTTATTTTGTTGGAATCAATGAATACTGAGAGGGGGGCTGAATCAATGTTCTGCTATTTACAAACTTATTAAACTGAATATTAAACCACCAGATGTATAAGAATGAAAGTAAAGTGCAAGAACATAAACCAATCAGCCACAAAACCATAACACCAAGATTTTTACGTGGAAACCCGGAAAGGGAAAAACCACAGTGGGATTTGAGCCCACAATATTATTATACTTTGATCAAGAGTATGATAATATTATGAAAAGGAGGAATGCACTTGCATTTAGTCTCATTGCGTAGGGATCACTACTCAAATACATAAAAGGGAAACAACCCGGAGAACTCACTATCCTACAATTAATTACAAATGATTACAATAATGAATGAACTAAATAATAGAATATACTAATGCCAAGAAGCAGTTCCGATTAGGCTCAATTTGACTTATGCAATTGTTTTGTCTCTCTGCTATATTTTCCTACTTTGTCATATACGAAAGCACTAAAATCTTCAATCACATTCACCAAACTTCACACATTTACTCATATAGACTTCACACACTCATATCTTCATCCAAAATTCTCAACAAATTAATCTTATATATTTTCATTAAAAAACAAATCATCTCTCATGTTGGCTTCCAAAAACCACATGACACACAATATGAAACATATAACTATTGAGTCGGCTCAAACCATCCACAAATCCATATGCAGACCTAAACAATATGATAAAAAAATTCACATACGTCGACCCAAACTCCTCGAACATGAAACCAATCACCGAAATCATCCCAAATATTTCGGACCACACTTTACACCAAAAATAGCTTTGTTGTTCCTGGATTACCAGATACTGGACCTTAAATCTTACTCATGAATCAACACCAGTTACCAGGATTAAAGAATAAGCTGCCTCGAACCTCAAATTGTCTACCTATATTACCGCAACCAAAGTAACACAACCAAAATCAAGATTTACACACTTAACTCATAGTCTACCGGTTACTATATTCCACCTTCCAGACTTATGACAAATGTGTAGTACCCCTACTCGTTTGAACTCATTAGACTCATATTTTATTATTTTTTAATTTCAATGGATACATTACCATTATGTGTTATTCAGACTTATATGACATTATTTCATGCTTTATCTGGATATGAGATACATAATTTATTTGCAGTATTTCAGTACTTGTGATTTATGACATTTTATGGATAATTGCTATGTACTGACATTTTAATTATCTATGCAATGTGTAATTATATGTTGTGTGTTTGTGAGTGTATTGGATGCAAGGGGACGATTTTCCTTCACTCATTTTGGTGAGACAAAGAACGTCATGATTCTCCTTCATCGGTGTGTATATCGTGTTTTCTATATTGTATATATGCATGTGTGGTTCGGTGATGCAGGATATTGCAGGTACAAGTACCGGGTAGGTACGGGGTATCATCTCCACCTGGCTTCACAGGTCTGAGTGTGCTTTATATTTTCTGGTGGAAGTGGAGGAGATAGTAGTCGACCCTATTTTATTCAGTTAAACTCGTGTGAGTGTCGTCTGTTGGTCGTCCTATCAGTTTGTTCAGCCTTCGTATTTTGTCGTTTGATCTTTTATGAGTATTTGCTTGAGGTTTGTTCAGTTGTGTGTTTAGTGGTTTTAATTAATTAATTAAATTTATAGATTTATCTCATAGTTGGTATTCTTGGGAATTATGTATTTTATGCATTGAGATTATAAATTTAGTTAATTAAAAAGAACTTATTAAATTAAGTTGCAAGCTGCATGATATTAGAAATATATTTTATTTAAATTTTAGTGGAAAAATAAATTAGATTAGTTGCATTTATTGTTTCCTTGAATTTTAAATAAATAAAAGAATAAATGAATAAATGAATAAAAGAATAAAAGAATTCATTAGAATTATAGTATTGCTTTAATTTCTTTATTTAGAAAATTAATTAATTTGCATGAGAAAAGAAAAGAAAGAAAAATGATTTTTAAATATTGCATGTTAACTTATCCTTTGTTAGAAAATTAGAGAAGAAAATAAAATTGCTTTTATTACTAAATTTAGGCTTTTGGGAAAAAGATATTCAACCTAGAATTTTAGTTTAAAAGGGGAATAGGTCTTTATTTTAGGGGACACAGGAAACAGGTCAAGGATTTAGGTGACGAGAAATTTATTTGGAAGCTTGTTGAAGGATAGGTTCTCTTCTACAAATTTCTTCCAGGAAAGCTATACTAGGTTGGGTGGCTTCTTTTGATTGTTTAAAGCAAATATTTCTATTTCTTCTATCTTTTTGAACGATGTGTGTGTTGACATGTTTGTCAAATCGAAAATCCTATCTGATTATTTCTTGTTCTTGGCTAAGTCCATTCCTGAAGTGAATTTCTAGTTTATGGAAAGAAGTTATTTCCTAGGTGTTTGTAGATTAAATTTTGAGAAAATTGGGAAAAGTTATTATGGCAAATTTTGCCAAGATTTTTATTGTGCATGGAAATTGCAAGATTGGTAGAAAACGGGTTTTTATCAGAGAAAATATTCCATTTTGTTGAGTTTAGTTTTGATATTTGGCTATGGATGTTCTGTAAATATTTGTGTAATCTCTAGGTAATTATTTAATTACTATGGTAATAGATCTAATTTTAATTAAATTTATTTGGGTTTTATAAGTTATGGGGAAAATTATTTTATTTAAATTTTTCTGGAAAACAAAAAATTATTTTTAATTAAATTCTGGAAAATAATTTTTATCGAATAAGGAAATTCATTGTAAGTTTTGTGCTATTGAAAACTTTAAAAATAAAAATAAAAATAAAGTCGGTAGCCACTACCGACGGTAGTACGGCTACCGTATGGTAGCAGTACTACCGACGGTAGTATGCTACCTGCGGTAGAAATGCTACCGTACGTAGCATGGGCTACCGTGCATAGCATGGGTCATAAGAAAATTTATTCCCTGGGTTTTCTCGTGCAAACCGAAATTTGATATTTCGGATTTCTGTGCAGGGTTGTTAAAAGTTGATTTTTAAATTATATATATATATATATATATATATATATATATATATATTCATATATAGGTTTATTTTATTATGGGTATTATATTACTTTAGTATTATTTTAATACTGTGAAAATTAATTTATGAGTTGACATATATATATTTTGTAATATAATTATAAGTATATTATATATATACGATGTATATATAGGTATTCATATAATTATATTATATATATAATTAATTTAGAGTTTGGGTGTTTTTAGAAAAGCTTGTAATTGTTAGATTTTATATTTATGTTTGGAAATACATTAGGAGATTAATTTTTATGTGATTGATTTAACCTTATTGGACAAATGGAAAAATTGAATTATTTGTATTAATATAGTTGTATTTTCTTATTTTCTAGAAAATCTTTAATTGCAAGTTATTTATGCTTTTGGTTGTTTTAAGAAAAGATTGCCTATATTAGGGTCTTGTGTTAATGGTATTTGTAGTCAAGCTTAATTTCGTTGCAATTCTCATTGGGTTGTCATTGTGTCATATGTTATTATATCTCCTTGGACAGGGGTTGTTGTGTAACCTTGTTGATTTGAGCCATTGTGTGTTTTGTTCTAAATGGTCAATCTTGGGTTAGTGATTGTGTATCCTTCACCTATGGTTTGTCAGGATTAGTTATGGCTGTTTGTTTTGCCATACAATTCTCATAGAGAGACCTTTATTTTTAGTGTCCTATGAGAGAGAGTGGCTTTCAAGCGGGGGTTATGCCCGAAGTGGATGGCAGGATAGCCCCTCGAAAGTTAGTTAAAAAGTGATAACCTAATAATTGATTTGGGGGTGGGTAGAATAAATATTAATTAAGATAATGTACCTCGTGCATAGGTGAGTGCTAGTACAAGGCTCATAATGTTACGAGAAGGCCTGGAATGGCAAACTTACCACCTTGTCTTCACAAAAAGATTGGTAGGGTTTGCGTGCGACTTAGATGGAGCCAGAGGTTCGGGAGAGGTTACCAAGATAACCCAGGATGGGGGTCGGGACCTATGGAGGCCTACCATGGTAACCACTGTAAGCCATGCAATGACACTCTCTCCTTAGAGTCACTAGTGTTTGTGAGTTGAGTCACATGGATATTTGTGGAGTCATGTAGTTCTTTGGTACTTGTCTTATTTTGCTTGCTTGAGGGTTTTCTACTATCTCCTAGCACGGTGGGGTGGTTCCATTTCGGGATCACATGATCGGGTGGTAGTGCCACTTCCCATCGGATGTTCTGGATTGTATTTTCAGGCAATGAAAGGCTTCGTTGGTGTTTTTTGGTTCGTGGTTCGTGTACCAACTCATGTTCGTTATCCTTGTTCAGTTGAGACCTTGTGGTCGTTGTATCAAACTTTTATGTAACCTTGATATTGTAACTTTGTAATCTATGGTATTATTGGAAGCCATGTACTTATGGATATTGTAATATTATGTCAATGGAATGTATGTTAATTTTGTTGCTTTGATCTTATGTATAAATGGTTTATGGTTAAATAAATGCATTGGAATACTTTGATTCTTTCATTGTGGAATTTAGATGTATGTGTAGGTTTAAACTTAAGCATTTAATTTATCTAATTAAATGTAAAATTGGATTAACCATGGTGTTAATATAATCTACAATTAATCTTGATTGGGAACCCTTAGGAAATCATGTGTTAGTCTTTCATTGTGTTATTAAACGTGCTATTGTTATAACTAATGCACTTAATCTTTAAAAAAAAAAATTGTCACCCTTTAGTTGCCTAGTTGTGTTGTTTTCTTTTAGGGTTGCTAGTGGGGCATTACATTTGGTATCAGAGCCCATGTTTCAAAACTGGGTACTCTGGGTTTGTAGTGTGCCTTTCAGTTGACCATCTTGCTTAGGTCTTAATGTTTGTATCTCTCTTGTCTTATCCTTGTCGTAGATCTGAATCGTTTTCTCTTTTATGGTACCTAGTCATGGCTAGGAAAGCTAGGGGAGGTGGCCATACGGGTGGTCCCAAAGGAGGTAGAGGTGGAGGATGGGGCCATGGTTCTGACCATCATAGTCCTTCACCACCACCCACTCATGTGAGTGTTGAGCCAGAACAGTCAGTTCATCAGGAGCCGGAACAGTTTGTTCATCTGGATTCTCAGCATGCAGGAGAGCAGGCTCTCGAAAGGGAAGAGCTGAGACAGATGTTTCAGGAGGTTCTAGATAGGTTAGGCCAAAGGCCTGAGTTTGAGCAGCCTATTCATGCTTAGGTTGAGGAGCCACATTAGCAGGTTCCATAGGAGAGAGAGAGGGAGAGATCACCCAGGAGGAGGGAGATTCCAGTTGACCAAGATCCACCTTCTTTGGGTCACATAAAGGACTTGATGAGGTCCAACCCTCCTTACTTTGATGGTATGGGTACTGGTCTTGAGGCAGAGACCTGGCTTATCGGTTTGGACCAGTGTTTTGCTATGTTCCCATATAGTAGTAACACCAAGTTGAGATGTGCTATTATGCATCTCAATAGTTTTTCTTCGATCTGGTGGAAATTAGAAGAGGAGA
Source organism: Cryptomeria japonica (assembly GCF_030272615.1). NCBI lineage: Eukaryota > Viridiplantae > Streptophyta > Pinopsida > Cupressales > Cupressaceae > Cryptomeria > Cryptomeria japonica. The sequence continues at coordinate 236,132,295 of NC_081407.1, read as the reverse complement.
AGATCGGTGTATGCATTAACACTGTAACATGGGAGCTATTTCTGGAGAGATTCAGGGCACGATTTCTCTCACCCTAGTGGAGGCAGAGGGCAGATGAGTTCTATGCCTTGCGTCAGTATGGTATGACAGTAGACTAGTATGAGCACAGGTCCTATGAGCTCAAATAGTATGTCGGGATTGGTAATGATGAGGCTATGCTTTTTCAACACTTATCGAGAGGTTTGAATGATTGCATCAGTGAAGGAGGGAGGGTGTTTGAGCCACCTTCAGTTGAGATAGTCATGGTGAAAGCCGGATTGGTTGAGCAAAACCTTAGTCGTGCACTTGGTGGTCAGATAGGTGTGCAGATAGGGAGTGCACCTTCCAGTGGGAATAAAACTCGGGGAAATCAGTCCCAGTCAGTTGTACCATTTAGGACTCCTTAGGCACCTGCTAAGGGTGGACGGCAGCAGCAGCAACCATTGAAACTAAAATAGTTCCAGGGCCAGCAAGGTGGCAACTCTCAATATAAGAAGAACAGGAACTGGCAGAAGGGCAAACAAGGCCCTACAAGGCATTCCTCACAGAGTGCATCTCACGCCCCTAGTTAGGGAAGTTTCCGATAGTCTAGTGGGCCGATGGGTAATAGAGGAGCTTTCTTCTCTTGTGGTTAGTTTGGTCACAGAGCCGTGCAGTGCCCTCAGCATTTCCACAATTTAGGTAGTTAGAGGCCAGCAACATCAAAGCCTACAGTGGGAGATGCAGGGAGATCCCATAGAGTGTTTGCAGCGGTGGATGACCACCAAGATGATCATCAAGGGATAGTTATTGAGGCAGCAAGTATGTTGCATGGAATCCCTATCTTTGTACTTTTTGATTCTAGTGCTTCAGATTCTTTCATTTCTTCATCCATTGTGGAGTGGTGCAGACTTGTGTCTGCTAAGCAGACAGATAGGTGGCAAGTAGAGTTGGCTACAGGTGTTCGTGTCTCTATAGATGCCTTTATTCCCAGTTGTGAGCTAGACGTAGGAACCATAGTTACCTCAGTTGACCTTCGAGTCATTCCTTTGGGTTCTTATGGAGTTGTGTTGGGGATGGATTGGCTATCATCTCACAGTGCTCATGTAGATTGTCACAAGAAGATAGTGGAGTGTTTAGATGTTCTTAGCAGAGAAGTGGAGATTGTTGGAGTTTAGAGACCGATATCCCTACATATGATTTCCTCTATGCAACTTAAGTGGTGCATGCGTAGAGGGTGTCATCTTTTTGCAATTACTCTTGAGGATGTGGATGAGTTAGAGAGTCGACAAATCACTCTTGATAGTCATCGAATTCTTTGAGAGTATGCTGATGTGTTTCTATTAGATATTCCTAGTATGCCTCCGAAGTGAGACATAGACTTTCACGTTGATTTGGTTCCTGGTACAGAACCTATTTCGAGAGCTCCATATCGGATGACTACTTAGGAGTTGAGTGAGTTGAAGTTGTAGATAGAAAAATTGTTGGCCAAGGGATTTATTCGTCATAGTGTTTCTCCTTGGGGTGCGCCTGTTATCTTCGTTAAGAAGAAGGATGGTTTTCTTTGGTTATGAATTGATTACCGACAGTTGAATAAGGTAACCATCTAGAATCGATACCCATTGCCTTGTATAGATGACCTTTTTGATCAAGTTAAGGGAGCCAAGGTGTTCTCTAAGATTGACCTAAAATCTGGATACCATCAATTGTGCATTCAGGATGCAGACATTCATAAGACATCATTTTGTACTCATTATGGTCACTATGAGTGCACAATGGTGCCATTTGGGTTGACGAACATGCCTTTAGTTTTCATGAGCCTCATGAATGGGGTTTTGTGCACCTACCTTGATCTTTTTGTCATTGTATTCTTGGATGACATTCTGATTTATTTTAGATCTATGGAAGAGTATGAGGGTCACTTACGTCAAGTGTTGCAGTGCTTGAGGGAGAATCAGATTTATGCCAATTTAGTGAAGTGTGACTTCTTCCAGTCTGAGGTGAGCTATCTTGGTCATGTGGTTTCAGAACAAGGTATTTAGAGTGTCAGAGGGTGAAGGCAGAGCATCAACACCTGACATGGCTTTTACAACCTAATTTGGTACCGAATTGGAAATGGGATATCATTTCCATGGATTTCATTGTTGGTTTGCTTGTCTCTTCATGTCGTCATGATGCTATCATGGTCATTTTTGATAGATTGACTAAGGTTTCTCATTTTGTTCCTATTCGAGCTTCCTATACGGCAGCAGTGGTGGCACGAGTCTTCTTGGAAGATGTAGTGAGATTGCATGGGATTCTGAGGTGGATCATCTCTGATAGAGATCTTGTCTTTACCTTAGCATTATGGACCTCACTTTAGCATGCTTTGGGGACTCAGTTGAACTTTAGTTCATCTTATCACCCAGAGATAGATGGTTAGACCGAGCGGGTGAATTATGTGTTAGAGGACATGCTTCACATGTATGTGATGGACCAGCAGTCACGCTGGGAGGACTATATCTATCTAGTGGAGTTTTCTTATAATATTGGATATCATAGCTCTATATGTATGTCTCCCTTTCAAGCACTGTATGGTCATCCTTGCCACACTCATTTGAGTTGGGATTGGCTAGAGGATAGGGTGCTCGTAGGACCGGATATTATTCGAGAGATGGAGCAATAGGTTGAGTGGATTCATGAGCATTTGGTAGCTGCACAGGATAGGCAGAAGAAGTAGGCAAATGCTCACAGGATAGATCATCAGTTTTCTATTGGCGATTGTGTGTTTTTGAGAATGCATCCATGGAAGATTCTGATCCGTTATGGAAAGGGTTCTAAGTTGGTGCCTCGGTTTGTTGGACCTTTTGAGATCCTTGAGAGGATAGGACCTTCTGCCTACCGTCTAGCCTTGCCACCAAGTCTATCCCGCATCCACGATGTCTTTCATTTTTCAGTTCTTCGACCTTATCATCCTGATGTGACACATGTTTTTGATTAGAACTCTTTGTAGGTCGAGGACGAGCAGCTTTCCATGGAGCCCGTGCACATTCTTCAACATCGAGATTTGATCCTAAGGGATCACACCATCGACCAGGTAAGGGTCCTATGGGACCCAAATGATAAGACCTCAGCGACTTGAAAGGATGCAACAAAGATGAGAGAGCTGCATTCTTATTTGTTTTAGGCTTCCAGGAGTAAGCCTAGATTTGGGGGGAAGAATGTAGTTACCCTACTCGTTTGAACTCATTAGACTCATATTTTATTATTGTTTACTTTCAGTGGATACATTACCATGATATGTTATTCAGACTTATATGACATTATTTCATGCTTTATCTAGATATGAGATGCATAATTTATTCGCAATATTTCAGTTCTTGTGATATATGGCATTTTATGGATTATTGCTATGTATTCACATTTTACTTTATCTATGCAATGTGTAATTATATGTCGTGTTTCTGCAAGTGTATTGGATGCAAGGGGATGATTTTCCTTCACTCATTTTGGTGAGACAGGGAACACCTCGATTCTCCTTCATCGGTGTGTATGTCGTGTTTTCTATATTGTATATATGCATGTGTGGTTCGGTGATGTAGGATATTGTAGGTACAAGTACCGGGTAGGTACGAGGTATCGTCTCTACCTAGCTTCAAAGGTCTGAGCATGCCTTATATTTTTTGATGGAAGTGGAGGAGATAGTAGTTGACCCTATTTTATTTAGTTACACTCATGTGAGTGTCGTCAGTTGGTCGTCCTGTCAGTTTGTTCGACCTTCGTATTTTGTGGTTTGATCTTTTATGAGTATTTGCTTGAGGTTTGTTCAGTTGTGTGTTTAGTGGTTTTAATTAATTAATTAAATTTATGGATTTATCTCATAGTTGGTATTCTTGGGAATTATGTATTTTATGCATTGAGATTATAAATTTAGTTAATTAAAAAGAACTTATGAAATTAAGTTGCAAGTTGCATGATATTAGAAATATATTTTATTTAAATTTTAGTGGAAAAATAAATTAGATTAGTTGCATTTATTGTTTCCTAGAATTTTAAATAAATAAAAGAATAAAAGAATAAATAAATGAATAAAAGAATTCATTAGAATTATAGTATTGCTTTAATTTCTTTATTTAGAAAATTAATTAATTTGCATGAGAAAAGAAAAGAAAGAAAAATGATTTTTAATTATTGCATGTTAACTTATCCTTTGTTAGAAAATTAGAAAAGAAAAGAAAATTGCTTTTATTACTAAATTTAGGCTTTTGGGAAAAAGATATTCAACCTAGAATTTTAGTTTAAAAGGGGAATATGTCTTTATTTTAGGGGGACACGAGAAACAGGTCAAGGATTTAGGTGAACAGAAATTTATTTGGAAGCTTGTTGAAGGATTGGCTTTCTTCTACAAATTTCTTCCAGGAAAGCTATACCAGGTTGGGTGGCTTCTTTTGATTGTTTAAAGAAAATATTTCTATTTCTTCTATCTTTCTAAATGATGTGTGTTAAGATGTTTGTCAAATTGAAAATCCAGTCTGATTATCTCTTGTTCTTGGCTAAGTCCATTCCTGAAGTGAATTTCTAGTTTATGGAAAGAAGTTATTTCCTCGGTGTTTGTAGATTAAATTTTGAGAAAATTGGGAAAAGTTATTATGGCAAGTTTTGCCAAGATTTTTATTGTGCATGGAAATTGCAAGATTGGTAGAAAACGGGTTTTTATCAAAGAAAATATTCCCTTTTGTTGAGTTTAGTTTTGATATTTGGCTATGGATGTTCTGTAAATATTTGTGTAATCTCTAGGTAATTATTTAATTACTATGGTAATAGATCTAATTTTAATTAAATTTATTTGGGTTTTATAAGTTATGGGGAAAATTATTGTATTTAAATTTTTTTGGAAAAAAAGTTGTTTTTAATTAAATTCTAGAAAATAATTTTTATTGAATAAGGAAATTCATTGTAAGTTTTGTGTTATTGAAAACTTTAAAAAAATAAAAAATAAAAAATAAAAGTCGGTAGCCACTACCGACGATAGTACGACTACCATACGATAGCAGTACTACCGACGGTAGTATGCTACCAATGATAGAATCTGCTACCTACAATAGCAGCGCTACCGTGCCGTAGCACATGCTACCATGTGGTAGCAGTGCTACCAGCGGTAGCATGTGCTACCGTGCGTAGCATGGGTCATAACAAAATTTCTTCCCTGGATTTTCTCGTGTAGACCGAAATTTGATATTTCGGATTTTCGTGCATGGTTGTTAAAAGTTGATTTTTAAATTAAATTATTATATATGATATATATATATAGGTTTATTTTATTATGGGTATTATATTACTTTAGTATTATTTTAATACTGTGAAAATTAATTTATGAGTTGACATATATATTTTTTGTAATATAATTATAAGTATATTATATATATAAGATGTATATATAGCTATTCATATAATTATATTATATATATAATTAATTTAGAGTTTGGGTGTTTTCAGAAAAGCTTGTAATTGTTAGATTTTATATTTATGTTTGGAAATATATTAGGAGATTAATTTTTATGTGATTGATTTAACCTTATTGGACAAATGGAAAAATTGATTTATTTGTATTAATATAGTTGTATTTTCTTATTTTCTAGAAAATCTTTAATTGCAAGTTATTTATGTTTTTGGTTGTTTTAAGAAAAGATTGCCTGTATTAGGGTCTTGTGTTAATGGTATTTGTAGTCAAGCTTAATTTCGTTACAATTTTGGTTGGGTTGTCATTGTGTCATATATTATTATATCTCCTTGGACAGGTGTTGTTGTGTAACCTTGTTGATTTGAGCCATTGTGTGTTTTGTTCCAAATGGTCAATCCTGGGTTAGTGATTGTATTCTTCACCCGTGGTTTGTCAAGATTAGTTATGGCTGTTTGTTTAACCATAGAATTCTTGTAGAGAGACCTTTCATGTTAGTGTCCTATGAGAGAGTGTGTATTTCAAGTGGGGGTCATGCTCGAAGTGGATGGCAGGATGACCCCTCGAAAGTTAGTTAAAAAGTGATAACCTAATAATTGATTAGGGGGTGGGTAGAATAAATATTAATTAAGATAATGTACCTTGTGCATAGGTCAATGCTAGTACAGGGTTCATAATGTTGCGAGAAGGCCTGGAATGACAAACTTACCACCTTGTCTTCACGAAAGGATTGGTAGGGTCTACATTAGACTTAGATGGAGCCAGAGGTTTGAGAAAGGTTACCAGGATAACCCAGGACAGGGGTCGGGACCTATGGAGGCCTACCATGGTAACCACCGTAAGCCATGCAATGACACTTTCTCCTTAGAGTCACTAGTGTTTGTGAGTTGAGTCACATGGATATTTGCAGAGTCATGTAGTTCTTTGGTACTTGTCTTATTTTGCTTGCTTGAAGGTTTTCTACTATCTCCTAGCATGGTGGGGTGGTTCCATTTCAGGATCACATGGTCAAGTGGTAGTACCACTTCCCATCGGATGTTTTGAATTGTATCTTCAGGAAAGGAAAGGCTTTTCTAGTGTTTCTTGGTTCATGGTTCATGTACCAGCTCATGTTTGTGATCCTTGTTCAGTTGAGACCTTGTGGTTGTTGTATCAAACTTTTATGTAACCTTGATATTGTAACTTTGTAATCCGTGGTATTATTGGAAGCCATGTACTTATGGATATTGTAATATTATGTGAGTGGAATGTATGTTAATTCTATTGCTTTGATCTTATGTATAAATGGTTTATGGATAAATAAATGCATTTGAATACTTTGATTCTTTCATTGTGGAATTTAGATGTATATGTAGGTTTAAACTTAAGCATTTAATTTATCTAATTAAATGGATAACTGGATTAACCATGGGTTAACATAATCTATGATTAATCTTTGTTGGTAACCTTGAGGAAATCATGTGTTAGTCTTTCATCGTGTTATTAAACATGCTATTGTTATAACTAATGCACTTAATCTTTAAAAAAAAATGATTTCACCCTTTAGTTGCCTAGTTGTGCTGTTTTCCTTTAGGGTTCCTGGCGGGGTATTATAAAATGAATAATGCAACTTTCGGTAAGTCAAATCTACACAACCGAATATGATATCTGAACTGAGTTGCCATCAATGACAACTCCTAGTCATTTCTCATGCATCAACTTCCACTAGAATAGTGTCTCTTTCCAACAAGATAGATAATGATAACATCTTGATTGTTGAAGTTTTTGTTGATGACATTATTTTGTGTGGAAGTGATGGTTTGTGCAAGAAGTTTATTGATGATATGCTTTATGAGTTTGAGATGAAATTCTTTTGGGATTGCAAATTACTCAGTTGGATAAAGGTATCTTTATATCTCAGTCTAAATATGTGAAGGAATTGGTGAAGAAGTTTGGTTTGGATGATGCAAAGCCTGTTGGTACACCTTTAGTGACCGAATGTAAGTTGACAAAGGATGATGATTCTTCAAAAGAAAATCAGACTAGGTACAAATCTATGATCATTTGATGAAGAATAAATATGTTTATCAACTAGAAATGCAATAATTTTTACATGTTTTACATATTGCAAGTGAAACACCACAAGGCTATGTGGTGCAATGGTCATAAATTTCGTATCAAAAAATTGGATGACACGAAGAAAACTTGTGATTCTGGGATAACTACAGTATTTTTGGTGACTAACGTTTCATCTAGAAGAGACATACATCCTCATGTTTCAAAGAATCGATACTATGGGATTTTGGATGATATACTTGAGTGTGACTTTAGGTCCTTCAAATTAGTTCTCTTCGTTGTCCAATGGTATAGGCTATGGTTGAATGAAAATGATCCTGATAGAACTATTATTGAACATGATAATGGATTTACAATGGTTAATACAAGGTTGTTTGAGTGATCTAAAAATGAGCCCTATGTTCTTCTAAGCCAATGTGAGAAGGTATTTTACTCAGAGGTTCTACATAAACCAGGTTGGTCATTTGTTGTTAGATGTGATCCTAGAGGAAGGCTGGTAAAGTATAAATAAGAACTAGAAGATGATGTAGATGATGATCAGGATCAACAATTAGTTGATGATGTTCCTGACAAAGATGTCGAAGAAGAGGAACAAGATCACAATGATGTAGGAGTTAATGTTCATGATGATGATGATGATGATGATGATGATGATGATGATGATGATGATGATGATGATGACGATGATGATTATGATGACTGAATCAGATGATATAGACAAAGAGTTGGATGAATAAGATAATCAATGACATGATTTAAATGTATGAAGTATGTGATTAGTATATTATCTATTTGATATTGATTTATTGATATTTTTTTGATGAAATATAAATTTTTGATTATGTGGGAGTACTTGTTTATAATTATGTGGGAGGACTTGTACTTTGTGATTATCTTTACATGTCAAGTCATTTATACTTTTACATTACAAATATTTGCATCATGTTGTGTTCCCTACTTAAATATTTATGGAAAATTTAATGGATGAATCCTTTTAATGGTTTGTTATGCAATACCACAATGATTCTTATTATGATGTATGATGCACTTGATACTATTTTGTATCTATGCTCTTAATCTAATTCAAGGAGATGATTCTCTTAACCTAATCTGACTACCCTCTAGGGGGGGAATCATCCTCATTTTTATATCCTACTAGGACATATTGCCACATTTTTGCATCCCAAAAGTATCTAATTGAATGAATCCTATTGAAGCAGATCCCTAAGACATTTTTCTATTATTTTCAAAAGAATTAAATGAATCCTAATTGAAGCAAATCCCTAATGCATATAATTAACTAAATGTATCTAAAATAAACTCATCTAAGATGAATGGACAAATGTAAGAGAGAGAGAGAGAGAGAGAGAGAGAGAGAGAGAGAGAGAGAGAGAGAGAGAGAGAGAGAGAGAGAGAGAGAGAGGCAAAGAGTTAGAGATGTGAGAGAGAAAGAGAAAGAGAAAGAGAAAGGGAGGATAGGGAGAGAATGGACAAAATGGGAAGACATGTGTGTGTGTGTGTGTGTGTGTGTGAGAGAGAGAGAGAGAGAGAGAGAGAGAGAGTGAGAGAGAGAGAGAGAGAGAGAGAGAGAGAGAGAGAGAGAGTATTCATAATATCTACAAGTCATCCACAACCTAGTTTATCAATCACAATGTCTAGTCAACTAGGTCTTAAAACCCACACGTTACTCCAAGAGTGGGGACATGAAATACATGTCACCCAACCCACACTATACTTGGTCCAATGAACATCCACAAACTTTGTATAGCTCGTTTCATAGCTCAATACTCTAGTGCATTCATTTGGAACACCCTGGAACAAACTACGAACTAGTCATAGTCAACATAATGTCAACCTTAACTTTCCTTCTTGATCTCCTCCTATAAAATTTGAATAGATTTGTCTTCATGTTTATCCTTACTTATTTTTCAAACTAAAAGCCTCAAAATAACATAGTGGTAGAACGTGGTTCAAAATATTGCATCAATGTACTAATAGGTTGTGAGCAATAGACCTTTAAAAAATATCATAAATTATTTTTAATATAGAAATGTTTAATATCCCATAGGTCAATTTTGATTTTTACATATAATTACATATAGAAATGTATAATATCCCATATAATATCTGATACCTTGGCAACATTTACTTATAATTTCATATAAAAATGTTTAATATCCCATAGGTCTATTTTAATTTTTACATATAATTATAACATCCCATTTAATTATAATTACCATGCAAAGAAAAAGAAGTGTCTATGTAATTGAAATATCTCATTTATATAATTATAATATCTCATAGGTCAATTTTAATTTCTAAATACTCTGCAAAGCAAAAGACTTTGAAAAACTTCATTCCCGCAAGGCAAAGTAGAAGACCATTGGCACGCGCAGGAGGAGGAAATATTGCAAGGTGAGCATTGTTGACATTTTTTTATGTTTATGTTGTGATTGTCATTGATGGACACACACTTGCATTGAGATCCTCTTTATATGTATGAGTTAGAGCACAACCGGTATTTGTTCCAACCGGTATGTTGTATTATAGTCTTTAGACTATTGATGTTTTGCAGAATGTGTTTCTTGATCTGAAGTGGCATGTTGACCCCAAGTGGTTCATGGATCCCAAGTGGTACGAGGGATTAAAGTGGCATAACACATTTTTACCAGTCTTCATTTTTGTCAAACTGGCAACCGACATTTTGTATGAACCGGTAATACTTTGTGATGAGTTACCAACCGGCATTTTGTGATGAGTTACCATCCACCGACTGTTTGATGGTACCGACACATTAATGGTGCTTTTTTTGTCGTGGTACCAAGTATGTCCAAGTTCATTGAACCTAGGGAATTGTAATGTCATCCTATTGGACCGACATGAAATTAGATTCCTTTATAAGGACATCATGTCTAGGGTTTTAGGTTGTTGTTAGGGTTTAAGGTGATTGAGGTGTTGGAGAGAATATGAATGTGTAGAAAACTGAAGTAATGCTGGAGTGCATTAGGAACGAGCTACAAAGGATCTAACCAAGCAGTCTGTGCAACTAGCTAGATCAAACACTTGCTGATTCCTCACATCTTTGACAAGTCTGCAGCCCTTAACCGGGTAGGCCCAAAAGCCATTTCTAAATCCTCTAACAAGGTGGTTCACTTCTGTGGATCTTAAATCCTCTAGCAAGGTAGTCTTTAATCGGACTTATCTCCTAACAAAGATTGAGATTCCTAACAAGATCTATTCTGGTAAAGAACATTGTAAGACCTTAACCGGTCTGATTCCTATTCTACAGATAGTTACTTGTGAGTTCCATCTCACCATGGTTTTTCCCATTTGGGTTTCCACATTAAAATCTCTTGTGTTATGGTGTTTGTGCTTCTATGGGTGAATGCATTATTAGCTATTTGGTTTGCATGTTTGTTAATCGATTTGTCTGTTAAATTGTTTTACCAGTTTATTGTTAGTCTTGCAAAGTGTTTAAGTGCAAAGATTTTTGGCATACTAATTCACCCCCCCTCTTAGTATTCATCAATTGGTATTAGAGCCAACCTTTCTATAAGTTTAACCACTTGGAAAGAGATATGGGGGAATACACTTTGAGGGAACTTACCCACCGGCTCACTCAGTCTGAGAAAGCCTATGATGATCTTATGGTCAAATACAAGGCATCTCAAGCAAAAAGGAGAGAACATGCATAAAAGCTGATGGAGCTATCTGAAAATAGTTCTTCAAATGAAGCAGACATGGAAGCCCTAATTGTTGAAGTAAATAAGTTGAATGAATCAAACTCCAACCTAAGAAAGGAGTTGGAAGGATTGACTATCCGGATGTGTCAAGAGCTTGAGAACCGGAGGAAAGCTGAAGATCCGGTGAAAGAAAGAGATCATGAGATCTCCAAGCTAAAACAAGAGATGAGTGCCCTAAATGCTCAACTCCATGCAAGAAAAGTGGAAAAGGAAGACATGCAAGGAGAACTGAACACTACCATCTCTGAGAATGAGAACCTATTGGAAACAAATGCTGCTATTTCCAAAAAACTTTTTGAGTCAAAGGAAATACTTGCTAAGCTGAACAAGAGTACTGTCAAGCTAGAGCAAAAGCTCGAATCTGCCAAACCAGTCAAGAATACCAATGGACTTGGTTATGCTGGTCATGAGGAAGGTGTGACCTCTAGTACAAATACTGGAACAACAAAGAAACAACTAGCATCAAAGGATAAAGGTAAGCAAAATTTTAAACCTGTTTGTTTCAACTGTCTTAAAGAAGGACACACTGCAAATGTGTGTAGGAGTAAGGCTTACAACAATTTTCCTTATTTCCTAAATGATAAGCCTAGATCCTATAGATTTGATGGTAACTATTATGCATGCAACAAGTATGGGCATAGAGCATCTGAATGCAGGTTTGTTATGAATAACACTGGAAGATATCCTCAGAGGACCCAAGGAGTTGGTCCTGAACCTTTGTGAACTGGAATCACAACTAGTTTAATGCCTTCAATCATTAGCTAAGAAGCAGTGGTTATCAAGCAACAACCGGATGGAGAGAAAATTGTATGATCTGTCATGGTCATGGTCACACTGCTGCAACATGCAGAAGGAAGAATGGAAACATGAACAATGGACCTTGGAGAGCATCTGGATTGGTCTGCTATCACTGCAACAAACCGGGTCACATTGCCAGATTCTGTAGATCAAGAAAGAACATATCTGATGATATACCGATCACTCCAGAAGGAAACATTGATGTTGACACTGTTCAAGCAGACATGAAAAAAATTTGGAAGGAGAAACCAGTAGTGTTACAAGAGGAACTAGTTTCTACACCTAGTGTGGAAATCACAGAACCGACAAACTAAGCTTCAAAAATATTAGGGGGAGAAAACGGAAAAATGTTTCAAACCCCTAGTTTACACTAGTAAAAGACCTTAACCAGTATGTTATACTCATCGTTTGGCAGAAGACCAGAAATGGTAAAAAGGCAAATTAGGGTTTACGCCCTAATGGAGGAGCATTAATGACGGTAGGTGAGGAATATGTTTAAAAGCATCTTTCAAATCATTTCTCACTATCAATTTTTGAGCAAAGAAAAGTTTTTCAAAGAGCAGAGCGACGAAAAGGCGATCTGAGTAGAGATTTTGAGAAATTGAGAAACTGCGAAGGACATTCAAATTCAAACTAGAAATGGTCAAGTGGAGAACACAAAGCGGTGATTCAACAACCGACGGAGTGTGAAGTGAAGGAGAATCAACAATCCCTAATTTCATGTGTTTTAAAAGGTATTTCTTGAGTTCTTAAGATTTCTATCATGGCTTCCGCATCTCATACCAGTTCTAGTGCATCTATCGAGTCTGCAAGTTTTATTCAATGGAAGTCTAAGTATAATGCCCTACCACAAGTTCTGACTGGTGTGATAGTAGAAGAGGGAATTTCTGACTACATAGATTGCAAGATTGAAGACCTAGGGTCTCTAGATATCCACACCCAGTTAGGTTTATTTTGTAGAAAAGATAAGAAGATCAAACCGGAGTTTAATATTTTGGAGAAGAAAAAGCTCCACAATGTTGTTTACTTCCTGGAGGATTTCATAGAGGATCATATAAGGATCATTCTGAGCAAATTCCATGGTGATAAGATGTACCTGGAGAGAACTCATGATATCACACCACAGGAAATTCATGTAGTCACCAGATTCTACAACACAGGGGAAGTGCCATCCCTGAGGACGGTAAGCAAAACTGAAATGTCCAAGCTCACCAGTTCAGTGAGTGACTCATGAGGCATGATAGTAAATTCTATCAAGGATGATCTGGTGAAGTATGCATGCATGGTGATTGGATACCAGACATTCTCAGCTAGCAGAATTAACTCTGTATCTGCTGCAATAGTAAATGCCACTTACCAGATGATAAAGGAGGATGCATCATTTGATTTGTGCACCAGTATGCAAAGACAACTCCTGTTGAATCTAAAGTCGATCAAACAGGATAATGCACTTAGGTTCAAGTTTGGACAACTACTGTTTGGGTTGTTCTTCTATTTCCAAGGCTACTTTCCAAGAGTAGGAGATGTCCAATGGTTTGGTGACCAACTGGTGACCAAGAAAATCAAGGAAAGCATTGAAGCAATTGGAACCGGCTACCCTAATGTTCTGAACAAGTATTCTGATGAGTTCAGAAGGAAAATGAGCCAAAGAGTGAGGATATCAGGTGACATTATCAAGAAATATGAAGATGATATCTACTTCACCATCCAAGTAGATAAATGCATAATGGAGGCTATTGAGCCTAGACAAGAAGAAGTGGAGCCAATGGGCTATGAGGTGATGTACGATATGCTGGAAGGGTATGCCTCTACCCTTATTGCCTCACCACTTAATCCTAAGGCAAAGAGAACTGGCACCTACCTAGAGAGGATAGCACCAGTTGAGGAACCACCAGCAATGAAAGAAAAAGAACCAGTAATAAAGAAGGCAAAGGCAGTGCCTGCAACATCATCACCGATTACTACTGCAACTCCAAAAGTGACCAAGTGGTCACCAGCCAAGAAGAAACCGAAAGTAGCACCAGCTAAAGTGTTCGAGAGAAAGAGGAAGACAAGGAATACCTCTCCCAACTTAGAAGAAACTATGTCTGAGGAAAAGCCAAAGAAAACACGTCAAGCAAAGAGGAAGACAAAGAATGAACCGACATCATCTGCACCAGTAAATATAGATATAGCTTCCTATAAACCTTTAACACATTGTCAAAGAACAATAAAGAATGTTAGGAGAAAAGTGTAAATGACTTAATTGAGTGTTTTGATGACTTTAATGATGATGAAAAGGAAGCGGTTGAAAAGGAAATAATTCAGTATTTGTGTGACCTGTCGCCCTCAGAGATTAAGTCTCAGACACCAGATTCTTTATATATGTCATTAGACAATAGATGGTGCATTTCCATAGAAAAGGAACCGGAAATTAGGGAGAAAGTTTTTGCACAATACTTTCCCGACTTGTCAAATTCTGAATTGTTTGATGTTATTGACCAAAATAAAGGACTCTTCTTCATTAGAAGAAGAAGACTCTGGCTATTAGAAGGTAGAGTTGATGATGTCAAAAAAGACACTCATCTGTATATGAGAACCATTGTTCAGACTCACAAAGTGCGTCTAGCCAACTGGCAAGCTGAAATAGAACTGGTTATATCCAAACCAGACGAAGTATTTGATGATGAAGGAAATCCAGTAGTTGAACCGATCGACACCATTGATGTTGATGCTCTGGATGTTGAGGATGTTACTCAGGAAATGCCATCTAAGGCAATAGGCTAAACAGGTTGATAAGCAAGCTGAGGATAGACAGGAAGTAGCAAAGGAAGAGGCAGAGCAGAGGAAAAAGGATGAAGAAGAGAAGTAGAAAAGGGATGAAGAAGAGAAAAAGAAGAAAGATGAAGAAGAGAGAAAGAAGAAGGATGAAGAAGAGAAGAAGAAGAAAGATGAAGAAGAGAGAAAGAAGAAGGATGAAGAAGAGAAGAAGAAGAATGATGAAGAGGAGAAGAAGAAGAAGGATAAAGAAGAGAAAAAGAAGCAAGAAGATGAAAACAAAAAGAAGGAAGAAGAAGATAAGGAACAGGAGAAGAAGAAGGAAGCAAAGAAGAAGAAGAAGGAAGAGGAAGAAAAAGAAGAGGAAAAGAGGAGAGAAGCAGAGAAAAGGAAGAAGGAAGAGGAGGATAAGGAAGCAAAGAAGAGGAGAGAAGTGGAGAAGAAGAAAGTGGAAGAGGACAAGGCAGGAGAAGCAGAGAAGAGCACCCAGATGGAGACTCCAAAGGCAAAGAGGAGTCAAGCCAAACCAGCTGATCTCTCCAGTCCTATCAATCTCCAGTCTGCAAGTGGAACGAAGCTAATGTAGAGCATCAAGGTAGCTCAAGAGTGCCTTGAAATCATTCGACGGAAGGAGCAGGATGTAATTGAAGCGACTATGGATACGCTTACTAGTTTGATACCTGGTACAAATCTTCCCAACACTGATTCATCACTAGCTAAACTCAAGCTCCTATGCACAGTAGTGGATGATTAGGTGCAGAGCCTTGAAGAGGCATTAGAGGCTAATGTCAAGAAGGAGCATAAAAAAGCTCTTAATATAGCTCTAGTGAAGAAGTTGAATGAGCTTTGGACTGAACTAAAGAAAGAACAAAAGGATTTAAGGGACGCTCTAGATGAGGGGAATCTGCTACTCAGCAAGATCTGCCAACCCCATCTATTCTATGATGGTGTGCTAGCTCAAAAGCAAAAACTTGAAATGGACTTGTAGTCCTACTTGAGTACATTCAAGCCACCTTATGATTTCTTTACATGAACTTATGGGCAAACCGTTCACCGGTTTCACATCCATTCAGCAAAAATGGAGCAAGAGATCAACACTTGGTCTAGAGATTTGCAGGAGCTACAACCGGTTCTACTCCCACAATTGCAAATTCTTCAGAAGTGCTATCTGAACCTGGATGCCTTAATAGTTACATAGGAGATGAGCACAATTGATGCCATGGAAGAACAGGTCTCCCAGATGCAGACAGAGCAAGAAGTAGCCACCTCCCTACTTGAGTCCTGGTCTTTGTTGATGAAACAATTCTTGCAGGACTTTAAATCTATTTTTGATAAGTATCATTCCTTGTTGTCATAAACTTTTATTATTTTTCAATATCAAATGAAAACAGGGTTGTTTAGTTGTACTTTGTCATTGTTGGCAAAGGGGGAGAAGAATTCTATTTGGAGAAGTATCTGGTAATCAAAATTTTGATTATATGCTCTGAATATCTCAATTTTTATGCTCTATATGCAAAAGTGTTATACATTGTATTGTTAAAGGGATAGTGTATATGCTTAGGGTGAGCAATTTTGCTAATGGCATGATTTTGTTGTAAAACACTTAGATGTCAAAATTTTTATTTTCCTAAGTGTTGCCATCAATGCCAAAGGAGGAGATTGTTGGGATTTTTTATGTTTATGTTGTGATTTTCATTGATGGACACACACTTGCATTGAGATCCTCTTTATATGTATGAGTTAGAGCACAACCGGTATTTGTTTCAACTGGTATGTTGTATTATAGTCTTTAGACTATTGATGTTTTGCAGAATGTGTTTCCCAGTCTGAATCGGCATGTTGACCCCAAGAAATTCATGTATCCCAAGCGATACGAGGGATTACAGCGGCATAACACATTTTTACCAGTCTTCATTTTTGTCAAACTGACAACCGACATTTTGTATGAACTGGTAATACTCTGTGATGAGTTACCAACCAACATTTTGTGATTAGTTACCATCCATTGATTGTTTGACAGTGCCGACACATTAACAGTGCTTTTTGTGTCATGGTACCAAGTATGTCCAGGTTCATTGAACCTAGGAAATTGTAATGTAATCCTATTGGACCGACATGAAATCAGATTCCTTTATAAGGACATCATGTCTAGGGTTTTAGGTTGTTGATGTGGATATAGTGAAAGTTTATGTTGTTGCTAGGGTTTAAGGTGATTGAGGTGTTGGAGAGAATATGAATGTGTAGAAGACTGAAGTAATGCTGGAGTGAATTAGGAACAAGCTACCAAAGATCTAACCAAGTAGTCTATGCAACTAGCTAGATCAAACACTTGTTGATTACTCACATCTTTGACAAGTCTGTAGCCCTTAACTGGGTAGGCCCAAAAGCCTTTTGTAAATCCTCTAACAAAGTGGTTCACATCTGTGGATCTAAAATCCTCTAGCAAGGTAGTCTTTAATCAAACTTATCTCCTAACATAGATTGAGATTCCTAATAGGATCTGTTCTTGTAAAGAACATTGTAAGACCTTAACCGGTCTGGTTCCTATTCTATAGATAGTTACTTGTGAGTTCCATCTCACCATGGTTTTTCCCACTTGGGTTTCCATGTCAAAATCTCTTGTGTTATGGTGTTTGTGCTTCTGTGGGTGAATGCATTATTAGCTATTTGGTTTGCATGTTTGTTAATCGGTTTGTCTGTTAAACTATTTTATCGGTTTACTGTAGGTCTTGCAAAGTGTTTAAGTGCAAAGATTTTTGGCATACTAATTCACACCCTCCCCCCCCTTCTTAGTATTCATCAAGCATATGTGGTGAATGAAGAAATCAGCCAGAAGACTTCATTCATGCATGCCATGGTTAGAGGAGACAATCTAGTTGGATGCATTCTCAAATCCCTAGCCAAGGTTATAGGAGACACTGAAGATAATCATCACTTGGTATTTTATTTGCATGTTTAGATCTGATTACAAATTTTTGGGGGTTTATTTACACTTTTACATCTAATTGGGTTTTTCATCCAAATTGGGTTTCTTTGTTAATTACTCTGATGACACTATGACCTACAAATATTAATGGCAATCTCCTCTTTGAACCTTTTAGAGGCTTTCTCTTTGTCTTCTTAACTTTATCTCATGCTTTCTTACTACTATTGTTACTTGGTTTGTATGATTCTTTAAATATTTTTGCTAAGGATTCAACATAAATATATGTGTAATATTTTATAGCTTGCAATGTCTTCCTATTATTGTGAGGATCTGGGGTGAACCCACAATATTGGATTACACTTTTTTGCCAACTTTGACACTGCAATATTCATTTTTAGAAAAAACTTCAGATTTAGACACCTTTTACTTCTAAACCGTAAGGAATTTGTAGATGATGTGAACTAGTGATTTGTGTCATTTTGTATGTAGATTATAAAAATAGTTTTTTGATAATTTTTGGAATCAATTTTCTTCCATTTTTCTATCTCCCTCGAAAACTAGTTTTTTTTCAAAAAACAACATTTTTAAAGAGTGATACTCACTCTGTATAGCATAAATTTTTTTCTATAATAGATATGAATGTGATTCTTTTGAATTTAGTTGTTTAACATCCACATCTAGTGTTTTAAACTGGTTTTGTAACATTATCTTCAATATCTTTAATATTTCATATTTTATTAAGATTTGAAGTCGAGTTAACTGTAATTTTGACATATGTCCGTTCGATATTACATAACTTGTTGTATATGTAACGAAAATCATTTTTTTTTGGTTGGAAAGAGGAATTCAATACCTAGTGCTTAAATATTTTTCATAATTTTTTGGGTGACGTTTACTATTTTTCCATAAGCATTGACAAAGAAGTTCATGTTCTGTGAAAAACCCTACATTCATAAGAAATAAAATAAAAATATATTAATGAAATTAAATATATTAAAAATTATACTATTTGGAAAGCTTATAATAAGGGCTAAATAATTTTAAAAATAAAACTTATAAATGAATTAATTTGACCCCCCAAAAGCTAATGTAAAATTGGTTTTTTATTAGCATTTGATAGATGCAAAGGAGGTTCCATTGCAAGTATGATTTAGAAGTAGATAGGTTCTATCCAAAAAAATTTGATCTAACTCTCTTCAATTAATTACTTAAAATGGGACCTCTTAAATCTTAAATCATTATATTTTCTAAAAAATGTATGATTTCAGCAAACATCAGGATGTACGAAAAAGTGGGAACCAACACTGTGAGTTCACCCTCCGGTTAACACTAAGAGGGAGGGTGGTGAATCAGTGATAATAGTAAACTCCAATCTTTCACCAACCTACAAAATACTTCACAAAACAGTTCATAACCAGTACTGGTAGCTGATTAAACAGTCTCCAAATCATATTTACCAAAACATTACTGGTAGTAACTTAAGTATTCATCATTAAGAAAATATAATAAAGACATCAAATGAACAACTTAACAATCCATCCACAACATGAACACAAGGATTTTTCACATGGAAACCCAAATGGGAAAAACCACGATGGGAATTGGTACCCACAAAATATGCACTCTTTCAAAATGCACCCTGTTAGGAGCTTTACAACAATGCTCGGTTAAGAGCATACACTGTTAGGAGTCACTTGGTCAAGGGATTTTACAACTTATCTCTATTAGGAGCTTTAGCCTATTAGGAGTAACCTTGGTGGAGGATTTAAACCCAAATTAATGAGCCACCCGGTGAAGGGATTTACAAGATTGGGCATGTTAGGACCTATCTGGTAAAGGGATTTTAATGCTACTGCAACTATGAGGAAACAAAAAATAAATGATTTGGACTCAACACTTCATAGCTTTCTATTACAGATCCTTGTCAGCTCCAATTTGCTTCTCTCATGCAGACATCTCAATATAGTTCGGCACACACACACTTCTCTGATCACCAACACACTAAATCTTCTCAAACTTGACCTAAATAGACTTTACAATTAGGTTGGTTACATAACCCTAACCTACAATTAATCTACATCATAGATTGTATTAGATCATTACAAATAATTACAGATCATCATACAGATCATTACAACAAATTATAAGACAATTACAGTCATTGAATGATCATAACTCATCACCACACATCGATCAGATAAGTTGTCCAACCCTTAACACATTTTGCTAAGCACTTCGTTGCTTCTCGAGAAATTCAATCCTTGTACATGCCAAAACATTAATCTTATCTCTTCACACAGATTATGACACATCATCATCAACTTATGAACATGAAAAGAATCATTGCCATACCATAAAACATTATTGGTCAAAGATCTTGATATCGGTTCTCAAACCCTAGCTGATTATACAACAATCAATTACAAACATAACTTTCGGTTCTCAAAATATGACGTGGTTCATGTCATAGACTCATTATGATATCATAAGCATGCATTCCCAACCGCAATACCTGGCTCAACACGGATCACTACCGCAACCATCTCCTTCTCTGTTCCTTCTTATCGATTCACTGTCACTTGGAAGTTTTTCTTTCCAACTCAATCCAATTCAATTCATTACTAGTTATACTTAACTAGTAGACTTAGATGACATACCAATCACAAACAAACATGGACAAATATGGTTGCCATCAATAAGAACACAAATAACTGATCATCATACATCATCTCATAATTATATCATCACTAACAGTCCATCAATATATCATCACCAACAATCCTTTTATCGGTACACCATCATCTCCTTCAGTTATCCCAACACTTCCATCACTGTCCCATGTAAATCATCTCATATTTTACCTTTAACCCTCCTAACCTACCTTGTAACCTCCAATGATCATTTTTTCCTTGATTTCATTGAAAATTATATGCTTCTTTAAAGTCTCCCTCATGAAATTGAAGCATTAGTATATCTCCACTAATTGATTGGTTCATAAGATAATTCAATAAAATAGTTTTTCAAGAAAAAACTCTATATCATCTTCCTTCTTCAATTCTTCAACATCTAATTTATCTTCAAATGGATGGTCTTCAGTAGTCACCCTTTTGCTTATTATGGAGGTAGCTCAAACCAATTTTTCTAACCTCCTGCTTCTATGTCTAGCAAATAATTAGCATCAAGTACCTTTTCCACTTGACTTTTCTCTCATCATTCATAGGTTTGTGCTCTTCTTTGCTAAGTTGTCTTCTTCTTTTCCTTTTATCACAAATATGTTTTAATGCTCTTTTGGTATCATCCAAAATAACTTGCATGTAATGTTCTATAAGAAACCATAAACATTGTTCAGATATAGTGAATAAAGGTTACTGGAGAGTTACAAGGTTGGGTAAGGCAAGTGCTAGTTAAGACTATGTTCTATTTTGAAATCAATTAGACATAAGGTTACTCTTACTTTGAAAGGTACCTATGTTTTGTTTGCTCCAAGCTATCTTTTTGTACTTATATTGTTTTAACTTTTGCTTCGTGATTGCTCCTTCATAGATATTACAATTGACTATCCCACCTTATACCTTTATCCTTATTGCTAGAAGACTTCATTCGCACATGCAGGAAAGGAGATTCACAGGGTGAGAGATGGTAGTGAATGAAGAACTCGGCCCAAATTCATTGAGAGAGGGATAGTTTAGATCAATCACTTAGCTAATCAATTTACAAGTGAGAAATCACTTAGCTTCATCATATGTGCATTTCAAACATAATCAGATTTATTTGTTCCCCTTTTGCTAAACATTACCCTATCTGATCAAATAATCTAAACCTAAAACCCTAATGATGCATGTTTAAGGCCAAAATATCTAAATATGACAAATGAGAAGAAAACCTAAGGAATCCATTAAGATAGCCAAAATCACCTATTTAATAAGATAGTTGATAGAATAATATCTTATCATAAAGTATTACTAGATAGCAGAAAAAATTCTATTAGCAAAAACTCTATTACTAGATAGTAGAAAAAATATATAATCATATTACTAGAATAGCAAAATAAATTCTATTACTAGCTAATTTCTCAATGAAAATGCATAAAGTATTTTTTTCATTTTGTAATTTTAAGACAAACATATTACCATCATTTAAAAATATAACAAAGGCTTTCTCTCCCCCTATTGTAATGGCATCATGGAGCCTCATGGGCTCTAGCCATACCCTTGAGCAAGAACATTATTATAGACCTATGTAAAATCCATGGATTCTTCTCATATACCAAAAAATGAACCAAGGATAGAATAGTTGTATAGTTAGATGAATTTCAGAAATATTTCTCTTGTTCTTTCATTAATGTTTTCAATCACAATGAAAGTCTTGGATCAGACAGAGATCCAACTATTGTTAGGAATTTACTAGGAGTAGAAGCCATTTTGAAGTGATCCATGACTTTCATTGTGATTGAGTCAAGGAGTTTAACCCATGAATTGTAGGAAATATATTTATGTTGGTTATATTCATCTTGCTGATTACATAGGAAAATATTCATTTAACTTTTTAAAAGGGTAGTCACCAAATACACCAAATAGTTGTCTAACTCTGAGATCAAAGATTAGCTAACATCAAAATTTATCAGAATGAGATCCATTCATTATTAGGAACATATAGAAATGTATAATATCTCATAGGTCAATTTCAATTTCAGAGTAAAATACTTCAAATTACCTGGCCAGAAGACTTCATTCATGCATGCAGGAGAGGAGATTCAAATAGTGAGAGACGATGGTGAATGAAGAACCCGACTAGAATTCGTTGAGTGAGAGATAGAAATGTATAATATCCCATAGGTGAATTTCAATTTCAAACTAAAATACTTCAAATTACATAGGAAAGGAGAGGACTTAAAAATAATTTATTCCCGCAAAGCAAAGCAGAAGATCAAAATATTAGCTAAGTCTATGAAGTTTCTAAGATCAAAATTTATCAGAATGAGATCCATTTATTGTGAGGGATTTAGTAAAAGTGGAAGCCATTTTGATTGTTGGATCTTTGCCTGATAAATTTTGATCTCAACTACTTCATAGACTTAGCTAATCATTGATATAGACATTGAATAAAATAGAGTTTATTAGAATGAGATCCATAGGTAAATTTCAATTTCATAGTAAAATACTTCAAATTACTATGCAAAGCAAAAGACTTCAAAATTGATGCAGAGCATCCACACACAAACTCACCAATTAGGGACAAATTATCCCAACTCACCTATCTAGTAGGTTTGTTCCATCAACTAGGTTCTCTCACTCTCCTAATTCATCATAAACTTTAATTAATAGGATTCACAAACTCACACATCTACAACCACCCCAAGGCTTGATAAACACCATGTACCTCACTTCCATGACTAAACACAAGACCCAATACCTTCACACACCTCTCAAGTTATCACAACACTCGGTTGCCAAACCACATTCCATTGGCTCAACACACATCCACATTTAGGAAAATCATTATGAAACTCAAGGCCCTTGCTTGGAAACACATATGGGAATGAAAACAAGACCCTCATACACTCTCTTGACAATCAATGTTTCCCAATACTTGAACACTCAAGGTGGTTTGTGGTATAAGTAAATGAGTCTTGTAAAGGAAAATTAGGATTTAAAAATATATTATGATGTAATTGGACCTATTTGGATCCATTTTGATTCATTTGAGGTCTAGGTTTGGTCTAGGTGGGATTTTGTACAAAATTGTCAAAGTTGATAAAAAATGTTGTCATGCAAAAGTTGCATTTTGGAAGAAAATGATGTAAATTTGGTTCCAAATCAAGTTCAAGGTAGTTACAATCTATTTTGGTTGTGTATAGAATAAGATCAATTAATTCTTGTGAATCAAAGTCAAAACCCTCATTAGGGTAATCGACAACCAAATAAAATGTATTTTGAATTAGTTCCTAATTGATTGATCATACCAATGAGGAAATATTTGTATCATATTGTGTTCTTCCTTATAATATTGTTTGCAGGGTCTCAAAGAAATTTTGGCATATGCTCAAATAATGGTTTATGACTAAAAATGTGTCTCAGTCAAAATATAGCATCAAGGAGTGGTTAATGGTGAAGCTTATGCAAAGGATTCATTGAGTAAGAGGATTAGGGGAAGGAAGGAGAGAGAATAAAGGTTATTGGAGAGTTACAATATTGGATAAGGCAAGTAAACAACCCCCAAAATAAAGACCTTTGATTGTCCTACAAATGACAATGGCTACCCTTGTTGACAGGGTATAAGGAACTTATATTTGCAAGATTCATTCTTGATTGGTTGGATGAATAGTGTTGGTGGAGAAGTTTGGGTAAATTCTATCAAATTCCTAGAAGTCCCTAAGTTATTGATAAGAGTGAAGAAGTCTAAGGGTATGACCATCCTTGCATAGTGTATGACTATCCTAGAAGGTGCATCACTTCAAAATGGAAATGAAATAGTGTCCTAGAAGTCAAAGGGTATGACTGTCCTAGAAGTCTAAGGGTATGAGTGTCCTAGAAATATAAGGGTATGATTGTCCTTGCATAGTGTATGATTGTCCTAGAAGTTGCATCACTTTAAAATGACAATGAAATAGTGTCCTAGAGGTCTAAGGGTATGACTGTCCTAGAAGTCCAAGGGTATGACTGTCCTTGCATAGTGTATGATTGTCTCAATCACAATGAAATTCTTGCATCACTTCAAAATGGATTTCACTTTTACCATTTGTCTATTAACTTTTGATCTCGGTTACTTCAAAACACAAAACTTCGTTTGAGGGGAGCATAATTTGGAAATGAGAAGTGCACATCCGATTTAAATAAGAAGTGTACATCTAATTTAAATAAGAAGTGCAGACCTGATTATGAAAGTTTATGTCCCTTTCAAAGGGAGGAAATAATGAAGAGTTGCACTCTTTCAAAAGGGTGCTATTTATATTAAGAACTATTAAAAATAAAATTAATCATCTAATGAGGAAAATAATAACTAATTGAAGAATATCAATCAATTTTAGTATATTGCAATTGTGGAATATGACTTGAAAAGGTTTGTAAAATATTGAATTAACCCTACAAAACTCCTTGTCTCAATCATAATGAAATTCTTGCATCACTTCAAAATGGCTTTCACTTATACATTTCTATATGTAATTATATGGGATATTATAA
The DNA here is from genome assembly GCF_030272615.1 of Cryptomeria japonica. Classification (NCBI taxonomy): domain Eukaryota; kingdom Viridiplantae; phylum Streptophyta; class Pinopsida; order Cupressales; family Cupressaceae; genus Cryptomeria; species Cryptomeria japonica. The sequence continues at coordinate 236,107,401 of NC_081407.1, read as the reverse complement.
TTATATGTAAATGGGATATTTCAATTTCATAGACATATGTCTTTTGCTTTGCATAGTAATTATAAGTAAATGGAATATTATATGGGATATTATAATTATATATAAAAATTGATATTGAAATATCCCATTTGCATATAATTATAATATCCCATATAATATCTCATTTACTTATAATTATAATATCCCATATAATGTCCCTTTTACATATAATTATAATATCATTATATGGGATATATAATTATAATATCCCATATAATATCCCATTTACATATAATTATAATATCCCATTTACTTATAATTACTATACAAAGCAAAAGATCTTGTATTTTAAAATATCTCATTTACATATAATTATAATATCCCATATAATATCCCATTTACTTATAATTATAATATCCCATATAATATCCCATTTACTTATAATTATAATATCCCATATAATATCCCATATATTATAATTATACATTTCTACATGTAATTATATGGGATATTATAATTATATGTAAATGGGATATTTCAATTCCATAGACATATGTCTTTTGCTTTGCATAGTAATTATAAGAAAATGAGATATTATATGAGATATTATAATTATATGTAAAAATTGGAATTGACCCATGGGATATTAAACATTTATATAAGAAATTATAATTAAACATTGCCAAGGTATGGGATATTATATCGAATCTCCTCTCCTACACGTGCCAATGGTCTTCTACTTTGCCTTGCGGGAATGAAGTTTTTCAAAGTCTTTTGCTTTGCAGAGTAATTTGAAATTGAAATTGACCTATGGGATATTATAATTATATGTAAATGGGATATTTCAATTACATAGACATGACTTTTTCTTTGCATGGTAATTATAATTAAATGGGATATTATATGGAATTTATTTATAATAGCCCATATAATGCCTAACATAGGCCCCGACGAGAATGTTGTACTTGCGACGAAATTAAAATTGACCTATGGGATATTAAACACTTTCATATGAAATTATAAGTAAACATTGCCAAGGTATGAGATATTATACATTTCTATATGTAGTTATATGTAAAAATCAAAATTGACCTATGGGATATTAAACATTTCTATATGTAAATAGAGAATTTGTGATCCGAATGAACATTGCCAAGCTATGTTAAATATATGTTTTGCACTATTTGACCAATATAAGCAATGTATGAAAAGTGTGGTAACATAGAAAAGGCAGTGAACTGTCAGAAAAAAATGTCTTAAAGAAATGCGGCCTCATGATGATGGAATGCAATGATGGTGATGGAATGCCATGACAGTAAAATTACTATGGATTGTCACGGCATTCCATCACCATGAGAACACATTTCTTTGAGACATTTTTTCAAATAGTTTGTTTCCTTGTCTATGCAAGGTAGTGAACCATTTGATAAAATGCTTAAGAGAAATATGTATTTAGTTGTATGTACTTGATTCTAATCAGTAAATAAGTTACTTTTACCTACCCTTAATTGTGTATTGTGTAGTGTGATGAAATGATTGATTTTTTACAGTCCTAAAGAGTACTATTTACCATTCATTCCAATATTTGTATAAACTATGATGAATGCATATTGTAACAAGAAATAAATATAATATTTGTTGTCCACTATGTAACTTTTAGCATATGTATCATGTGACTTATGTAAATCTGATTATGATTAACCTTCTTATAAGATGCAAGCAAACATAAGATAAATGAATTACATATGCAGGAACCTGAACCCCTTTGACGAGAATCCTACACAGTCTACATAAAGGCAAGGTGATGATTATTCTCATGGATAGGCAGGTATAAGTCAATACACCCTATAGAAACCATTTACTATTTGCTTGCTTTCTCTTTACACCCATCTTGGAGTGGTTTAATAATAAGCCAGGTTTTAGCAACTATATTTTGTCAAAACTTTGATTTTTTTCTCACCTAAACCACCTTGACATCCACATGGTATAGCTCATTCCACTTTCCCGGCCCTCCTATATGCTTTAAGTGACGAGGAAGATAATTTTTCTGAGTTTTGGAAACTTCAAAATTACCAAGAAAACAAACTTGCTTAGTTTTTGAAACCTCCACATTAGCAGCAACTCTAATACAAATATCAGCAATTGAGGCCCCAGTTTGGCTTATTCGAATTTAAACCTCAACATCAACTTTAGGGCTGAATTCTCCATCAACATTACCCTTAATGATGAATTTTAGGAAAAAGCATGAGCCATTCTTATCAATCCATGCAATGGACCTTTGACAACCTTCCCTCAAATCTATTTGCAGCATTTACAAAAAATCAACAAGATATGGTGAACCATCTATTACAACTTATTGTCGTCTCTCTCCATGGAATCCTAAAATTTATTTCCTCTCACAATAACAATCAAACCTCTACCAACTATCTCTCTCATTTGATGGAGTGCAGGTACCATCAAATAGGTATTTGTGAGATGTGACTTCCTCGAGTGAGGGAAATTCAGGAAGAGAAGAGGAAAGCAAGACATAGAGTAGGTTTAAAAGAGGGAGATCAACTAGAGGTCAAAAGATTTGAAGAAAATTTCATAAATGCATGGAATTTTTTCTTGCTCAAGGGGGGTCATGTTCTTATGATGATGAGAGCATAGGCGACATTGAGGTGCCCTTGAGGTACAAACATCTACAGAAACAATAGGTACCTAAGGAACTTCCTCCAATAAACATTGATTATTGTGTTAACAAGAGGATATATCATATAGCACCATCCTCATTACATGGTTTGGGCCTATTTTCCATGGATGACATAAAGGTCTATTACAACAAAGTTGTTGAATTCATGGAGTATGTTGGACCCTGTTACAATTAGAAAAATTGGATGCAGTTGGTTCAATATACATGAAGTATGCATAGGTATGCACTGTCAGCAAATTATATACAGCTCAAAGGTAATGATCAAAGTGAAAGAGTGGCTATGTACATTGATGGAATGCCAAAAGCAACAGGGAATATTGCAAGTTTTATAAATAGTACATGACCTAGATCAACTAATAGGCAACCCAATTGCATATTTGAGGCATGTGAGGGAAACTGTGTATTCGTATGTGCGATAAAATAAATAAGTGCAGGGGAAGAGCTACTAATCGATTACAATTTGAATCACATAGATACAAACAAAGTTGTTATCACAAGGGTGGTACGTACTAGATACCATTTAAACCAACCTCTAATTAATGACTCCAATATACCATTTTATTATTGAGTTTTTTTGGTAAGTCTATTGGTTTCATTTTTCTAATGTTTTTTATATTTAATTTTTGTCACAATGTGACATTGATCTGACATATAGCACAGACCGGGATGTAGCTTTGAGCACTTCTACCTAGTAGGTAAACCTCATTGTAATTATACAAATTAGATACAAGCAAAATGTTATATTATTATGTTCTTTTATTTAGGTTTTTGGATTAATTTTTATGTTACTAATATTCTTGTCATAGATGGATGTTCGGGGAAAGGCCTCTGCAGTAGCTGAGAACATTGATACAGAGGTGGATTCACTATTATGTGATGATGACATCGCATATTCTACAAATCCTTCTCAAATGATAAGAAAGATGCAAAAAAAATTAATAATAAATCTTAAAATTATTATTCATAGTCCCTCAAACTGATGAGATAAAAGAGAGGGTAAAACAATTGATAGAGAGAGCACAAAACTTGCAAGTAAGCAGTCATGAAATCTTTAATTATAACATAAGTTCATTCATGGTTTATATCTTATACTCTTTTATGTCATGAACTAAAATATGTACATGTTTTTACAGTAATCATGAAGTTGGTGGTCATGATCAAGGTACTCCAGGTAGTTCAGGTGATGACCATGTTCTATGCATACACCAACTCATATTTTTACATGTTCATGTCCTTTCGTTAATGTGTTATTGCTCATATATTTAATGTATTGTATATTTAATGTATTATTCTTCAAGTGTTGTCCATATTCCTGTGCATACACCACCTCATCCGACCCCATCATCCACACCTATATTCCTAACTACAATGTCAGCAACATGCAACATTCAAACATCAAGTACTGCATTGACCTGTGCAGCAAGACATGTACTTGGGGATGTAGAGGCCACTAGTGGTGATATTTTAGCAGCATTTCTTGGATCTTCCCATAATACTAGTATGAGAATGTTGGTCACATTTGTGGTGACCGATGATTTTGTTCCCATAAAGATAGAGAAGGTTCTAGGTACTTTAAAATTATTATTATATATAGTCTGATTGTAATTTACTTATTGATCACTTGTTTTGGACTAATGATCCCATGATTTTTTTTGCAGGTAAAGATGTTTTTTATAAAAATCTAAATGATATTACATTGGAGATCTTTGGGTCCACCATACATGCATGGTGGAATGCCCAAAATCAACAATTAAAAGATAAACTCATAAATTGTTTGGCTGTGTTGTTTGGAAATGACAAATTCAACAAAACCAAGGTTCTTTAGAAAGTTGGCACATATCTAAAGTATGTGAGAGACCAATATATGAAACATTTAGAGAAGAACAAAAAGTACAAGCATCCCCCCATGATTCCAAAGAGGGAGTGGAAGGACATGGTTTCAGATGGAAAGGAGAAAGATGAATAGAGAAAAGGACATACACCATCGGGCGAAGGAAGGTATGTGATACTATTAACAATGTAATTATGTACTAATTACTCTTTATATTTACATAATCTAACATATTTCAAACTTTTCATAGGTTGTCCGACACATCGAAGGTAACTAAGGAAAGACTAGAAAAGCACGGGAAACACAAACTTGGCTCTAGTGGTTATATGAAAATAGTTGCACAAATTGAAAGTATCAATAAATAAAATATCAAATTGAAATAATAAATTACAATTTTTTTTTTTTAATTAAACAATAGAAGCAAAATTCATGATATTAAGCAAAAATGTAGGGCTTTGAATTAAATAGAGTGCCCACAGAAGATGACATGAAAATTGCCTTCCAACAAGGCTATGGAGTCGTGGTTGAACGCCTAAGAGAATTGAGTGGGCAAACACAAGATTTCACTGCATCCATCACAAAAGTAAATAAGATAAATGAAAAATATTTAATATTGAATACTTGAGCAATAATCTATTCGATGTTAATTTCCAACATAAAGTGACTATATTTGTTTTAAATAAGTAAGAAATGATAACAATGCACATGACATTGGAATGTAGCCTGTAGACACCTAAAAATGTCTCATTGATCATGTACTAATTATTCCTATAATTGATTAAATAATCTTTATTATTTAATTAATTTAATTAATCTATTTCTTCTAATTTCATATTCCCTCATCATCTTATTAATTATTCTATTTTCTTATTCTATCATCATTTAATCATTTTCTAAATATTAATTAAATATTTATTATTTAATTAATTGTGATTAATTCTTTAAATTAAATAATCTTTATTATTTAATTAAAGTCCATTTCTAAAATAATTAAATAGTTTCTTTAAATTATTTAATTAACTAATTGGTTCTTCTAGTTCCCCAAATTCAAATTTCGTTTAATTTCATATTTTTCTAATTTCTTCCAAATTCAATTACATGTGCATGATTTCAAAAACCAAATTGAAAATCAAAGTCAAGTTCTAAATATATTCAAATACTAAATTGAATTAAATTAAATTCAATTATTTGAATAATATCTCATGCAAAGATTAAATTGATAATCTAAAATCTAAATGCAAGCACATGCTAAATTAATTAATTCAATCAATCAATTAATTAAATCATTTATCTCTCCAATCTCTATTTTCATCTTTCAGTTAGCTTTTTCTAAATTTAGCTCTCTGTGTCATCCTCTTTATTTCCTCCAATCATTCTTTTTCTTCCTTCACTTAACTCTTTCATCAATGAGTTGACTCCATTAATCTATTCAATCTATTGAGTTTCACTCCTACAATCAATAGTTCAACTATCAATTTTCATTTGAGCTCACCTAAGTTCCACCTCTTGATCATTTTGTTCCACCTTTCAATCAGTCTCATCCAATTTTCTATAAATTGAGCATCCAATCTCCACTTTCAACAATCATGAACTTTGAATCTTTGTGTCACTTGTAGGTTACCAGTGCAATATCTGAGAGCCATCATACCATGAAGAGGAGAAGAGTAATGGAAGCAATACGTAGTCACGGAATAGGGAGTTCTTGATTTGATTATTTTGATTCTTATTTCTTAATTGTGTTATTCCATTGTATTGTTTGTTAAATTCTGATTAGGATAGGGATTCATGATTTCCCTTGTTTCTAATTGATTACTTTGTTAATTGAAGATGAATTTTGCATCCCACATTTTGGTGAACCCGATGTGAACTAACAACAATTTAACCTTTTTCTGTGTTCTATGTGATTTTTGCAGATTGTGTGGATTTTTCTTTTTTTTTTCAAGCTGCACGAATTTTGAGAAAATATTTTCTGTCACACAATCACATAGACAGAATTACGCATTTGACCCTTCGGGGTCACGCATTCATCCTGACAGAGTCACGCAATCGCCCTGTCCAGATCACACAATCGCTCTTTCTGGGTCACGCATCTGCAGGGTTAATTGTTGTTTTATTTTTCTTCTGTCTGTTATCAATTCTGTATAATTCTATCCTAAATTTGGTTAATCCAGGATCAAAATTACTTTTTACTTCAGGATTTGATTAACAAAGTTCATGGCAAGAAAAATTCAATTCAAAATTTCAGGTGCAAGAAGGACGAAACAACAAAGGAGGGAGGCCAAATGATATCAAAAATTTCTCCAGGCAAAAAAATTGATACAGGATTTAGAAGAACAATTGGCCTTAGATAGATATAATAGCCTAGTTCTGTTCTTATACAGTTAAATATGATCTAATCAATATTGAGTGGATGATGCGAGATTTGGCTAGGGCTTCACAATTGGTTTCGTAGGTTCCTGATCGGGTTTAGTTTTCTTGTGCCTTTCTAACTTTTTTTTTTTTGTTGTCTGCATTTTGTCACGCAATCGAGTTGTTAGTGCTACGCAATAGACCAGATAGTGTTACACATTCGGTCTATTAGATTTACGCATTTGCTCTATCATTGTTACACATTCAGTCTATAAGTATCACGCATTCGCTCAGGTACCATCACGCAATCGCCTGTGTCAAGTTTTGAATTTTTGTTTTTTGTTGGTTTAATTTTACTACTAATCTTCTGTTTTCAGCCTATGGTGGATTTGCAAAGAGGATTAGATTAGTAATTTTGCATGCACACCTCACACTTCAATTTTTAGTGCTTAAAATCAACAATAGTTAAAAAGGACATGCATGCATAATCTCACACTTCGTTGTTGGTGTTTAAAATGAACATGGACTAAAATTGACATGCATGTATCTCACACTTGGTTTTTGGTGCTTAAAAATCAAACAAATGGTTAAAATTGACATGTATGCCTTCATTCTTGGATTTGGTGTTTAAAATTGACATGCATATGTGGATCTAACACCTAAATTTGGGCTATAAAACAAACATGAATCAGGTTGCATTAGATTAAATCATTTTCCATTTTCTTAAGGGAAAAGAACTTTTTTGTGTCTGGGGTGGACCTACTGTTGCACTAACTGACTTTCTACCCACCATCAGGCTCTTGGGAGAAAGAAGGAAGGTGACAACGACATCCAAATTTTATTTTTGTTCTACATAGTGAGGGGTATCTTTGACTGGGGATTTCATCACCCCACAAAGGTACTTTGAATTGGGATGCATTGGGGATATCATCTCTCCCAACGTACTCTTGAGCGGGTTTTTCAAGCCGCTATATAAATATACTGGTCAGGCAGCTAGAGTGTTGAGTAAATTCGACGTATGTGGGGGCCTTCCCTACACCGATAAGCTCAACTAAAGCCTTAAGTGGCTTGCTCTGAGAATCCATCATTAGATCAGGATCCCTCAAAACCTAATACTAAGAACCAAATTAGTTGCCAAAAATCCTATGTTCAGTGGTTCCGGGAGTGTGGATCGTACCCCATAGATACCCCTCATGTACCTTACATTATGAGACAGAAATCCCTCGGTGATAAGATCCTCGGATCTTTAGGGTAAGAGAGACTGGCATGCCTGAGAAGTGTGTGCTGTGGAGTGGAGCCAATGTTGCCAGACTCTCTATCTGTCCATCTTGTTTCGGTATTTTGCTATGGGGGCCTCACTAAATGGTGTCCAATATCCAGCCTAAGATTGTATTCAGTGTCTTTTTATGTATCGTTGTGATAGACCATTATTGAGTCAGTCCCTTGGGCTAGTTCAAGCCCTATCCCACATATCTCTAAATTTTCTGAGATTGTATGAAAATTGAGTCAGTCAGCTATACACACTTACCAGCCATTGTTCTCAGATTTGGAAAACTGTAAGACATTGTCCTACACACGAACTTACCAAAAACAAAGTCCATTTTGGAACTGATTCTCAAAAATCCTTACATACTTGTGACCATAGGCAATCCCTTACATAGTCTTTTGCATAGTCCCACTTACGTCCTTATTATCATCCATAGTCTTTTGCATAGTCCCACTTACATCCTCATTATCGTCCATAGTCTTTTGCATAGTCCCACTTACGTCCTCATTATCATCATACGTCTTTTACATAGTCCCACTTACATCCTAAGTCTTTTGCATTATCATCCATATTAGTTGCATAGTCCTGCGTTAGCATATACGTCTTCATCTAGACCTCATATACGTCTAACTCTATTATCAGTTATAGGTTCATAGCATGTGCCTTCATGGGCCTCCCAGGTGATGGTTTGCTCCCCTTCGAGCAACCTAATATAGTTCCAAATGGCGGTCCATGAGAAATCATTGATGGTCTAGCTAACTTGGCTTGGGATTAAAGAAGAAGTGCACCTCAATATATGGGAGTCATATACGAGATAGATATTGAGTCTAGGATTTCCCATAAAATTGATAGAGAGATTGAAGCTGAACAACTTCATCAACAAATGGAAAGACTTGCATTAGAGAAATCTTGAAATGCTAAAAAGGTCTAACATCAAAATCCTCAATAGAGAGTCTAGTATAGTCTTGCATACCTCATATTTACGTCTACTGTCTAGTGTTACATCATCGTCTTGCATTGAACCATCCTCATATAGGCAATTTTAGATGCCCGTCACAAGATCCCAAAAAGCAAAAGGAATAATGGACCCGAACAACACACAATCTATAAACCCTACTTGGAACATGGACATGTCAACAGGTCGACACTCAAGTACACAAACAATGTCCACCTTAAATGAATTACAACAACATTTGACAAAGGAAGAAATTGAGTCCGCACAACAAGACCCTCATGTCCTCATGATCCTAGATGCACTTATACATAGTGATAGGGACAAGTATCTTTCGTTGTTAATACAAAATGGGGCAAAACTACCTGAGGATTTTGATGTCACAAAGATTTTACCACCAGGAAAAAATTTAGGTCAAGATAACAGTAAAACACCACCCTTGACACAAATACAAGCAATGACCTCTAGTCTTCCTCAAAGCGTACCTCTCCAAACAAATGTCAACACAAATGCAAACTTTCAAACAAGCGTGTCATCTTCAGCAATCAATACTAGTATACCATCACAGAGAATACTGATAATATCAAGTGTCTTAGCACCTATTCAAACGCAAGCAACAAGTGTAACCCAACCTCCAGTGGGATCCACGTATAGTCAACACAATGCAAATCTAGGTATTGCCAATACAACAAGTACAACTCAACCAAACATGGGTTCACAATCAGCTATTTCACAATACCTAGTGGAACGCATAACACACAAGGTTATAATCTTGGTACCTTCCAACAACCTCCTGTTATGCAGCCACGAATCCTTTTGTGGGACATACACAAACACAAGGTATACCTTTGACACCAACAGATATTCTGACACAACAAATACATAATTTGCAAAAACAGATGACAACCATGCAAATTGGTAATGATAAAAAGAGCTACACAATGCAGGACTTACATCCCTATCCATTTGATCACACATTATACATGCCACCTTTCCCACAACATTTTGAAATGCCCAAATTTGATAGATATCATGGGAAGAGTGATCCTAGAGACCATATCAGAGATTTTTTTACGACATGTATAGAAGTTTCCTCAGAAGATACTTATCTAATGAGACTATTTCCTAAAAGTCTGGGAGGTCTAGCTTTAGAGTGGTTTTCTCATTTACCACCAACCATCACGTCATGGGGGGAATTAGCTGAACAACTTATTACAAACTTATCACACAACATTGACACCCCGGTTACTTTGATGGACTTATGTGCTGCTAAACAATACGAAAATGAAACGTTTGCATCCTTCATACAATGATGGAGGGCTCTCTATAGGAAGTGCAAGACGGTTATCCCTGAAACAGAGCAAGTGGATATGTTCACAGAAAATTTGATCCCTAAGATTAAATATTTGTTACAAATGCAATGTCTAACCACATTTAAACAAATCACAGAAAAGGCTCTTAAATGTGAGAAGGGATTAGTAGAACAAGGTCTTATTAAGTATGGCAACACCAACAACAATGACAAATCTAAGTTTTGGTCAAAAAACAAAAATGTGACCAATGATGGTATTGTAGACACCAGAATGATAAATAGAACTCAACCCATTTTATCTTTGGGAATGAGTCAGTCAAAAAATCCACATATAGGGAATAACACAACATCAACAAATGTAAATGCTATGCAAAACGCGAACACAAGATACCCTAGGATAAACTCTCCAAGAAGAAATTACACACCTTTAGGAGAACCTATTGAGTCAGTGCTCAAAAAGTTAATATAGACAAATATGATCACTCTGCCTAAAGTAAGAGTATATGAACTAGGTCCTTTTAAACCCAAATGGTGGAATGACATTTATTTCTGTGATTATCATAGGACTAAAGGTCACAAAATGGCAAGTTGCTACAAATTGAAAAACTTGGTCCAAGATATGATAGACCAAGGGGACATCACAATTGATATTGATAAGACCTCAGCAAACATGAATCATACGATTTATAAGGATCCTTTTGTTAAGCATGACAAAGGAAAAGCTACCACATCAGGTACCCAAGATAATACGACTAACTACACAAAGGTCTCATACAACTACACTATTCATGTCATTAGCTCAGGAGATACAACAAATAATGATTCACAAAAAACACTTGCTCAGGAGGACCATCATCAAGACACTCATAGAGATGACAACCAAATTTGCATGATATCCGAAGCACCAAAGTGCGATGATGACACAAATCTTTGTCTCAGAGACTGGGGGCATGATCAACCAACTCACTCAGGTTGGTTTGAAGATGAAATCATAGAACATATTATGGATGTTAAACATATACATCAAGACTATGAAGAGGGATTTAACATAAATCTTGATAAAACAGCCTATGATACAAACAATACAATTGCTACAATCATAGTTATTCCCAGAGACAGAGACTGTGCAGTGGTTACTCACAGGTCAAAGGTAACTTTACAAGGGATACCACAAAATCAACCACCAACACTAGGGACTTACAATGTAGTCGAGAAACTTAAGAAAACTCCGGCACAGATATCATTATTTGAACTATAGCATATCTCACCTAATCATAGAGCTATACTAGACAAAGCACTTCAAGAGTCAGTAGTGGACAAAGATCTAGATGAATAGGCCTTCCAATCTATGGTAGGAAGTATGACACAAGGCACACGTATCGTATTCATAGAACAAGATATTCCTAATGATAAATTGCTTCGTAATGACCCACTACATCTTGAAGCTTATATTCATAAGAGAAGAATCAGAAGAGTACTCATAGATGGGGGAGCCGGTCTCAATATTTGTACTTTAAAGTTGGTCAAAGCACTTGGATATTCTGAACTTCACATTGATTCTTCCAAAAGGATAAATATCAAGGCTTATGATGACAAAGAACGTCCATCTAAAGGCATTGTAACATTACCTGTACAAGTAGGACCAATAACAACAGAGGTCACTTTTCAAGTCTTGGACAGAGAGCTGGGATATAATATGTTATTGGGCCGCCCATGGATTCACACCATGCAAGCAGTACCATCCACATTTCATCAGTGTGTCAAATTCCCATACAATGGTATTGAAATCACCATAAAGGGTGATCCAAATCCATTCCAACATTGCAATTATCTGAAAGATAGTGTTGAAAATCAGGTACCTATCAATCAGGCCACACCTCTCACTACACAATTGGAAACATTAAAGATCACAGAAACACAAAAAGATATGCCTACAACATCCTCCTTACAAATAAAGGATATGGGTTGTGGAGAGTACTCTATTACAAATACTTTAAATGGGAAACAATTGTCTCTTTCACCTAAGTCCTTCGGGAAACCTCACATTATAGTGCAAAAGCAAGACAACGGAAAAGAAATTGTCAGATACACAGACTCATGCTCTTTCATTAGATGGGGTGACTTACAGGAAGAATCCTTGAACGAAGATGTTAACCATTGGATATATAGAGAAGAAGATCATATGACAATACACAGAATACACACAGATCAGTATGACAATGGATTCAAAATACTCCAAAGACATGGATATGATGGTACCATAGGCCTTGGGTTACAGAAACAAGGAAGACTCAAACCTGTTGTTCCTAATGATAATCCAAGAAATCAAGGATTGGGATACAAGCATGTACAACATATCACCAAAGCAAGACAATGTACTCTTGATATACTAAATCGATCAAGAAAACCATCAGATTACATATCACAAAGGAATTTGTCGACACAGGCTCTTCCATCTTCATCTCAAACAAGCAATTAGGTACCTACATCACCAAGCACAGAATTAGATGGGGAAGACATGAGACAACTCTTGCAAGAACCTACCACTAAGTTATAAAATGATGCAACAGTATAGGCTAATGTGGCAACACATGCAGGATTACCCCCACCCCCTGAATCCCACCCATGGTTGTTTTCACTACTTCTACCACAAGAAGCAACTCAGGCTCAACCAAATGAAACAGATGAAGAAAGATTACAAAGGCTTATACCAGGCTTAAGAAGGGTCAATAATATGCAAAGAAGACCAGTCAATCTACAATAGAATCAGGGATCGGAACAAGAAGAAATAAGTGATGATAGCTCATATGATGAAACATTTATTGAAAGTGAGACAGACTCTCATGACTACGAGTTCTTATTACTCCATGATTCTACCCCACCAGAAAGTGTAATATCAAACAATCAAGTCTTCATGTTATCAGATTCTACTAAACAAGGGAATAATGATTTACCCTTAGTACATTCGCACTTGATTGATTGGGGGCAAGAAGGAAAACCAACACTGGATTGCTTTGAAAATGATGAAGCAATTTCAAAATTTCTAGGAGTTAGAGAGGGATTTCTGCAAGGTGATCATAAAGCAGGGTTTGCTATAGACCTAAATAGAACAACATACTTTGGAGAAGAAAGTACTTCTCTAGTAGAAGATAAGGATCAAACTACCCATAATGACAAAGGTGACTTGGGTAATCTTCCTATGGGAAGAGAAAGTTCAGCCTTACTTACATAGGAAACGGAAGAAGTAAACATAGCAGAAGGAGAAGTTGTACATAACATCCATCTGGCAAAATCACTAAGCAAAGAAGAAAAAGACAGATTCATTCATTTTTTCAAGCAACGACCTATCAAGTTTGCTTGGTCCTATTCAAACATGTCAGGCTTAGATTTTGAATTAGTGTTGCATCACTTACCATTGATACCAGGAGTTAAACCTTACAAGCAAAAATTGAGAAAGATGCATCCAAGTATCGCATTATTGGTTAAAATAGAATTACAAAAGTTGTTGGATGTAGGTTTTATTAGACCTATTGACTACGCGGAATGGATATCCAACTTGGTACCTGTGACTAAGCCCACAGGAGGCAACAGAATCTATACGAATTTTCAAGATCTAAATAAAGCTTGCCCTAAGGATGACTTCCCGCTACACAATATCGACATGATAGTTGACCTAATAGCTGGAAATGAGATGCTATCCTTAATGGATGGTTTTTAAGGATACAACTAGATTAAAATTGCACCAGAAGATCAACATAAAATGGCCTTTACATGCCCATGGGGAATGTACTACTGGAATGTGATGCCATTTGGTCTCAAAAACGCTAGAGCAACATATCAAAGAGCCTTGACAACATTGTTTCATGACATGATCCATAACATAATGGAAGATTATGTAGATGACATATTGGCTAAATCACAAACCAAAGAAAGTCACCTTGCGGTTCTTACATAGATATTTGATCGGTTGGAATAGTATAATGTCAGATTAAACCCAAAGAAGTGTGTGTTTGTTGTAACAGCAGGTAAACTGTTAGGGTTTATAGTATCAAATAGAGGAATTGAAATAGACCTTGCCAAGGTCAAGGCAATCATTCATATGCAACCTCCGTCAACACTTAAACAACTCAGAGGGTTACAAGGAAGATTGCAATCCATAAGGAGATTGATAGCACAGTTGACAGATAAGTGTCACCCATTCCAACATTTACTCAGGAAAGGAGTTACTTTTAAATGGACAGAACAATTCCAGCAAGCTTTTGAAGCTCTAAAAGATTATCTTTTGAACACACCAGTGTTAATATCTCCTACTCCAAGACAACCTCTATTGTTATACATATCAACAACAAACTCAACTTTGGGAGCTCTATCGGCACATCATGACAAAACTAGAAAAGAAAGAGCCATTTATTATATAAGTAGGACTCTGATCGGCTATGAGCTTAATTATACCCCCATAGAGAGAGCATGCTTAGCAGTAATTTTTGCATCCCAAAAGCTCAGACATTACATGTTGAGTCATAAGGTACAACTTATTACACGCTTTGTCCCACTCAAGTACCTATTGAGCAGAACAACATTGACCGGGCAATTCCCTAAGTGGGTTATGATCTTGAGCGAGTTTGATATAGAATACATAGACAGAAAAGTTATCAAAGGACAAATCATAGCAGATCAATTAGCAGAAGCTCCTATACAAGATACTCACCCATTGCTGATAGACTTTCCAGATGAATCCGTGTTCACACTAATCACCTCAGCAATGTGGAAGTTATACTTTGATGGGTCATATACAAGTCACAGATAGGGAGCAGGAATTGTTAGGCCCAATATGGAAAGCTAATGTACTGAGAGGGGAGGGGTGAATCAGTACTTCAAATCCTTTTATTAGCAATATATTTACTGTTATGCATAAACCAAAAACTATTGTAACATAACATAAAGTTAAAACAAATAAATAATAATCATACATGATTCACTCCATGACACATATATTTTGGTTACGCATAAACTCTTGGTTAGAGAGAAAAACTGCGGTGGGGATGGCACCCACAACTTCACTACTGCAATAATAAAGGTTGCTCGGTTAGAGCTACATGTTTAGCTATTTCTAATAGCTTACCATGTTAGGAGTATCAAGATCTGTTAGATCTACCTTGCTAAAGGATTTTACAACACTTAATCTAAATGTTGCACCTAGTTAGAGGCTTTACAATTTATAGACTTGATTAGAGTCTTTTACCCTGTTAAAGGTTTCTCTTACAACTTCAAAATTTTCAATAAAATCTTTACAACTATCTGCAACTTTACATCTAGAATGTTATAGCAGATTCTATGTGCTCAAAATAAGATTACCTTGCTTATAGCATACCTCGGTAACCCATATAGTAACTCAGTAAACCCTTCTATTTACTCTGTTCTTTGACTGTTCTCTGAAATCTTTCTCGGTGACCTCTGTGTCTCTGTAACAATCATAACACTTAGTGCTTTCACATGTCTTTCTTCATATATTTCTATATCTTCCTTTCTGTCATACTACATGTTTTTCTGATCTTAATCCATGTTGTATAAATAGATCTCTTATGTCAGTGATCCATTCATTGCTTCGATCTTACAAACATGTTTTATTGAATGAATAACTATACAAAATATTTCATTGGTTAGATGACCTCGAAATCATACACAATCTTTAAGTGCAATTTCTAATGTGATAACGGTTCTATGTTCCTTGATCTTGTAACACGTTTCCATATGTATGTCCAGGTTCAATGAATCTGGTAACATGTTTCACTCGGTGTATCATCTTTGCTACTCTGTAGACATGGAATGATACTCGGCAAATAGCTTGGTGCATACTGGGCACTGTGACTACTTTCTTTTATAACCTACTGGACTGTGCATACCGACTAAATATTTTGGTAGAGATAACTGACTAGAGTATATAGAATGACTTTGGATATAAAACTAATGGCAACTTGATAAGTAGTAACAATCTCCCCTTTTGACATTAGTTGAGATGTTTGACAAAACTACTTTCAAAGTTATAGCTCAAAAATCTATATACTTGCAAAATTTGACTAAACTGATAGTATATACATTAGTCAATGAAATAGTATATCCAGATATACTCCCCTTATCAATATGCTGTACAAAAACTCTGATTTTGTATGCTTGGTGATCAATGATCAGTGTGCTGCTCTTGTTCTTTGCTTATTGCTCTGTTCACTGCTTGGTTCACTGCTCTTGGATACTCTTCTCACTCTGCTCGGTATACTCCCCCTTTTTACTACACTCCTTTTGTTTGATATTGTACTTTGATGCTTTGAATACTATATCACTCCCCCTTTTTGACAAACATCAAAATGTAGTTACCATTCGGTGGTGGTAACTGGTCAAA